>NC_087066.1:24550880-24868380 GCF_963678635.1 Symsagittifera roscoffensis | reverse complement strand
ATGTATGGATTTGTATGATAATGATTTTTGTTGTATGGAGTTGTAAGATAACCATTTTCGATGCATGGAGGTCAACCCGGGTATTATGAGAGTCATCTAAGTTTATCTAAAATGCCTGAAACGGAGCAAAGATATCTTAAACCAAACTTTTTAGCCACCCGGTTATCAAAAAAAAACTACAAGGAAAATGATTTAATACAAGGTAAATCTGTTCCGTAGCTTTTTCTCTTCGGTTGAAAAACAGACTGTCAATAGTTTAGTTCTTGTGCGAGAAAAACATTCGTGCTTTCAGTTTGCATTTTCTCTATACTGTACTTACCCTTCGTGGTTATCTGTTGGACAATCAAAGCTGTTTGGTAATGTGAAACATTGGTGGGTTGTCAAGGTAAAGATAATCAGAAGGCCTACAAAAACCAGCATTTTTGGATTTTCAGTTTTAGAACGTGTAGCCGAAATGTGAACTGAGATCTTGAGTTTGAATTATGCTCCTACGATAATTAAACTGACAAATTCAGAATTCAATTTGTTAGTGTTATATGCTTCTGGGCTTCATTTTTGTATTGCTGAAATCTGATTTTAGATTCAAAATCTAATTTTTGCCCCTACGACAATTATAAATAGCACATTCCATTTGTTTCGTTCGTATGACCATTTATTCATCAGGCCAGTTCTTATTTTTAATGGATTTTCAATTAAATGAGCCAATTAACTGTATCAAAATAAAATGAAACATGACGTTTGTCGATCGAAATCAATCAGGACAAATTTTCACTTTCTCTCGTGGGTGTGTTGACCAAAATAAATGACGTTCAATTTTTTCTTCAGATGCACTCTGTGTAAAACTCCTCGACTGCCGAGGTTTCTGACATACCATTCGACGCCTGTGGAGCAATTGAATATTGCCAAAAAAGCCCCCTTTGAAAAGGGGAAGGATTGTTTGATTCAACGAAGTCTGATTCGTTTGAATCATGATGGAAACTTTTTACTACATATGGCGGAAGATTTTTATTGTGTTTCCTTATAATGCTGGAAGGAGCCAAAAGGGGAATTTATTATTAAGATCTGACTGAAATATCTTAATAATGTCTGAAAAAGATGAAAAATCTTTCAATTTTCTATACTACCACGACAGAATTGATACTTGAGATATCTTAATTATTTACCTTTTACCAGAACGCAGAGCGGGTGATCTACAACTTCCTCAAAAATTGTCGAATTTCCAAAATGTCTTGGAAAGAAAACAGCATAAAAAGATCCGATCATGGGCACTTTTTGGATGGTTTTGTACAAACAATCGTGCCGTTGTTGCGCTTGCTCCTCTTCAAAAACAGTATTTTGGGCGCAGATGACGATTTAAAAATACATAAGGGTCGGTTGGCCAAAAAAAAGATGTAGTCAAAGAGTTCCAAGGGGGGACCCTTTGAGAGGCGAAGAGGTCGAATCACACAGAAAATAACTAAGATGATTTACTAAAAGAAACAATTGTCGTTGACAAAACCTTCTGTTTTGCTTTATAACTATATTAAATCATAACTATCATACTAAATGTTATCATAGATCATAGTCGATCTGGTTCTAGAATTAAATTGATGTCTTGATAAGAAAAAAAAGAAAAGAGGTTGGTTAAATAAGTATAAAAAATTATAAATCGTTCGACAAATGTCGTAAATACCAAAACAGGGTTGGGGTAGTAAGGTTAACTGAGATAATTTTAATCTAGAAGAAAACCTAAGCATTGTTTCTCCGTCAGTTCTCTGACGTTATTTTTTTTTTAAATAACTTTATTAACATAAAAAAGAATGATAAAGTAATACAAAAAAAAACAAGACTGCTTGTATCAGGACGAAGCCCTGAATGTTCCGACTGACTTTTAATGTTTAATAAAATGTAATAAAAATGAAAAACAAATTTCTAAAATTTGAAATTTTTTATGAAAATCATCCCCCCACACGCCATATAAAGTACAAAAGGATAGATTTCGCTCCTGGTAAAAAATCAATTATGGCAAATAAGCTTCTTCCAACTAATTTGGAACCATTTCTAAGACGGATTAAATCTCCGCTTACGCGTAAATAGCGCGAATTATATCGCGCGTTAATTGTCCCAAATTGGTCAAAATGGCCAAAATGGCAATCTTTAAACCCTCATAACTTCACGAAAAATGGTCACAGGTGAAATATCTTTTCAAATTTAAGCTCAGGACAACAATAGCTTTCGAATGATATAAAAAAAATTCCGTCAAAAATGGCTAGTTAAAAAGTCGAAATTTGTCTGAAAAAAAAACCCACCCCGAGCACAAATATTCCGTTACTTTCGTATCGAAAGTCGGAACAATTATTCAACTCGAATGAGCGAGTGAGGATAATCAAAGTTCTGAAAAGTTCAGGTTGTTTTGTTTCTCAAGTAATTCAAAATTTCAGACTGCTTTTTGCCCCATTCATAATACGTTTGATGAAAATGACTTTTGCAACTATTAAATGATCTTTGCAACCTTTGCAAACTTTTAGCATTAAAAAACTGTGATACTAAAAGATCTGTGCATTTGTTCAGTTTTACGCCTGCCGCAGCGTCTGCTTTTCAAGTCTGGACAGTAAGACAGTTCTATTAACTGGCGGCATACTTGTTTTCGCTCAGCAGGTCGAAGAAGAAAAAAGTGAGTCATTTTTTGGAAGAAATCTTTTTTTGTCGGACTGGTACTTAAAAATTAGGTTAAGATGAAGTTATGCTATTTTAATAATTGCAAAGTACTTTTTACGCCTTTACTTGTTCCGATACTAGTTCGATAGACAGATTATTCTTGGTAGCAATTTATGCAAGCAATTGATCAAAAATAAGCAGTAAAGTCATTGATCGTGAAATGTTACTCAAAACTGAATGGATATCTTTGACTCTTTCTTTGAAAACGTGCACTTTTTTCTCACTTTCAATTCGCAATGCTTTTAAATTCCTTTCTTTGTTTGAGTCCTAGAGTCTCATTTGATCCTTCTCCTAACCCTCCTTGCTCTAATGTTTGAGGTACTTGTCATCATGAAATCTGGATTGTAGCCAATCTGTAAGTGTTTTGTTTGTATTCTCCCGACAATAGTAAACGCAAGGTCCACAGTAAATGCTCCTTATTCAGCTGAGAACTTCCTCATTTTTACTGGTTGCTAAACTACGTTGCCTCATTTTTTTGTCTAACCTAATCCGATAATAGAGGAGTTTTGTGTCATACACAAATAAAGTTTTGGTAGCTTTTATAAGGTGACTTCAGTCTAAGGTGGCTTTTTCAAGGTTATTTCAATTCCACTAACAATTTTTTGTGTCCTATTTTTGAAGTGTTTTCGCTTTCATGGGTATTTTAGTGTCATATACAAACCCATCATGATCATAGATGATGAAAAAAGAAAGGCATTTGATCAACAGTTGATCACAGAAATTGCTCTCTTGTGCGCTGGGGTAGTTCCATTGTTATAAGCGACATTAAAACCTTCAGTGCAATTTTTTCAATTGGATCAAGTTATCAATTTTTGAAGCAGTAAAATAAACGTAAGGAGAAAAAAGAATCAACCAAAAGAAACTATTATATTCGAAGAGATTTATCTTTTTCTTTATGATGGATTCAATTTAAAACCTTTTGCATTATGATCATTCAAAAAAAGTATGGGAAATTTGGGAGTAACAAGAATGTGTGTTTTCGAACCCAAGGGGATCATTTTTGATTGATCTGAGAAAACCTGAACAATTTTCACATTAGCGAGAACATGATCGACTTCGAGTGGGAATTTGTAATAAAACAAGATAAAGCAAATTTTTTCCATTGCTGAGATAGAAATTATCCTAAGCCAAAGGAGTGCTTTTTGATATATATTACTTTCATGCGTTTTGTCTTTGACTTCTGAATGGTTAACATGGCGAAAATTAGATTGATGTCTGTTGTTAAGTGAAAAAACCTAATTTTGCACTGCTGGCAATTGAGTTTTTACTAAATTATGATGAAGGTTTTGTGCAGTTCTGAAATCGGCCACACTCTTAGTCAAGTGTAACGTTGGGGTCTTGTGGGCTACATATAGTCAATAATTCAGTTTCGTTGGCCTAAATTGAACGATACCATGACTTAGAAGCCACATAAAATTATGGCGTGTAGGGTCAAAAAAATTATTCGCCCGTTTTTGCAAATGACTAAGTGTTTCAATCAAACTTTTTTAGGAGTCTTAGAGACAAGATACCTTTTTAATTGTTATTGCGCTAATTTTTTGCAACTTGGTGCTTAGGTGAACTATTTTTTACCAAATATGAGTGATTTTTTTTTTTCAAATTTCTTGTACCCTAACTGTGTTTTTTTTGTCAAAAATGGGCACTTTTTAGTTTAATTGGAAATTTGTCCAATTTAACCGGACTTTTTTTGATCAATATTGAAAAAAAACTTATATAAATTGGTAGTTTATTTATCTTAAATGATTTTATTTTGACCAAATTTGGGCAATTTTCATTTTTTTTCTGTCAATTTAACCAATATTTGTACTTAATCTCAATTTTATTTTAGATTTCGTAGAATTCTCCCGTAAACTACCGTAGAATTCTCCCGTAAAGATCCGTAGATCCGTAGATCCGTAGAATTCTATAGCAAGATCCGTAGAACTCTCCCGTAAACTAGGTTGTCGGAGACATTCAGTTGCAAACAACAATTCCTTGCTCAGTGGATGTAGATAATTCTTTTCTCATTTTGAGCCAAAAATTTGGAATACTAAAATACAATAACTTGAAAGAAAACTTTAAGGCATCTTAATAATTCAGGTTTTTAAAAACTATTTCAAGTACACTCGAACTTCACTAAATAGATTTTGACTAATTTATCGGACAACGTTATAATTTTCATACCTTCAATTTTCAACCTAATTTAAAAATTTTTTTGAGATTTTGCGTCTGCTTTTTTGTTGGCATTATAAGTGTTATTTTTTGTCTCTGAAAAATTGCACGGCAAACCGTTGTTGAAAAAAAAATGTTTTTTCAATTGTGTTCCTGAAGTAAAGCATTTAAAAAAACTCAATGATTTTACGTTGCTCTTTTGACAGTTCAAATGCAGTTTTGAAATTTCGATTGCAGTTTTAACGACATTTCTTTGCCTCAAGGTCAAAATTATTTGCACAAATTGAGACGTTGTCCGACAAATTTGTTAAACGCTGCAAAAACTTTAAAGCTAAACTTATTTTTATCTTGAAAATTAAGTTGTAACAACCTCAAAAAACGTCTAAAAATTTATCGTGGCTTTTTCATCAAATTTTACTCTCTGGTGCTGCAATCAATTTTAACGTAGCTTAATTGAACTGAGTAAAGATGAAATAGTCATGTAGCACTATTTAGAGAAACACGTATCCATTCTCATCAGTAAGCCGACAAATACTAAACTAACCAATCAGAATCAAGGCAAGGGAGAAATAAAAATTATTATTATGTAATTTCTTAAATTTGCTCTCATCTCGATTCTGAATAGTTGATAGGGTCTTTGTCTGCTTACTGACGAGTAATGAATACGCGGTTGTCTAAATATAGACCACATTCCAGGTAAACGTTATCTAAACATATTTTGTACTTTAACTCAGTTAAGGTGGCTTTAGTTTAATTTTTTGAGTGCAATCCTGAGAGAGTTAGACCGGGATTCGACTCGACTTTAAACTTTTACTTTGAGTTCGACTATAAAATTATTACACAGGTGAAATGATCAGATCTTGTAAGGATGCTCTCCAATGGGAGGATTTCAGGGACAAAATTCAATTTTACGTCTGGAATAATGAGATCAAGAATTCAAACTTTCAATAACAGATTAAACCGTTCAAACTTGACTTGACGAGCAGTCTCTGATGCAATGTCCGTATACAGTGGCGTACCTCAGTGGCGGATTCTCGGACCTTTGATGTTCATCCTCTACATAATTGAGCTACCCGAGTGCTCAAGATCGGCATGCGTTGACCATACTGATAAAAACAAAATTGTATCAGTTAACCCTGTAACAGTAAAAGTAGACGCTAAAAAAATGGTGTAACAAAATTTTTATGGAAGTAAATTTTTCAAAAACTAAAAGAGGTAGTACAATTGTCGAAGTCAATAATGTTGAGTTACTCGTCTGTGAATGGTATTTTTCTACATGGTTGCTTAGAACCAAAAAAGCTGTAATTGCTATGTGAGCGAAACTGTAATTGCTATATTCGAGGAAGGATTGAAATAATAATGACTGTTCAGCAAAAGTTGTTGATTTTGACTTCACTCACTTTAGTGAAAAATAAATGATAAGAATTAGTTTTCAGTTTAAACATCGAGACTTTTTATAATAAGAGGTTATGGGCGATTGGAGCTTTCAAGCAACAAAATTTTGATGGATTCCGAAAAAAAAAGAAATTGCTCATTTTCAATCAAAAACCCGATAATTTCCCTGAATGGTGTGAAGAACTCCTTGCCTATACTAAAATTGAAAGCGTAAATTTGAACTCTGAAAAATATAGCGAAGCCAACAAGGATGCTGTTCAGAGAAAAGTGTATCAAGAATTCATTATGCACCTCAATGATGCTACCCTGCAGTTGAACATTGCACTGAATTACTGGAGTTAATTTGAAAATTGGAATTAATTACAGAAATCCTTTCAGCAGATTCAAATAATCCGAATCGTTCTGGATTTCAAGAAGAACGGTGAATCGATAGTACAGTTTCCGAATAAAGTAGACAACCTTGTATTCAAACGTCAAACTGCAGATGAAAACGTCAGCGTACACCCTAAAACGGTAAAAGCATTGCCAGAAGAATCAGACTTGTTCATAACTGCAATAAAGTTTCAGCAGATATCGTACCTACAACTGAAGGAGCGACTGATAAAAAGTCATTTGACGGGAGCTCAAACAAATAAGATACAAGTTCTACATCAATTTCAACTCCGCTGATTCAAAGAACTGGCCGAAGAAATTAAAATGGGGGCAACTGGACAGGGAAACAAGAAAACCTTACGTAACAATCACATTGTCGACAGAAGGATTGCAAAGTCAAAATACGAGCAACCATCAAGGCGTTTTCTCCTAGCTGACGCTTCAATAGGGTCATAGAGTGTGGATTCCCAAAAGCAAATCATTCCAGATTAACTGATGTTCAAGACGCTTTCCATGCTGGAAAGGGACGAAACGCGATGTTTATTACTTTTGGGGATGGAACGCAACCGCAAGTATTTGGTAATGGAAACGTTTGCCTCCCCTTCTAAGATCGTAAGAAAGATAAGTAGACCTTCAATCTTCAGCGCCAGTTTTTGTGCCGTGCTTCAAATTTCAATTGAAGTCGGCTTCACTGCTAGCTAAGCAAGGCCTTACAGTGATTTCAACAATACATTGATTTTGATTGTTGGAAAACATAAAGCTTATTTTGTTGAAATGGATGGTGTTTTTTTTAATTCAAACACTGTGCGAAAGAACCAAATATGTCGGCATTATCTTTTTACGGAAAATTTCTGAGGTATGCAAATTTTTCACATCTAAATTGTGAAACATTGGAGAAAACTATAATTATAAAATTGGCCTGATGATGGTGGGGAGTATTGCAAGAAGAATAGTACAGCACAGCAATTTACATGCCCTTATTCTCCTCATCAAAAAGGTATATCCGAGCGCTACTTGCAAACGATTTTTGACAATTCACGGACTCTACTAATTACCTTAAAACTACCAGAATCTCTCCGGGTAAGGGCAAATGACACTGTTGTATAAACAAAGAATCGTTCACTAACATCTGCTATTAAGGATGATAAAACACCCTATGAATAATTTTTTTGTGAAAAAATTTTAGTGTTCATATTTTAAAAGTTTTTTGCTGCCTATGTATATCAAAACTTGAAACCAACAGCTCAAGTTTTTAGCCAAAAGACAAAAAAGTTCACTGGTTAATTGGTTCAAGTCCTGCATATTTGGGAAAAGAATTTGAAAAAGAAATTTTATCGCTCCCGTAATTTGACTGTCATACCTCATTGTATGAGCGTGAAAATACTGAATCCGAACAGATCGATAACCGTAGTCTTTGCGAGACTTTGAATAAAACAGCTGTTGTTCAGAAACGTAAATAATCGTCTGAGGCTTGCTCATGGACTTCAGTTGGCATGCAGCCGTATCAAGGTCAATTGACCAGACATTAGATAAGAAAATATGTTACTGAAATTAATACATAACAAGAATAATGAGTTTATCTATCCGTATCGGATGACACTCCTTCTTCTCTAGAAACTTTGAAGTTTCAATCTTTTGAGTTCTATAGTCCCTTGAGGACTCTTATGCAATTTCTCCCTCTTGACTATTGTGCACTAATTAATTGGTTTATCCACTTCTTGATTGTTGTTATCGTCTTCGAGTTTTTCGTGCTCCTCCTGTGTGGCCTCCTTGTTTGCGTTAGTGTTCGTGATGTTGCTGCTTAGCTTGTTGTCGATATATAATATGTCCATCTTGTTTAGACTTTCATCTGACGAGATAAGATCGATAACTTCGTCCGTGTGTTTCGCCTTATTCTTTGGACTAATTGCCTCCAGGAAATCAATACAAGCTTTGTATTCTGGTGATTTGTCCGCGAAGCCCATTTCTTGAATGAGCGATTTGAGGCTAGGTTTCGTCGATGGGTATATTTGATCCGATAGTGAATCAATGTTGAAATTCAGCGGCTTTTTTCTGGTGTCTGACTCATTGATATTATTGGTCGGGAAAGGGTCCCCAATAGCTTTAGCCAAGGTTGACTGACGTTGGCGAGTGGAGCTTCTCGATGGTGCCATGTTCGATGACGTTGACGTGATTGCTGGTGGTATTCTCTTTTGATTAAATCTTTTTGGCGCTGGTTCGGCCGCTTCTTCCGAGTTTGACTGAATCCGAACGGATCGATAAACGTAGTCTTTGTGAGACTTTGAATAAAACAGCTGTTGTTCAGAAACATAAATTATTGTCTGAGGCTTGCTCATGGACTTCAGTTGGCATGCAGCCGCATCAAGGTCAATTGACCAGACAAAATATATATATATATATATAAATATGTTACTCAAATTATTACATAACAACGGATGACAGTGACCTTTCACAAAGACCAATTCCCAGGTTTCGATGTCGGATCAAGGTCTGCTTTTGTTTTTCTTTTTCTAGGCAATGACACAGTGTGGGCTAAAAATTACCCAGTGGGACTAATATGGATTCAGTGGGATCAATATTGCAGTGGGATCAATAATGCAGTAAAATGAAATTTTGCCTTCTCTTGAA
Organism: Symsagittifera roscoffensis; assembly: GCF_963678635.1. Classification (NCBI taxonomy): domain Eukaryota; kingdom Metazoa; phylum Xenacoelomorpha; order Acoela; family Convolutidae; genus Symsagittifera; species Symsagittifera roscoffensis. The sequence goes on along the minus strand of NC_087066.1, from coordinate 24,859,137 downwards.
CAACAGTTATCACCGACAAAGGTAGCTATTACTACATGTATTAAAACTTCTCAAAGAGTATCTTCTGCATCAAGTCCTCCAACTGTGCAACTGGAAATTCAAAATAAGCCAATCTGTTAAAATACCGGTGAAAACTGAACAAATCACGATGAACACCATACATCTGATGCCATAAGTCTCCTCCTGGCATACAACTCAGAAAGTTTGCAAAGCAAAACTTACCCTTATCCTGACAGTTCGATACAATTCTTACCAGAAAACTCTATATCGGTTAAATTAGGAGAAAAATCTGGATAAAACATCCTTATGCTTTGGAACTTGAGATCTCTACAACTAATAGGACTGGTCGGTTTATTCGAAAACCAGCATGGCACGATGGTTAAGATTTTTGTACTCATGTACACTGTCAATTTGCAACGGCGGTTATTGTTAGTTGCAATGTTTTTATCAATTATGAGGAAGCAATTATGTCAGCTGATGGTGAAAAAAGGCAGTTTGCAAAGCAAAAAGAATTCAATAGCCTTGAGAAAAATAAAACATAGGATCTTGTGCCTTTACCTCGTGGAAAACCATTTACCTCGTGGAAAGCCAAACAAGTTTTTGACAAAAAATAAAAAAGGATGGTTCAATTGAACGATGAAAGGCACGTTATGTGGCAAGGGGAATAGTCAAACTGTGGTCAAAATTAACTGATGTTTTTTCAGCTACAGTTTGTATAATGCCATTGCAGCACAACATGGTATGAGAATGCGCAAATTGATGTCAAAACAATTTTTTTCCGAAAATTTTTAGAGATTGAATCTTTCATTGAGCAACCTCGTGTTTTTGTGTCTGTTGAAAGTTTGTTAGCAAAAAAAATGTATTCACGGTTTAAAAAAACTACTCGAAAAGAATAAGTTTTCAACAAGTTTTTTTTGGAATTTGGCTAACTAAGAAGCTCTGTGGATAGCTGTTTTAATTATCATCCTAAAAAATTGAGTTTCATTGCTGTTTATCTTGATGGTAGAATAACTTTTGATTTTGACAAATTTTAACTATGAGAGTTGTTTGCCAATCTTCGTAAGCGGATTCGCATTCAAAATAGCGGCGTTTCCGAATGGTTCTTGGAAATAAAAATCAAGAAAGATACGTAAAAAACATAATCGAAAAAGGTTGATTGCAAAATTGAAAAAGCTTATGATTCTGTCGTTGCATCTAAAAGGGCAACTGATGATAAAATTGCAAATGATCGTTCCTTTTTTCGGCAGTTAGTGAGAGCGCGTTTGTTTTTAGCTGTAACAACTAGGCCGAGTATTGCTGTTGCAGTAACATTTTTCTTTCAAGCGTGCCCTGATGCCGATTGGGCAGGAGTTGTAAAAAGCAGAAAGTCTGTTTCTGGCAAAGCTATTATATAAACAGCTCAGACTCACTTTTTTTGGCGAAACAACGTTCTGTACCCTTTTCTACATGCGAATAGGAGCGTATGACTCTAATGGACTTGGTTCTGCAACGTTCTGCAAAACAACGTTTGCTACCCTCATCTTCATGGGAATCGGAGTATATGGCTCTACCGGACTTTATTCAGGAAGTTTGATTCATGGAAGATGTATTTAAGAGCGGTAGCTATAATACTATTATTCTTATTTTGCTTAGTGACAACCAAGGAGCAATGTGTGTAGCTCATGAAACAGCTTCAATATCAAGAGCCAAACATATTGACATAAAAATACACTTTGTTCGGGAACAAATTTGATCTGACAGGGTTACGTTGAAATATCTTCCTACTACAATTATGATTGCGAAACTTTTGACAAAAGGACATCCAAGTGTTCCTTTGGCGCAGTTGTGCAAGCTTTTTTTAGAAAGTGCCTATTGAGGGGGAGTTTTGAAATACTCCTCTGTGATTGGCCAATTTCTAGACTTTGTGGTTGAGAACCTAAAGAATGTCAACGAAATTGTAATTCGAGAAAAAAGTGAAACAATATTGACTTTTGATTTTAAACTGACATCTTAAAACGCGGTTAAATAGTGGTTGTTGGTTTTGACTTTACCAACTTTAATGGAAAAGAATGATGTGAAATTCTTTTTGTTCTAAAGATTAAGACCTCCTATTAATTTTTTTCTACAATAATTAAATCGAAATAAAAGGCCGAGGACCTATAGTCACTAATAATTGGAATTGGACGGAAAATGCATAAATAAGATCAACCAAATCTATAAAAAAGCTACACTCAGTGTAAAGGAGTATCTCGAAATTTACAACCAAGCATATAAAACTGGAAGCATACAAAAATTATGTTGCGTCGATTGTAAGCTATGGCTTCGCTCTATGAAAGCCATCAAAAAACGATCTTAAAATCAATGGAAGTGTGCAAAAGAAAGCAACAACTTGGATTACCGACACCTATCATGGATAAACAGGTTGGTTTATTCAAATTATGATCCTAGAGCTGTCATTTTATCATAAACTACAGTTTCCATTTCTACTGCATAGAATCAAAAAGTGCAAAACAGACCTACATTGAGAAAAAATTAATATAAGAAAAAGGATGAAGGTCATTTGAGCTTCAAAACATCAAAGACATCCTTACGAATGTTTTAGAAAACTGATTTTTTGGATTGATCTGAAACTTGGAAAAGAGTCAGTTCCCCTGGATGCCTAAAGTCTTTGTTATGCTTACTTCAATTTTTTTATAGTGCTTTCTCAACTATGGATTTTCAGTCGAAATCTGACACTTGTTTGACGCGCTCAATTCGAAACATAAGTCGCAAACCTCGATCCCTGAAGGCATTTACCCCAACCGTCGAAACAATGTTTTATACTATAATAACTTAATCTCCTTGTCTCTTTTGGAGAAACTTTAAATCAAAATTCAAAAAAAAATTAAAGGTTTTAATTGCAAAATGATAATTATTGATAACCACAAGAAATTTTTTAAATTTATTTTTAGCTTCTAACTAAAAAATTAGAATTTGGTCTAGAAAAACACCCCCAAAAAATTTAATTGTGGCTTTTCTTCTATTTTGGTGTCAGCTAACTTTATAATGAACTTATATCTAATCACTCATCCAATTAGTTTGTATTGTGGTTTCTGCCTTGATGTTTTTTGCTAATTATTATCAAATCAATTTTGTTTTTGTTGAGTTTTAACGATTGTTTTGTAAAGTATACAGAAAATTTCTGCTAAGATTTGAAAAAGAGCATTTTGATGTCATTATCAACACAAATGGTAGTGTATCATCTGAATTTTGAAAGCCAGTCAAGGGACTCAAAAGAACGTTATAATGAAGACATGTCATTATTCCAGCAACTATGCTCTAGCATAGAAATTGAACCAACTAAAGTTTAAAACTGTACCCTACTAGGCAAAATCCCTGATCAAGAGAACAGAGCGAGGCTCCGCCCACTGAGAATCACTCTAGACTCACCGGAGGACGCGGAACTCATGTTGAAAAAATTGACAAAACTGAAGTTTGCCGAAGACAAAATCCGACAACTAAGAGTCGCTCCTCATGGGAGCATGAAAGAGAGAGGAAATGTCCCGTTTTCTAATGCAACGGGCAAAAAAAAAGTAACAGCAGAGGAACCGGAGAACTTCATACACATTGTCATAGGGAACAAAATATAGAAGTATTGCAAAAAACAACTGATAAATTCCTTGAACTACAAGTACTACTACAACAAGCAAATTTGCTACCACACATCATTGTCCTAACTGAAGCGAAACCCAAGAATTCTGTAATCTTGTGGAACCCAATTTGGCACAAACTCGACTGCTACAATTTAAAACAAAAAAACATGAATCCGAACGAGAAGGGGAGAGGCATGTTGTTTTATATTCAAAAGGACATCGATAACAAGGAAATAAACGGTGAATCTGGATTTGAGGAACTGCAAGTATACAATCCACTGCTAACAAAGAGAGAATTTGTGATAGCAACAACCTATCGGAGCCCATCATCTACCCCCGAAAACAACTACAACCTTAACAACCTCTCAAGAAGCATTAGATCCAACCGTTCTAGATGCATTGTACTAGGAGACATGAATTACAGAGATATAGATTGGCGATATATCAGCACGAATCATGACGAGAACAGCAAGGAACACCAATTTATGGAAGCGGTAAAAGATTCTAATTCGATCAACACATTGGTAGACCAACGCGTGTGACCAAAAACAACGAACCATCACTACTAGATCTCATGCTAGCCGACAAAACCCTGGAACCAGCTAGCATAGAATACATCCCCCCGCTGGGTAAGGGTGATCACACACTAATCCAAGCAAAACATGATCTCTGGACAATAAAGCGATGTAAAGAGAGACAAAGGGAGCTACGTGGAGCTCCGATCAGAGATAGACACCAATATAATGTATGAAGAATCGCAAACACTTGAGCAAAACTGGGAAAAAATTAAAAGCACTCTTGATTGTGCTGTTAAGAACTTCATCCCTAAAATTAAAATTCGTATAAATTAAAACAAAATGCCAATTAGACCCGAAGTGAGAGATGCAGTTCGTGAAAAACAAAAAATTTGGAGAGCTATCAGTAGAGATAAAACAAAAGAAAATTATGAAAAAAACTCGAAGGCTCGAAACAAAGTCAGGAAACTGACACGGAACTGTGTTCGAATACATGAAGAAGATAAACCAAAAAGCATAAAACTGCATCCTAAAAAGTTTTGGAACTATGTAAACGAAAAAATTGAATCTACTGGGACGATACCTGCACTCAAAATTAGCGATAATAATTGGACAAAGACCGACAAGGAGAAAGCGACTGCCCTATCTGATTTCTTCAATTCAGTTTTCACCATAGAAACATCTGGCAGTTTGGATTTAAAGGATCTCCAAGAGCAGCAAATATCAGATGATCTATATCTCTTGAAGGAGGTAATACTACATGAACTTGCAGCGTTAGACGCCACGAAATCGATGAGAGCTGACAAGGTTCACGCAAAGATTTTGAACGAATGCCGATATGAATTAGCTGAATTACTGTGTTCTTTAATGCAAAACTCCTGGGATAAGGGAGAAATACCCGAAGATTGGAAATGCGCAAATATAACTGCGATTCACAAAAAGGACGCAAAAAGTGACCCAAACAATTGCAGACCTCTTAGCCTCACATCGATTTGTTGCAAAATAATAGAAAAAGTGATAAGAAAACACCTGTTTGACTTTTTGAGACAAAACAACATCTTATCAGACAAACAGTATGGTTTCATACCAGGTCGATCAACTACTCTCCAGTTATTAAAAGCGCTCAAAGACTGGATTGCGGAACTGGACAATGGTTTTGAGGTAGACATAGTGTACATTTACTTCCAAAAAGCTTTTGATATCGTTCCCGATGAAAGACTATTGAACACAATATCCAAATATGGGATAAAAGGGAAAACTTTAAGCTGAATCACAGCATTCTTAACGGATAGGAGGCAACGGGTAGTGGTAAACGAAAGCTTTTTGAAGTGGGCACCAGTTGTCAGCGGAGTCCCACAAGGATCTGTCCTGGGACCAATACTTTTTTTGCTATGCATCAACTCGATGACGGATGGCATTACATCCCCTATGCTTCTATACGCAGATGACGCCAAAATATTCAGATCAATTACTGATGAGACTCAAGAGGAAAAACTACAATCTGACCTGAATGAAATTTCCAAATGGGCTAAAAGCAGTTGAATGAAGTTCAATCTGACAAAATGTCATACACTCACCCTAACGGGAAGAACGAAACAATCTGAACGGAACTATACCTTAAATGGCGGAAAACAATAAAGCAAAGTTGAATCAGAGAAAGATCTGGGAGTTATCGTTGATTCAAGACTACAATATTGTGAGCACATCGCCAATAAGACATCTGAACGACCCTGTACAAAGCCTTAGTAAGAACACATCTGGAGTATGTAAATCAAGCATGGAATCCATACCTTTAAAAAGACAAAATTAGGATTGAAAATGTTCAGCGACGCGCAACGAAACTTATTCCAGGTATACGCAAATACAGCTACTCGAAACGACTTCAAATTTTGAAACTACCAACACTCGAGTAGAGACGCAAACGCGGTAGAATGTTTGAAGTCTTCAAAATTCTGAACGGTCTATACGATACAGCAGCGACTGAAAGATTTTTTACAATCAACGAAAGAGGCACAAAAAGAAACCCTTTCAAGATTGTGACCAAAAAGACCAGAACTACTGTGTAACAGTCGCCTACTTCGGTCACATATGAAGTTAAAGAAAAATAGGCCCTATAACCATTGGCTCAACAGTCAGGGACACTATCTCTTGTGTTTTTCTACCTCGAACGGTCGGAGCCAATTCGGTTCGCTTGCGACATGAGACTAAAAACCCGTTACAGCTTAGAGGTCACTGCCAAAATACCCCCCCCACTCTAGAAAATAAGAACGGCCCCATACTTAGGTCTCAAAATACCCAAAATACAAGCACGCTGTTAAAAACAGGGTCGTAACAATCCGCACAGTTACTTTTTATTAGACAGTGGAACTTTGATCCATTTCAGATGGATCAACCTAAAACTCTCCTTACCTCAAGATAACAATCATAAAACACACTCAAGAAAACTAAATTGGGTACTCACATACCAGCACACTCAAGAATTGGAGTAACTAAATTAATCAGCAACTCTAGCATTGAAGGGAATTAAGTTTTAACTCAAGAAGTTTATAACTAAGAATTCCAGCAAAGGAAATAAGTTTTAACTCGAGAAATAAGTTTTGGGATTGGACCATTGGGATACCCGAGCTGTCCAATTTTCCACTGAGGGTTCACTCTGGTTCAACTTGAATAAATGTACTCTTCTTCTGTAATCACTCCTTCTCCTATTTCAGGATAGGACGGCTCTACTCGCGTTTGTTTTGTATCTGGAAATTGCGAATAGCAATTTCCCCGTTTTTTTTAAGTACTTTTCCGCGATTGTAAATCGGTTGTTCTGATCTTCTATTTCTGAGATTTTCAGTTGTTGCGAGAAAGTTGAGCATGATAGGCTCAATTCGAATTTTTGAAAAATTAAATTTCCTCCCAAAATTACGTAGTTTGTATTCCTCAAGGTCAAACTTCCAAATTTGACCGACTGGCACACTGCTAGACAAAATTTCTTTACAGTTGCAACCATCAACGACTGGAACTTGTTACCCGAAACAGTAGTATCAAGCGAGAGTGTACACGTTTTCAAATCAAGACTAGACAAACTATGGGCGTCTGAAATATATGACGCATCGTTTATGGAATGACGAAATGGACGTCCAAGAAAGAGCTGGTCGACAGAGGCCTGGGAGGCCTACAGATCAGAAGTTAACCAGTGAACCTGTGTTATGTACCATTTGCAAATTTCGGCTAAATTTTATTCAAGTCGTTTATGTGTAGGTTGAAAATTGAGGATCTCAAAATTTTACCTTGAGAAACACCAAGGTGGAGTGAATCCAATTGGATTCAGTATTGTTCATCACAGTTTTTTTAAGTGTGTGACATTCGACCAGAATGGACGAAAATGCAGTTTCGATTTTTTAGCAGCGAAACTTCCGAATTGGCGGTTTTGAAGGATTAAGAGCGTTATTCAGACAATTAGACAAATCGTGACGACTGAAGGATTCGGAAATTTTAAAAATTCGAAATGATGATGTAATAATTCTGAGAAACGTCAAAAACTACCATTTTGGAAAAAAAATCAAAATAAAAACACAACAGCAATAGTTGCGACGACGACAACAACGAGAAAATTGATAATCAGAACCAGAGAAAAGTAGAAGTAGCAGAGACCGCTCCGAGTTGCAACTATTGTGCCGCTACAATAGTTGCAAGGCCGTTGCGAACAACGGTAAAGGGTGGAAAACCAGCCTTCCGGAAGGAGAATAAGAGTCTTATTTCCCCGGATTCGAGAATCCGGAGGGGTCTCGGGATTTGAACTGAAACTATTTTACATAAACTTTTAGCTTCCCTATTATGTCCTGAATTGAATTTAATTAATATCTGAATTCACTTTGCTAGGATGAGAAGCTAGGAGTTGGGGGAAAGGGTTGATCCATCTTCGATGGAGATGATGATTTTATCTACCGAGCAAAAACAATAATAATTCAATAAATAGTAGTAGCCTTGATTTTAGGAGTGACCTCGTGGTCTGGGGATACTGAGACCCAGCCATGAGCTCACTATTTCTTCATGTAATTAAGTTAATTTGAGCGTTCTGTTCGAAGCCGGAGAACAGTAGCGTTTTTGTCGACCCGATGTGGAAAGACCACCAAAAGAACTGGCTCTGGTAGAGACGGTGAAAAGCATGTAGAGCTCTGTTTAGACGTTGGCCAGTCGTCTTAGAATCTAGCTTTATTTTTCGTCGATATGTACTTCCGGGAGAATGTTACAGTGTCTTTTGCTTATAAATCTATGAATCATTTCCTGTTGCTGACTCAGAGAACTAAAATTATTCGTTTTAGTCTCTAAATGTTCGTGGTTGATAGTTAGAATGAAAAACTATGATAGATTTAATGAAGATACGGCAACGTATTTGTTTTTATCCATTTACGCAAGAATTTAGTGCAATAGAGGATTGCGTCCATCGTTGAATATGAGGTTCTATAACCAAATTGTGGGTTGCTGGGCAGGTCATATATGTAAAATAACTTATACCATGATCTATTTGTTGGGAAGTTAAGAATCGAAGACAAAGTAATTTTCATCCGTAATTTTTCAAACTTCACAAATTATAATAAAATGGGTCTCAAACTTTTCTGTGGTGCTCTAGAATAACAAAGGTCTTACCGAGAAAATGAGCATAAAAATCAGTCTTGTTTTGAATATTTTGTAGGAAAACCCAAACGAGATTCTGCTTGTCTCCCCGCGGTAAATTAGTCTTCAAAACAAACATATTCAGTCCAGCTTTTCTCGACAAGAAGACAATGTTTGAAAAAGTTTTGGGTTTAAAATCATATCTGAAGGTGTTGTTTTTTTTTAAATATCACTCTACTCCAACTTATGTTTGTTTGTGGTATCTGATTTTGCATAAAAACACTCTGGGTGAAGTTTCTCCCCACTCCGTGAGCACACGTAACCCCTTTGTTTAAAAAAGATGACCCAATGGATGCAAAAAATTATCGGCCAATATCATTAACTTGTGCTTTCTCGAAAATTTTTGAAAAATTGTTGCATGCCCAAATAACAGAACATCTTGACAAATTTCAAATAACGACAACAGTTCAATTCGGATTTCGCAAAAACATTTCAAGACAAGATACTCTTGTTTATGTGACAAAAAGTATTCGAAATCAAATAGATTGAAAAAAAAATCGTACATGCAGCTTTATTAGATCTGTCCAAGGCTTTTGATTCTATTTCGCATGAAGTTTTAATTGAAAAAATGCTTTCTCTTGGTTTTACAAATGGAGAAAATGCTTTAATTGCTAGCTTCCTAAACAAACGTATTCAAAGAGTAAACGTCAATGGAATCTTTTCAGACTGGATTGAAATCAAACGAGGTGTCCCACAACCTAAAACTCTCCTTACCTCAAGATAACAATCATAAAACACACTCAAGAAAACTAAATTGGGTACTCACATACCAGCACACTCAAGAATTGGAGTAACTAAATTAATCAGCAACTCTAGCATTGAAGGGAATTAAGTTTTAACTCAAGAAGTTTATAACTAAGAATTCCAGCAAAGGAAATAAGTTTTAACTCGAGAAATAAGTTTTGGGATTGGACCATTGGGATACCCGAGCTGTCCAATTTTCCACTGAGGGTTCACTCTGGTTCAACTTGAATAAATGTACTCTTCTTCTGTAATCACTCCTTCTCCTATTTCAGGATAGGACGGCTCTACTCGCGTTTGTTTTGTATCTGGAAATTGCGAATAGCAATTTCCCCGTTTTTTTTAAGTACTTTTCCGCGATTGTAAATCGGTTGTTCTGATCTTCTATTTCTGAGATTTTCAGTTGTTGCGAGAAAGTTGAGCATGATAGGCTCAATTCGAATTTTTGAAAAATTAAATTTCCTCCCAAAATTACGTAGTTTGTATTCCTCAAGGTCAAACTTCCAAATTTGACCGACTGGCACACTGCTAGACAAAATTTCTTTACAGTTGCAACCATCAACGACTGGAACTTGTTACCCGAAACAGTAGTATCAAGCGAGAGTGTACACGTTTTCAAATCAAGACTAGACAAACTATGGGCGTCTGAAATATATGACGCATCGTTTATGGAATGACGAAATGGACGTCCAAGAAAGAGCTGGTCGACAGAGGCCTGGGAGGCCTACAGATCAGAAGTTAACCAGTGAACCTGTGTTATGTACCATTTGCAAATTTCGGCTAAATTTTATTCAAGTCGTTTATGTGTAGGTTGAAAATTGAGGATCTCAAAATTTTACCTTGAGAAACACCAAGGTGGAGTGAATCCAATTGGATTCAGTATTGTTCATCACAGTTTTTTTAAGTGTGTGACATTCGACCAGAATGGACGAAAATGCAGTTTCGATTTTTTAGCAGCGAAACTTCCGAATTGGCGGTTTTGAAGGATTAAGAGCGTTATTCAGACAATTAGACAAATCGTGACGACTGAAGGATTCGGAAATTTTAAAAATTCGAAATGATGATGTAATAATTCTGAGAAACGTCAAAAACTACCATTTTGGAAAAAAAATCAAAATAAAAACACAACAGCAATAGTTGCGACGACGACAACAACGAGAAAATTGATAATCAGAACCAGAGAAAAGTAGAAGTAGCAGAGACCGCTCCGAGTTGCAACTATTGTGCCGCTACAATAGTTGCAAGGCCGTTGCGAACAACGGTAAAGGGTGGAAAACCAGCCTTCCGGAAGGAGAATAAGAGTCTTATTTCCCCGGATTCGAGAATCCGGAGGGGTCTCGGGATTTGAACTGAAACTATTTTACATAAACTTTTAGCTTCCCTATTATGTCCTGAATTGAATTTAATTAATATCTGAATTCACTTTGCTAGGATGAGAAGCTAGGAGTTGGGGGAAAGGGTTGATCCATCTTCGATGGAGATGATGATTTTATCTACCGAGCAAAAACAATAATAATTCAATAAATAGTAGTAGCCTTGATTTTAGGAGTGACCTCGTGGTCTGGGGATACTGAGACCCAGCCATGAGCTCACTATTTCTTCATGTAATTAAGTTAATTTGAGCGTTCTGTTCGAAGCCGGAGAACAGTAGCGTTTTTGTCGACCCGATGTGGAAAGACCACCAAAAGAACTGGCTCTGGTAGAGACGGTGAAAAGCATGTAGAGCTCTGTTTAGACGTTGGCCAGTCGTCTTAGAATCTAGCTTTATTTTTCGTCGATATGTACTTCCGGGAGAATGTTACAGTGTCTTTTGCTTATAAATCTATGAATCATTTCCTGTTGCTGACTCAGAGAACTAAAATTATTCGTTTTAGTCTCTAAATGTTCGTGGTTGATAGTTAGAATGAAAAACTATGATAGATTTAATGAAGATACGGCAACGTATTTGTTTTTATCCATTTACGCAAGAATTTAGTGCAATAGAGGATTGCGTCCATCGTTGAATATGAGGTTCTATAACCAAATTGTGGGTTGCTGGGCAGGTCATATATGTAAAATAACTTATACCATGATCTATTTGTTGGGAAGTTAAGAATCGAAGACAAAGTAATTTTCATCCGTAATTTTTCAAACTTCACAAATTATAATAAAATGGGTCTCAAACTTTTCTGTGGTGCTCTAGAATAACAAAGGTCTTACCGAGAAAATGAGCATAAAAATCAGTCTTGTTTTGAATATTTTGTAGGAAAACCCAAACGAGATTCTGCTTGTCTCCCCGCGGTAAATTAGTCTTCAAAACAAACATATTCAGTCCAGCTTTTCTCGACAAGAAGACAATGTTTGAAAAAGTTTTGGGTTTAAAATCATATCTGAAGGTGTTGTTTTTTTTTAAATATCACTCTACTCCAACTTATGTTTGTTTGTGGTATCTGATTTTGCATAAAAACACTCTGGGTGAAGTTTCTCCCCACTCCGTGAGCACACGTAACCCCTTTGTTTAAAAAAGATGACCCAATGGATGCAAAAAATTATCGGCCAATATCATTAACTTGTGCTTTCTCGAAAATTTTTGAAAAATTGTTGCATGCCCAAATAACAGAACATCTTGACAAATTTCAAATAACGACAACAGTTCAATTCGGATTTCGCAAAAACATTTCAAGACAAGATACTCTTGTTTATGTGACAAAAAGTATTCGAAATCAAATAGATTGAAAAAAAAATCGTACATGCAGCTTTATTAGATCTGTCCAAGGCTTTTGATTCTATTTCGCATGAAGTTTTAATTGAAAAAATGCTTTCTCTTGGTTTTACAAATGGAGCAAATGCTTTAATTGCTAGCTTCCTAAACAAACGTATTCAAAGAGTAAACGTCAATGGAATCTTTTCAGACTGGATTGAAATCAAACGAGGTGTCCCACAAGGAACGGTACTTGGTCCGTTGTTGTTCAATTTATATGTTAATGACATACAAGAGAGATTATATGAAGGTTGTACTTTAAATCAATATGCTGACGACTGTATGGTTTTTTCCTCTTCTATAATTTCTGAGGATGCTTTGAATCGATTGCAAAAATCACTCAATAATCTAACGGAATTTTTTGCAGAGAACCAATTGATTCTGAATGCATCTAAATCGGAATTTATAACATTTTGTCGGAAAAATGATAGCAAAAATGTAGATACTGATACAATAGTAATTAATGGGCATTATATAGCCAAAAAATCAGAATGCAAATATTTAGGCCTTATTCTTGATTCAAGTTTATCTTTTCATGCTCAAATCAAAACAATTCTATAAAAAATGGCTCAAGGAATTAAAACTATAGATACAATTGGACAACAACTGCCGCATTATCATTAGTTGCCTTGCTTCATTGTCTTGTTTTATCACATTTAGATTATTCAGCAAAATTTTTAATACAAATTAATGCTACTTTGATGCTATCTCTAGAGAAACAGTTGAACTGGGCGTTAAAAAGAACATATTTCAGATCGAAATTTAAATCTACTTCCCTTCTTCGCATTAGCAAATCGTTCATTGGAATCGAGAAAAGAATTGAGTTAAAGTGTATAACATACTTATACCAATATCTTACAAACAAAAAGAAGGCTTTTCAAAATACATTGAGACTACCGACTGCCAATTATAGGCTCAACAAAAGAACGAAACAGATTATTTTTGACAAACATTGTTCAACCGCTTCTTTACAAAAATCATTTTTTCATTTGACTTCTAAAAAATGGAATTCACTGCCCATAATTTTGCGCAATATAGAAAAATCGAGAACAGGATTCAAGAAAAAATTGAAAGAATTTTACGTGAGTGAATTGAGAAACAATCCAATATGTACAAATACAAATACGTGGCGTGATTTCCGTTTTTGCTAGTTCTATATGTTTTAATTTAGTTTATTTTTTCACACATTGTTTGAAAGAGAATCTGTATCTACTCTGTATATACGCTGTATGTTTGGACTATCTGTAAAATTGTTTGTAAAGTTTTAATACCAGCTCGTTCTTAATTCTTAAAACTGATGTTTTTTTAGTATCCGTAACTTCATATATTTTAATCAACCGATTTCTGAACTGCCAATTTATATACAGATCAACAACCTTTTGTTGCTGTCAAAAATTTTATCGAAAAATTATGATGTTGACATGTTGAAAGTTCCATCGTATTCCTGTTCCTCGCGCGGTTGTATGTTTCAGCTCGAGAGGCCGAAAAAGAAATTTTTGGAGGACGAATTCTTTTACCAAACATGTCGGCTAGCGAATGTGATCAAAATTGACGTGAGAGTAACAAGCAGACTGAAGAAGCGAATATTGTGGTTATTTTGGAGAAAATTTGAGAAGGACTACGAACAAATGAACAAGTGCACATGGAGAATTGCTTGCGATTGCACAATGAATGACTGTAGAAGCAAAACTTCACTATAGAACGAAAAACTGAAAGGGGGAAACCCCTTGTGCTACGAGCACAAAAGCCCTACTACTACTACTACTACTAACCGAACTTGTTTTGTTTTGTTTTGTTTATTGCTTGTTTTCTGATGTTGTGTTTTTGTTTGATGTAACCAATTAATTTTAACCAACTTTATTATTTACACTTTGCTATACTGATGCCTCGGCTTTTATTGTATAGTAATTCAGGTGTTCTTTCTCTTTCTTCTAGTTGAAACAAGAAAACTTACAGTCCATAGAATTTTTTTGTCATACATAATTTTTTGTCCAATGACTTATTACTCCGATTACAGATTAAAATTGCGATGTGTTTTCCTTTTTTCCCCAGATAATTCTAGTTCAAAATATCAAGATCCGATCGATGTACCAATTGGGGACCGATTTGTTTGTTTTCCGAAGATCAGACTGAAAACACGAGGTGCTCTTAACAATCCATTATATGACTTTTGCGATAGTCCCTGCTTAAACTCTCCTCGGTTCATAATGACTTCAAGTTCACATTTGTTTAATTGATAAGACTGGAAAGGTTTTAAAAAAGTGAGATCTTTGCTCGAATATAAACCTTCAGTCAGAAGCTTAACTGTCCTTGAAGAGGGCCCCTTTATCAAGAATTGATTCTCCTTCCTTTTATCAAAATATAAACGATTCTTCCGTAGAAGCGTGAAGGTTACAGCTCTTTCAGTTCTTGTTATTGTTGGGGATTTCCAGCCCAAGTGAAAGGATTTTGAACCCAGGTGGATTTGTTCTGCTCCGTAACTCGCTCGTCGAATAATTCCTCAATAATTTCGCAATTCTTATATTTAGTCCTTGTTTTTTCAAGAAGTTATTTTTGTGATCAGTCGACTAGCCCTGAAAGAATTCTCTTCTCGGTTTGAGTTCTCTTGAATTTGAAGATAGAGGAAACTCAATCATTGAAGGTAGATCAATTTAGTCGCTCTTTCAATGTAAGATTTCAGATTCAATTCCAGTTACCCACAGATTTTTGGAAATCGTTTTAGTTTGGTCAGACCTGTTCGCGCGGTACTTGAGCTCAATAATCCATTAGATATTAGATAACCCAGCTAAATCAGTGATTTTTAGTGCCCGAGTTTTTTGCATTTTTACTCTGTTTTTTCGGCTGCAATAAATTTTTGTTGTCTTTTCTTAATCCTGACTCAATATGTTCCGACCAGGACCATGAGAGATCCTTTGAGACATATTTTCCGTAATCTTTTCTCACGTTTGAGTTTTCTAAGGTCTCTCTACATAGTGTTATCAAACTGTTAAGCTAATAAAATAAGCTTATGTGAGACGCACGCTCACCTTATTAGCTATAAATTGGACCAAACAACAAAAGTTTGAAACCGGTTTTTCTCGACAGGGAAGTTGTTTTAAATTTTGTTTGAATCACGATTGAAAGGAATTGAATTTGATTTTTCACTCGACTTATTCCGATGATATTGTGGTACATGATTTTGCGAGGAAAACAAAAAGGAAGCAATTATTAAATACAAAATTCCTCCCCATTTTTCAAATGGTCGGAACAATTAGATAAAAGGACTCAGAAAGTTTTTATAAACATGTACAATGTATATTTAGGTCGAACAGGTCCGTGAAGTTTTCGAGCTTTTAAAAGGTTTTTGAAATACGATTTGAAATTTTTTTTTCATCGTAGCTTTTTATTCGCTTCTTACTTGAAAGAAAACCTTGAATGGAGCCAGGTCTTAGTTTTATCCTAAATTATGAGGTTATAGAATCGCAGAAATTCTTTGCTTGATTCTGAAGAAAAAGGCGCTAGAGAAGGACAGTTTTTTTACGCCCAAGGACAGGCTTATATTTTTGTATCGGAATCGATGCGAAGATCTGCTTTGCGACTCCATTAATATTTCGTGTTGCTTATAAAGTCTTTGTGACAATTTGCTACATAGCAGATAAAATTGTATCTCTTCTGACTTACTTATGTCTTCCGATATTATACGCCTGAGCTAACTAATCAAGAGCCGATTGATAATCAGTTATTTTGCCACACCCAACATTTCTTTTTATTGCTTGCATAGATGAGGATAATTTTCCACTGAAGTGAAAATTGCCAAAAAAGCTGAACACCATTATTGAAAAAAGATGGACCCAATACGTCCTCAATTTAATCGATATTTCAATAACCTGTGTAATTTCCAAAAAAAAATGAGATTTTTTTCTGCTTAAATCACAGGGCATCAAAAGTGGAAAGACATCAAAATCTATTTCTTTTTTAGTTTGGGTTTTGCGCAAAAGTTTTCACACAAAATGCGCTTACATACGGGGTACTGAAAGTTATCGAAAAGATATCGATTCGAAAAAAAAGATTGCTGATACAGTCTGGTTGGAACTTGAAGAAGCTTTCGACTCTATTTTTCATGAAATGTTAGTTCAAAAGTATCGCTGTTTTGGCTTTTCAGTCAAATGAAATGCATTAATTGAAAGTTTTTTTTTTGAGTAAAGGCGTTCAAAGAGCAAATCATTGCATTTTTTTACACTGGTTAAAGTCAAGAGAGGTGTGCCGCAAGAAATTACTGGGTCCGTTGTCGTTCAACTTATATCTCAACGTTATTCTAAGTTTTATCTGCGATGGATGTACTTGGACACAGCATGCACACAGTTGCATTTTGCATGCGTCATCTATCTCTTCAAGTGATGCTCAGTCAATAACAAATCTCAAAGAAATTGCTACCCTTTTGGCGAGAATCAGTTGAGTTTAAATGCATCAAAATCGGAACTTATTGTAAAATTTTTGTCAAATTATTTGTAGTCCCTATTTTTGGAATCAGACCAGTTTGTTATCAATGAACATTATGAAGAGAAAAAACTAAGAGCAATCACTTACATTTGATTATAGATGCTAATCTCTCATTTCATCTTAACGAAAATTTCGCGAAAAAATATCAGAATTAGGACCATAGATACAATTGGAAAACTGCATGCACTATCTTTGGCCGCCTTTCTTTTCTGTTTAGTTTTCTATTTAGATTATGCAGCAATTTTTTTTGCACAATTTCATGCGACTTCAATACTGTCCTGAGAGAACCAGTTGAACTGGTCCCCAAAACGCACGTTTTTCAGATCCAAAATAAAATCATCCGACTCTCTGCGTAAAAGATTCCTTCAGCTGAATTAGGAGCGAATCAATTATATATTCAAATGAGGGCTTCACTATCTCGCCATGTTCAAGAGTTTTCAACGTAATATTTTTGCATGTTTAACGAAAGAATTTTAGCACGTTTAAGCTGTATCGTTTTTTGCAATTGTTAAGATTTTTTTTTCGTGTTTCTAGTTTGAATTCAGTGGTTATTCCACCGAGCTCAAAATAGGCAGCCCAATAGTGGGACGCTGTCAGGATTTCCCAAGGGGTTGCGAGTTTGGCCTCCAAGTAAGAATGCTCAAATCCTTCTAGTGTACGAGTGCGACGATTTTTGTGGTTTTTTCAAAATTTCCTGAAAACGCAAATTACAAAATAATTAAGAAAACTTGAAATTCACAACTCTGTAATTGGATGCATTCAGAGTGCAATAAAACTTTGCAGATCTTGTTTCCATCATATGCGGTTTTTCATGAATAGTCGAAAATTTTCGAAGTACCGGAGTTGCGTCAAACGCTAGTTGAATTGAAGCGTGTAACTAATCTATAACAATATCTCTTTAATATGTGTATGTATGTATTTTGGATTCGGCCCTGTGCTCCCGGGTTTACTCCTTTAATCAAGATGTGTTCTACTGCTCAAATTCTTCGAAAAATGGAGATAAGTTAGTTGTAGTTTGTTTCAAAGTGTATATATTGAGAGAAAAGAATTTGTTTTTTTTAGCTGTTTTTGGTCTGTGAATTCAACGCTCCTTGGTAATCTGTTAACAAGGGCACCGGATCTGAAAAACAAAACCTGCTCAAGTTTGAATAGTAGTGGTTTCTTGCGTTCGAAGACGATGTCATTCTCTGATCTCAATTCACTCGATTGGTCTTTCATTTTCACATCGCGGCAATCGAAATCGTACGCGCCATTATACATTTGTCCAGTAGTAGAAGATCTAATTAGAGGAAAGCTTTTGAGAATGAATTAAAATTACTGAGAGCCGATTACAGATTGAATCATCGCATATTTCTTGATAATCACTGTTCAACTGCTTCTCTGCAAAATCTATTTTTGCCAGTAAAATTACGAAAAATTGAGAACTCTTCTTCAACGTTTAAGTAAAAGTTGAGCGATTTTAACACTAGTGAAATGCAGTCTAAACGACTATGGAAGCACACAAATACATGGCGTGATTTCCGTTTTCATAGAAGGTTTTTATACATCACCAATTATTTTTACCGATGGTTTTATGGCTTAGTTGTTTTTTATTTACGTCCAAGTGTATATTTATTTGCGTTGTTAAGTCTTAATTTGATGATTTTATTCCAGGAGTAAACTCATCGCATTTTAATCATTTGTTTTCTTGATTTTACCGAATACTAATTAAGAAACTTATCTGAAAATCTTCATTACACTTTACTGTACTGATGAACGGACTTTTATACAGTAATTCAAGTGTTCTTTCTTCCCATAGTGGTACGACGTGTGTTTTTGATAATTGCGGTAGCGTAAGTATACACTCGGAATGGCTTTTTTCAACCGAATCATTGGCAAGAAGAAAAAATCATCCAAATTTCGCTTGTATTTTGAGTCGAATGTGCATTTAGTTGGTTATTTTAGAGTGAAATGACAATTACTCGACTACGGGAGCGGCAAATAGGTACGTCCTTGCAAATGACATTATCTTTATAGATCTTTGTACAGGGTTAAAATTGATTCTTTTTAGTGGCCTTGAAGCAGCTGATTAACTTAAATGCTGAAGTATCAAAAAAGCAGCTAGCAGCAGAACCACAATGGAAGGTAAGCGTGTTGTCATCTGGTTTTAACTTACGAAATTGTTAAGTTTATGCAACTCCCTTGCTTGAATGATACTAGCAGAATGAAATCAAGTTTTGTCAATTTTGGAGACACCTATGATTTCAGGTCTTGATATTCGACAGGTATGGCAAAGAAATCATTTTTTCACTCCTCAGCATCAAAGAAATCAGGGAACTTGGAGTCACCTTAACACTGTAAGTTCTTCGTCGTGTTTGTATTTCAAATTTGAATTTCGAGTGTTTTTTAAAGTCTGATCGGTTTTAGATTAATCCATTCAGAACGAGAAGCAATTGAAGATGTTCCGGCAATATATTTTTGCGTTCCTACAGAAGAAAATGTTCAGCGAATTAGTTCTGTGAGCTTACTTTTACTTTTTAAACTTAATTACACTTGCGATAGCAAGTGTATTGCAATCGGGTACTAGAATTTTTTTCTGTTTAATGCAACAGACATTATGAATTATTATTTGAAATTATTTAATTTTTTGTTTAGTTTGGCTTTATAGTTTTGGCCTATATTATATCGGTTTAGTGGCCTAGTACCGCGTCGTTTGACGAGCGAAAAAATTTTCTGCGTTTGTGTGTTTTTCGAGGGTGAGGGGGACTTAAAATTGTTTTACAAGTCTCGTTGATTTGGTCGGCTTGAAGGGTTTCTGCTCCGGTAGTTTCGGCTTTGCTACCGCTGGGTAAGTTTTTTTACGACGATAGTTTCTCATTGTCTTGGCAGGGTTTTTTAAAATCAAAACTAGTTTTATTCATTTTGACACTTAAGTTTTTCGACGTAGCGGCTGTCTTATTTTCTGGCACTAAGATCCGCTCCGTCTCTGCGTGTTAGGTTTTATGTTATAAATATTTGAGAGGTGTTTCTAGGATTGCGGGAACTTCATGTATGAAAAGTTGTATCTCAATTTTATTGGCCAAGTGTCCAGGCGTATGCTAGAAGATCTTGCTACCAGAACAGTGCAAACAAATTCAGCCAATATGATTGCAAAGGTTAGAATTGTTCTGTATGTCCTCCATCATGGTTTATTATGTTATATATTTGATTTAATGTTTTTTTTTGCTCTTGTTTGCTTTCAAGGTTTTCGACCAGTACCTCAACTTCATCTCCCTGGAGTCTTCTTTATTCACTCTCAGACACAGCAATCGAGACATCATTTCATATCACAGTTAGAAAAACATCCATATAATATTCTATGTCATTGAGGGTTTCGGCACCGCGGATTGCTATATTTATCCTAGGGATGGGTTGGCACAATTTAACGATTATATTAACGGCCTGAATTGCCAATTCCAGTGATATGTTGAAATTAAGACTTTTCATGAGAAAGCGATAAATAAATTTAATGTTTCCTGTCCATAAAGCACGAAAAAAGAAATTCGGAAGAACATACTTTTAGCTCTGAACTCTTCGAAGACGAAAGACGCTGAGATTGAGCAGAGTCTGCAGTTAATGGCCGAGAGTCTGTTCTCAGTGTGTGTGACACTGGGCACTGTTCCTATCATTCGAGCTCAGAAAGAAACAGCCGCAGAAATGCTCGCGCAGGTTAGACTTTCTTTGATGTCTCTGAAAGAGTAAAAAACTTCAGTGCCTTCATTACGACAATATTTTTACGGCAATATAATGTGCAGCCAGAGGCCTAACTCGAAGGTTAATTTTTGTAATCTTGACTAGGCTATGACTTGTAAAAATAAACAGGCAATTTTTTCTAGCCCGACAAATTGGTGAATCGACTAATTGATAATGAACGTAGTGAAGACACTTATACAGGCGGTGATTATTTTTTCAGGAATCACGTATAAATTTGACTTTTGCTAGTTTGACTTATGTTTGAGTTCAATTCAAAGTCATTTGCAAAAAAGGAAGGCAAATCACGTTCTTCAATGCTGAAAACAGCTTTCGGTTTGCAGATATCTGGCCTGTCTGGTGTCCCTCCAACTTGGGATTTTTAAAATATAATTAGTTAAGTAATTTATGGGCAAATTGTCTCCTTGAAAACGAATTTATTATTTTTAAAAGATCGTCGAAGTGGTGAAAAAGGTAAAAGCGTGAATGGATTTTAATGTAAAAGTAAATATACAACAGCGGAATAAAAACTACTTATTTATTCAGTTTTTTCTATTTGGATCAGTTTTACGGAAACTAAGTCTCGATCATAAAATATTTTTGAAACATATTTTTTGAAATCATTTTCGCAATTCCATCTAAGACTTTATCTAATTAGATCCTGGACAAGAAATTCCGGGAGCACCTGAAAGACAGTCGGTCAAACTTGTTCGTGCAGGACTCATTCCAGGCGGGACAGATGTCGTTCCAGCGACCTCTGCTGATTCTCTTGGACAGAAATTTAGATTTGGCCACGCCTCTTCATCATACGTGGACTTACCAGGCTCTTGTGCACGACACATTAGAGCTGCAGCTTAATAAAATCAGAAGTGAGTTCAACAATACAAAAAAGTATGAATAATGGGCCCGAAAAATTTGTGGTGAAAATATTCCAGGGGTTCAACGTTTCTTTGTTATGTTGCAGTGTGAATTTAGCTTTAGCCCGGTGAAAGTTTGTTCATTTTATTTTGGTTATCAGCATCATTTTATTTTGGTTATCAGTTAGTGAGAGTGCTGGGCGACCTGTGAAGGACCACGATTTGGGACCCGCAGACAAGTTCTGGCAGGAGCAGAAAGGAAACCCCTTCCCTACAGTGGCAGAGGCTATCCAAGAGAGTCTTGAGGCGTACAAAGCGTCTGAGGGGGAAGTCACCGCACTCAAGGTTAATTAAGCTACGATAGTGTAGGATTCACCATAAAAACCTCAGTTTTTTGGAAATCTGGTGAAGCTTGGCCCTTAATTTACGAGGCATGATATTTAATTCCTTTCTTTATTGCTACTGTCATAAAGTTTCTAGCTGTTTATTATTTCTAGCTAAACCATTGTGTTCAGTTTTTAATTTTTTTTTCACGCCGAAATTTCTAACAATGTCCTAAATTGTGAGTTTTGATTTGCAATTAATGAGGTTAGTTTTTAACCTTCAGACTTAAAAAAGTGTTATGGATATGAAATGATTTGCGTCTCGAGATCAGCATTTGAGTTTTGTTGAATTTTCCTTGTTGTTGCAGGCCCAAATGGGACTGGACGACGAGGCAGGTGACATAGCAGCTGAACTAGTGAGTGACAACACCACTCTGCTGGCGAATGCAGTAAGTAGTCTGCCAGAACTACTGGAGAAGAAACGACATCTGAATCTGCACATGAACATGGCCAGTGCTGTGCTTGAGGAGGTGAAGAGACGAAAGCTGGACCAGTTTTTTGAAACAGAAGTAAGTGCTTCTGGTAGTTGTTTTTTTTTCGAATCATGGCCTCTAGACTCTTGTATAGAGGCCATGATTTTTTACAGTTTTTTTTTCATGAAAAGTCTTGAAATGTTCTAATAACAAAAGAGTTGCCTTCTAAATTATAAATGCACATGTGAATTCCCTTTTGAGTTCAATTCAATTATATTTGCTAGAAGTTAGGCAAAATGTACTCTCCAATTATGAAAGCTGAAACAGCGAGAAAAAACTAGATCGACTTCTAGTTTCAAAGTTTGCAGATATCACAGCGCGATAAAAAGTTTACCTTTTGATCCAGATTTCTCAAATTGGGTTAATTTATCCAAAAAAAATGTCAATCATACATTGTTCTTAAAATTGAAAGAGCTCTAAGGCCATATGTTTTTTGTTTAAATTTCGAAAATTGAGGTTTTTTCAGAACATAAGTCCATTTTTTGCGTTCCTTGACTCTTTTGAAGCTGTCTGTTGGCTATGTTTCTTGCTGGAGACTTATTAAAAATCGTAAATATGGGCTGTCAGTGTTTTTCGAAAGGCAACTTACCAATTTTTGCGAGTTGTTGCATGCAAATTTGTCGTGCTCAAGGCTGTTTTAAAAAAATCGCCTGCGCTACTATTTGCAAGATGAGCTCTTGTAAGTAAGTCATACCTTGAGGTTAAATAGTTGAACTCCGAAAGGGACTTCTGGCTGCTTAACTTGAAAAAGCTTTTTTCGCTTAGAACTACGGTAACAAAGTTACTTTCTACCGAGTGTCATGTTCAGTTTTGCAAAGATTGAGGTATTTAATTTTTTTTGTCGAATATCGGCAACGCTGCGTTTCTTGATAGTTGTTGGGGGTAAGCGTCTCATGTCATATTTTCATTCATGAGAAAAAATTAATAAAATGATTTCATTCTGACGGTTCAGATCTAAAAGCCAGCATCGTAGAAAAAGACTCCGGCTCAGAAATCATTCCAAATTGAATTGAGACAAGCAATTTGATCTAAATGTTGCGTTGAAAGACCCAAAGTTTTTTATTGACATTGTGTGTTGGGGAAGTCGATTTCAAAATACGAACTTTTGGCTCTTTTCAACCCCTCCCCGAATTGTGAGGGCGCCATTTGAAAGTATCTGTTTTCATAGTTATGTTGCGTGTTATTATGGCTAAATGGGTAATGTTACGATGTAAAGTATGAAGAACAAATCTAGTCACAATAGATAGTTTGTTCACCTTGCCAAGTTTTATTGCATTATACCGTTAAAATGCTTTTTACTCATGTGGTCCGGAATATGATACTACATGGCTACTTTTCTTGTTTCCAACCTAAGTCGCATTTATTTGTGCTATGTTTGTTTGGTGGTTCTTTTGCAGCAGGCAGCATTGGCATTTTAATGCAAGTGCTTCGATATTTGACTAGTAATAAGTTAAAAAAGCTGACGCATTTTTAAATTCATCAATTAGACCAAAAAAAGCAATTTGTCGCATACAACAGTACAATCATTAGACCAGCAAAGCTTGGGTTATAGTATGAATTACCTTTTTTTCCAACCTTAGTCGCAAATATTGTTGCGACGCAAATATTGTTGTGACAAAATGTGTTCATTTTGATCAATAACCAGCTATTAAGTACAGCCAATGCTAAGGATATTATTAACACAGACTATTATATTACTAATAGCATTTCAGCTCCAAGGTATCATGGATCTGTAGCGTAGAGGTAGGAAAGGAGACCCGCAGCAAATTAAGAGGCGGCAGGGTCAGATATTTTTGAACTTTTTCATATACTAGTTAAAATGCGTCCGCTCTATAAATTGAGGCATGTTACTTGGTAATTTTTTTTTCAAATTGACTGATACTGCTAATGCGTCATAATTGACTTGCGTCAATTAGCAATTATTTAGACTCATAATTGGCTTGCGTCACTTAAGAAATTTTGTAGACTCGAAGTTTTACTCATTCAGTTTTTCCCAGTAGCGTTATCGGTCTTATTTTTGCTTGTGCATGCGAAGTGCAACTTCGCCTCTGTGTAAAATCTCTGTTTCGGAAATTGTCCAACTCTGTATTTTGGCTTGATAGTTTTCAGTTTCTTACATGCAATGTGATTGCCTATGATTAGTATTTGGCTGAACTTTTGCTCAAGAAATGAGACTCGAAATCCGGAGGTTGGAATCCATTGCGTACCACAAATTTTGTTCTACAAGTTTTTTTCTCATTGAAACTCGATTAAAGTAATTCAGATTCTTGTATTGTTCGTGATATTTTTTTTTCAGGAATTTTGCTCACGCTCATTTGTGATTTTGGGATTACATTGATCCAGTTTTCTCAAATTGGTTTCAATTTAACAACAAAGTATCAATCAGAATTTGCTTCTGAAGTTCAAAAGGTTTCAAGGC
This sequence comes from Symsagittifera roscoffensis, assembly GCF_963678635.1. Lineage (NCBI taxonomy): Eukaryota > Metazoa > Xenacoelomorpha > Acoela > Convolutidae > Symsagittifera > Symsagittifera roscoffensis. Next base: position 24,834,549 of record NC_087066.1, on the reverse strand, counting down.
CATTAGTTTTTTGAAGTTTGAAAGTTGAAATTTTTTTTTTTGAAAAAAAAGTCAGTATTTCAGACTCTTATATAGGTTGTGATGATTTCTTTTGGAAAAGTCTTAAAATTTGTTCAGGCTCAACTTTACTTTTGGCGGTTTGACTTTTGAGTTCTTTCCAAGGTAATTAATTTGCTCTCCTTTGTTAGAAGGAAGACAAACTCCACTATTAAACAACAAAAGTGTAAAGTTCATGAAAAACGAGATCGACTTTTAGATCGACTTTTAGTATCTGTTTTCATAGTTATGTTGCGTGTTATTATGGCTAAATGGGTAATGTTACGATGTAAAGTATGAAGAACAAATCTAGTCACAATAGATAGTTTGTTCACCTTGCCAAGTTTTATTGCATTATACCGTTAAAATGCTTTTTACTCATGTGGTCCGGAATATGATACTACATGGCTACTTTTCTTGTTTCCAACCTAAGTCGCATTTATTTGTGCTATGTTTGTTTGGTGGTTCTTTTGCAGCAGGCAGCATTGGCATTTTAATGCAAGTGCTTCGATATTTGACTAGTAATAAGTTAAAAAAGCTGACGCATTTTTAAATTCATCAATTAGACCAAAAAAGCAATTTGTCGCATACAACAGTACAATCATTAGACCAGCAAAGCTTGGGTTATAGTATGAATTACCTTTTTTTCCAACCTTAGTCGCAAATATTGTTGCGACGCAAATATTGTTGTGACAAAATGTGTTCATTTTGATCAATAACCAGCTATTAAGTACAGCCAATGCTAAGGATATTATTAACACAGACTATTATATTACTAATAGCATTTCAGCTCCAAGGTATCATGGATCTGTAGCGTAGAGGTAGGAAAGGAGACCCGCAGCAAATTAAGAGGCGGCAGGGTCAGATATTTTTGAACTTTTTCATATACTAGTTAAAATGCGTCCGCTCTATAAATTGAGGCATGTTACTTGGTAATTTTTTTTTCAAATTGACTGATACTGCTAATGCGTCATAATTGACTTGCGTCAATTAGCAATTATTTAGACTCATAATTGGCTTGCGTCACTTAAGAAATTTTGTAGACTCGAAGTTTTACTCATTCAGTTTTTCCCAGTAGCGTTATCGGTCTTATTTTTGCTTGTGCATGCGAAGTGCAACTTCGCCTCTGTGTAAAATCTCTGTTTCGGAAATTTTCCAACTCTGTATTTTGGCTTGATAGTTTTCAGTTTCTTACATGCAATGTGATTGCCTATGATTAGTATTTGGCTGAACTTTTGCTCAAGAAATGAGACTCGAAATCCGGAGGTTGGAATCCATTGCGTACCACAAATTTTGTTCTACAAGTTTTTTTCTCATTGAAACTCGATTAAAGTAATTCAGATTCTTGTATTGTTCGTGATATTTTTTTTTCAGGAATTTTGCTCACGCTCATTTGTGATTTTGGGATTACATTGATCCAGTTTTCTCAAATTGGTTTCAATTTAACAACAAAGTATCAATCAGAATTTGCTTCTGAAGTTCAAAAGGTTTCAAGGCCATTAGTTTTTTGAAGTTTGAAAGTTGAAATTTTTTTTTTTGAAAAAAAAGTCAGTATTTCAGACTCTTATATAGGTTGTGATGATTTCTTTTGGAAAAGTCTTAAAATTTGTTCAGGCTCAACTTTACTTTTGGCGGTTTGACTTTTGAGTTCTTTCCAAGGTAATTAATTTGCTCTCCTTTGTTAGAAGGAAGACAAACTCCACTATTAAACAACAAAAGTGTAAAGTTCATGAAAAACGAGATCGACTTTTAGTTTCGAAAAATGGAATTCAATTTTCTTGCGGAATAGTAAGTTTCTCTATTGATCCAGTTTTCTCTATTTGGCTTAACTCTAGCAAAAAAATGTCCATAATAAATAGTCTTAGAAATTCAAAGAGCTTAAAAACCATATATTTTTTCTTTGAAATCGAAAAGTTGATTATTTTCAAAAAAAAGTCAGTTTTTTTTGGTTTATTTGCGTTTATTGACTCTCCCAACTGTCTCCTGGCTAGGTTTTTACTTGATAGTGTGTCTCTTTAGTTGTGTTTGCAAAGTGGAGCTTTGCCTCTGTGTTCAAAACTGAATTTCAAAAGAAGAGGAAGTAGAAAAGGGCAATTAAATTTTAAATTTCTGCAAAAAGTATTGAACGGCTTTTTTTTCATTAGATCAACTGATTCTTTTTAAGATGATAAATTACCAAATAACAAAGTGAGGACACTTAATTAGCTAGTTTGGTAGTTTCATGAAAGTCCTAATGGAATTACTCTGAATACAAAATTGGAAATGTAGAACAAAAACGTCAATTTATTAGAGTCTCGAAAATAGAGTTTAGTTTTTCGAAGGCATTCAACGTACTGAAGACACCAGTATAGGGCGTTATGTGTTTTCTCATCGAAAATTCTTAAATCTTGTTCACCCTCAAATTTGATTTTTCGTGGTTTGACTTTTGATTTTTTTCAAGTTTACTTCATTTCCTTTGTTAAAAAGAAGGCAAGCACCACTATCGAACAGCAAAAGTGTTAGGTCATGAAAAACATGATCGATATCTAGTATCGAAAGTGGTTTTAATTTTCAGATTTCCTAGGGCAATAAAAAACATTGCCTATTGATCCAGTTTTCTCAAACTGAGTTAGTTTATCAATCATAATTTGTTCTTGACATTCAAAGAGCTTTAAAACCATATATTTTTTCTTTGAAATCGAAAAGTTGATTATTTTCAAAAAAAAAGTCAGTATTTTTTTGTTTTATTTGCGTTTATTGACTCTCCCAACTGTCTCCTGGCTAGGTTTTTACTTGATAGTGTGTCTGTTTAGTTGTGTTTGCAAAGTGGAGCTTTGCCTCTGTGTTCAAAACTGAATTTCAAAAGAAGAGGAAGTAGAAAAGGGCAATTAAATTTTAAATTTCTGCAAAAAGTATTGAACGGCTTTTTTTTTATTAGATCAACTGATTCTTTTTAAGATGATAAATTACCAAATAACAAAGTGAGGACACTTAATTAGCTAGTGTGGTAGTTTCATGAAAGTCCTAAAGGAATTACTCTGAATACAAAATTGGAAATGTAGAACAAAAACGTCAATTTATTAGAGTCTCGAAAATAGAGTTTAGTTTTTCGAAGGCATTCAACGTACTGAAGACACCAGTATAGGGCGTTATGTGTTTTGTCATCGAAAATTCTTAAATCTTGTTCACGCTCAAATTTGATTTTTCGTGGTTTGACTTTTGATTTTTTTCAAGTTTACTTCATTTCCTTTGTTAAAAAGAAGGCAAGCACCACTATCGAACAGCAAAAGTGTTTGGTCATGAAAAACATGATCGATATCTAGTATCGAAAGTGGTTTTAATTTTCAGATTTCCTAGGGCAATAAAAAACATTGCCTATTGATCCAGTTTTCTCAAACTGAGTTAGTTTATCAATCATAATTTGTTCTTGACATTCAAAGAGCTTTAAAGCCATATATTTCTTACTTGAAAAATCTAAAGTTTTAATTTTGAACTTCCAAAGTTTCCAAAAAGTAAGTTTTTCTGCATCCTTGCGTTCATTGGCTCTTTTCCAACTATCTGTTGGCTTTGTTTTAAAAGATAAATGTGGTCAAGAAGTTCCCTTAACTTGCAATGAGACTAGCTCATCAATCATAATTGGGTTATTATTGCTTTTCTTGGTCACTCTATTGTTTTTTATGACTCTCAGGACCAAACAAACGAAAGTTTGTGAAAATATAAATGTTCATTCAAATTATTTTCTGATTTTATCCTACGTTCAAATATTTTGTTTCTATGTGATTATCAAATTGATAAGAAAGGAGATCTCTTAGAATAGTCGTTCTGTAATATCAAACAACTTTTTTTTATCTGGACTATTGTCTCTGTTTAGCACGGTTTTGATGATTTCAGTTAGGAATGAAGTTTTAGCTGGCTCGTTTTTAACACAATTAATTGTTTTGATTTTCATCTGGAATGGTCGTGATGTGGAGTGAGAAGGCAAAATCCAACTTGTGCCGTAGTCTGGTTGTTTTTAATGTCACTTTAGCTGTTTCCCTTCTGGTATGTGAGTGGCTCATTTTCGAAGTGGCAATCATGTTCTGTGAAGTGCCTCATCTTCCATTAGAGGACAGTCAAACCAATCGTCAAGGTGAGAAATAAGACCTATATTTCATGCTATTTTAAAGATTTCAAATGTTTAAATTGCATCCAAAACGTTGCTTTTTTAAAATCCAAATCAACAGTGACATTTTCTGTCCTGACCATTTTGGCAGTTTCCTGCACCTAGAAATTACCATGTACGGTCTTATTTCTGTATATGGCTGCATGAAACGAAAAACTATTATACATGAAATGTGTGTTTTGTAATCGAATAATCTATGATTTCAAAAGGGCGTTTTTCGAAAGATAGACTTTGTGTTTTAATTAGGTATTGTAGCTGACGACGCCCAGTTGAAAGTGATGATGATAGCTGATCTTCATCTCATTGGCCAGTTATTGGGTAATTCGATAGACAGATTGAAACGTGAGAGCCAGATGCGAACAGCCTTCCACACTGCAGTGCGCCAGCTGGAACCGGATCTCATTTTTATCCTGGGAGATATTCTGGACGAAGGAAAATGGTCTTTCTTGCCTGAAGATTTCAGAAGGACAACTGGAAGATATAGGAAGTACTTCTCTCGTTATGTCAACTCTATGGCAACTAAAAAGAAAATAGACTTGCATGTGTTGACTGGGAATCATGACGTAGGGTTCCATTATGATGTCGATAATATAAAAGTGCATCGATTTGAAAAGAGTTTCAACGCAAGTAAAGTCAAGTTTGTATCAGAAAAAGGAGTCAACTTCTTGCTGCTTAACAGCGTGCTTATGCGAAATGATTCGTGTGCTCTGTGTTTGGAAACTCAGAAGCAGTTAAGAGAAGCGAAAGCCGTTCTAGATTGCATTCAAATCAGTTCTAAGAAGTCTATTTCAAAGAAATGTTCAGATTTGGTGAAAAAACACGAAGTTGAAGAGCTGATTCCCGATGTTAAACCAGATAAAATATCTCAGCCAATCATATTGCAGCATTTTCCTCTCTATCGTGCAAATGAATCAAGTTGTTTTTCGGCCGATTGGAACAGCTTGAACTTGAACATATCGAAGCCACTAGAACAAGATTGGGACGTACTTTCGAAACAAACTTCGAGAAATCTAGTCGACATGTTCAACCCACGGCTAGTGTTCAGTGGTCATTCGCATTACAACTGTGAAATATGGCACAGATATTTTGCTGATCAAAGGCGAAAAGTTCTGGAAGTAACTGTTAATTCATTCTCGTGGCGAAATAACGACAACCCTAAAATACTGCTGCTAACTATAGATCGAAATAGTTATACTTATTCTCTCTGTCACTTGCCTCGTGAAAGCGCCCAATTCGCTATATATTGTCTTCTTTGGGGCTACAGCTTAATTTACATTGTCAGAAAATGTAGGAATGCGAACGTTCATTATTTTCCACGATTGTGGAAAACCAAATCTGTTTGAATATTTATATTTGAAAAAAAAACTGATTGTTTTGAGTATCTGTACATAATGTTTAACTGGCTTCAAAGGGACCACTGAATTGTGTTAAATTTGAAGCTTTCTGATTTCTTTTAACTTTTGACTGCGGTTAGTTTTTAAGTGTAGGTTTTCAGATTTTCCTCAACAACTGTTACGTTACAAGTTGAAGCTTCTACGAGTTCATTAAAATGAAGTGTGACTTGGCATGACAGCGTTTTGTAAACAAAAAGAACCGTGATGAGCAGTAGCGTGCCGAGGGGGAGGGGGTATTGGACCGCCCCCTCAGTTCTGGTTGCCAAATTTTTTCAAAGGGTCCTCCTTTGGTATAATTTTATGACATCCATTTTTGGCTGACCAACCTCAAAATTTTTCTAAAAGAGCCTCGGTGCCAATATAACTAATTTTTTTGTCAAATTTTCGAAAAAGTGCCCAAAAACGCCGTTTTTTAATTTTTGCTTCGGCGCAGAAAATTTTTAAACAAAACAAGATCCTTATAGTATTTTCGGAGAGCTCCGAAAATCAAATCAGTCGAACTAAAAAAAAGGTCTGCAAATATTTTAAAACTTTTCAAACAACCGCCCCCTCACCCAGAAAAATTTCTGCGCACGCCACTGGCGATGAGAGTAGATTAAGAATATTTATTGACAAGGGAAAGGGACGACATGCGAGTTGTTCAGCTCTTCGCGGAGAACCGCTGTTGTGCCCCTGGTTAAGATCTACATGCTATTTTTTGGACTATTTTTCGGGGCAGGGTTGGCAAAATGTAAGTTAAAAACAAAAATAACAAACTAACTGTTATTTATCGAAAAAAAAACATGTTATTTTTGTTAAATTGTTAATTAAATTAACATATCAACAAGAGTTGAGTTTCTTGAACAGAAACGCCAACTTTCCGGCTTTTTCAACGCCGAGTCGAGCACGAAGCTTAGGGTTAGGTCCTAAGGAAGCTTATGGCGGAGGTCCATCCAAATTTCAAAAACATCCCCCAGATCCATCCAAATTTCAAAAACATCTCCGCGAGCCTCCTACTGTTGGGTATTTTCACTCCAGGTTTCAGTTGCTGAAGTAATTTCCCAAACTCCTTGTTCTCCAGTAAGAATTACTCATATTTCTAAGAAATAGCTAGCATCACTGTTAGAAACTATAAATAACACTAAGTTAAATTCAATGTTAAATAACATGCCAACCCTGTTTCGGGGCTGGGTAATATTGCCTCACCATCAAGCAACGAGCACGGATCATGGCGGGCCTCGAACGTCTGACCTTTCGATTGAGCGGCGGAGACGTAGCAACTTCACCGCTGCTCCCCTGGTAGATAATTGGGTATCGACATAGGCAAATTTTATCCAAAAAAATCGCATTAGGGAAAGTTTCTAAGAATTTTTTCGACTGGAGTTTGATATTACTTGAATTTCAATTGGCACTTGTTGATAAATTGTAATTCTAAACCCTCAATTCTCTTTTTTCTTTTCTTTAGTTCTCTGAAATGTATTTTCCTTTATACGAATTCTTTTAGATAATTGAAAAAATCTCTTGTCTTTACTTATTCTCTGTAGTAACTATGATAGCAATTGTAGCCAAAAATACCTTTATTCGAAGTTTGAGGGAAGTTTTTGTTGGCATTTGTGCTGCTTCGTGAATCATAATATTGGCGTTTATAAAGCACTTAACTGCCGACCTAACTTTTTCATCATAAAAGTTCCTGGAAATGAGAGCAACGCGAGAGCAAGTGACTTGTTTGAACTCAGACTTCTTCCATTTGGTTTTATTTAAAAAAAAAGGCATCAACTTTGGTCTCTACTTTGGCTATGTTTGTTTTTTGGTGTTTAGGAGAAGATCCTGAGCAAAGGTGCCGCTAGTCTGGACAAGCCTTTGAACTCGTTCCTCCAAGACGGCGAATTGGAACCGGAAGACAAAGTGCGTCTATTCGTGATATACCTTCTCACGCGGCAGTCGGGGGATGAACAGACAAATGGAGGTAAACTATCTACAGCCGAAATCGACTCGTACTGCGCCGAGCTGGAGGCATCGGGCTGCGACATTCGGCCGGTGAATTACATCCGAAAGTGGATGTCGATTAACTCCATGGGAAATGTGATGGCGGTAGGGCGTGCAGGGGCAAAACAGTCGTCGCTGTATACGGGAGGAGGTAATTTGGGCACGGCCAAGATGTTCTCAAATCTCTTGTCACAGGGATCTCAATTTGTAATGGAAGGCGTGAAGAATTTCGTACTCACGCAGAGGGTAAGTGATAAATTTCTTGTATGATAACTTTTTCGAAATCATTTCCGGTGCCTAAATTATCTTCCGCCATTTGTTGGCGAGTTAACTAGTTGAGAGTCGGTGAATATAGTTAGTCTATTATATAGGTGCTGATGATTTTTTTTTCGTTTTTTTAAGGACATTTGATCAGGCTAAAATGTACTTTATCGCGGTTTGAATTTTTTTTTTCAAATTTAGTTCATTTCATTTGTTAAAAGGAAGCCAAACTCCACTTTCGAACAGCAAAAGGTTGAAGGTCACGAAGAACAGCAAAAAATGTACCCCTTGAACCATTTTTCTTTAACTGGTTGAATTAAATCATTAAGTGTTCAAAAAACCGCTCACAATTTTTTTTCAGTTTTCTTGCGTTCGTTTCTGGTTCCGACTGTAAGTTGACCGTTTTTCACTGTCATGCATCCACATGAAACTTATTTGTCAATTCTATGTATGAAGACCAAAAGTGGTTGATGTAAATGTTGATAAAAAAGTTTTTACAAACAAAATAAGCCGGTTGTTGGGAAAGTAGCACAGAATGTTCCTACCACGGTAATTTTTGGAAGAAAAGTGGTGAACCTTGAGTTTCATATTGAAAAAAGAAGTTTTTTTTTCAAATAAGACCATTATCTCGGATTTTGAATTGGATTGAAGTTAAGCTACAGAAAGCGCTAAAACTGTTAAAACCGTTCCTAAAAAGTTAAGGGGATAAGGAAGTGTAAATCAGAAGTTCAGTCTAAAAAAGAAATATATGCTGACATTTTTCCTACACTCGACTGATTTGTTTAAGATGTAATGATAGTAGATTAAGATTTAAGACTCTTCTATAGGTCGTGATGTTTCAATTTTGAAGTTTTTTGACGAAAACTCTTAAATTTTGTTCATGCTCAAGTTCGATTTATCGCGGTCTGACTTTTGATTTCTTCAAGGTTCAATAATTTAGATTATATTGCAAAAAAGAAGTAAAAGTATGCTCTACAATTACCAAACTGGAGTTCAAAGTTATTTTCTGCTTTGTTACCGCTTGGTAAACTTTCTTACGATTCTAATTTTGCGTTATTTTGTCTTGACTTATTTTGTTTCAAAACTAGCCTGATTCAAATTGATATCTATTTTTTTTCGACATTTTCGTTTTTTTCCTTTCTTCTTTTGTTATCCAAGTGGTGAGATTCTCAGCTTCGCCTGTGTAGTAGAATACGTCTCTCAACTTGGATTTCTTGACCTATAGTTCCTTGACACTCTGAATTTGCATGTTTAGCCTCCAAATATGACTGCTGAAAGCGTTTGGTCTTTCGAGTTATGACGGTTTTTATGATTGATGATAGTGATATAAAAACACTAATTTTTGATATCCACAGCCCTAATGTGGAATGCTGTTATGGTACACACAGAGGTTGCAAATCTGCTCTCTTCCAAATATCACTGCAAAAAAAAATATTTAACATCCGAGATTTGATGTTTTAATGATATTTTCTAAAAAGTTTCTGAAAAAAGTTATAAAAAAGGTTTTCAGAGTTTGCTAAGTTCAATCCTGTTTTATGGTGCTGTCAACTCAATCCTGAGTTTGCCTAGGGGCAACAAGTTTGTCATTATTTTCAACTTCTCAACAAACTTGAATTATTTTTTGAAATTTTCAGTAAAATAAAGATTTTTTTTTATTTCAAGTTGAAATAAAGGCAGTTTTTCATTTTACGCTGATCACTATAGTGCTAAACTTATATTATAACTAAAGCGCATGTTCTAGCTATATAAAATAAGAACAAATTATGAGTGAAATTAGTTACATCCAAGAGTCCTAATCTTTGTGGTTCTTGATCTGGATATCCAAGTTCGAGCTACGTAGTCTACAAATTTTGAGGTGATTGGGTGTCAATGAACGGATTAAAATCTTGTATTTAGGCCGTGTGGTTATTTTTTCCAGGTTAAGCTCTTTAAGCTTGCGACAAACAAGGGTATTGCAACCGGGGACTAAACTTGTTTTCCCCTAATAAAACATTGTTCACAGAATCGTCAAATGGTAAATTATATAACCGCTGAATCAATAGCATAGTTCAAGTGTATAAACTGCACATTTACCTTGGGTAAACGTTAAAAGTTGAACAGTAATTTTAATCTGTACTAAAAAAATTTTGTAGATTTTTGGCACTGGTCGATCAGCTCTATTTCTGTCAGCTTAATTTCATTATTACACAATCAAAGCTTGTGTGATGCTATGAACTCTCTTTTTTTCAACCTAAGTCGCAAATATTAGTGTTCATTTTGAAAGTGTTCATTTTGATCAATAACCAGCTATAAAGTATAGCCAATGCTTAGGATTCTAATACAGACTATTATATTACAAATAGCACTTTAGCTCTAAGGTATCATGGATCTGTAGCTTAGAGGTAGGGAAGGAGACCCGCAACAAAATAAGAGGGTTCGAACCTGGGCAGGGTCGAATATTTTTGAACTTTTTAGTATAATATTTATAATGCGTCCGCTCTATAAATTGAGGCGTGTTAGTTAGTGTTTTCAAATTGACTGGTACTGCTAATGCGCCATAACTGGCTTGCATCACTTAACAATTATGTAGATTCATAATTGGCTTGCGTCACTTAAGAAATTTTGTAGACTCGAAGTTTTACTCATTCAGTTTTTCCCAGTAGCGTTATTGGTCATATTTTGCTTGTGTATGCGATGTTCAACTTCGCCTCTGTGTTAACCTTTGTTAATATGGTTGCGGCCCGCTGTAGTTGTTACGCTTTGGAATACCAAGCGTTAGCAAATCGGAATGTAGGTTTCTTTCACATTAATTAGTTTGACAATATAATTTAACCCTTTGCTCACTTATTTCAGTAGTATATAGAGATGCCTGTTTGGCCTGCTAAGCTTCGAGGTAAGGTCTTTGCTTGAGACAACAAATGTAATGGGATCGATACTGGCCAGGAGCTGGTTTTTAATAAAATGTTTTTTTTTTCGGCGCGTCGTGTGTTTGCTCAAGAATTGTCGACTTTGTTACCGCTTTGTCGGTTTGCTCCGTTGGTTATTTAACCAGCATTTTAAAAAAATTCAAGGCAAAATCAAGATAATTGAAGAAAAGTTTCTTTAGATTAACTTTTGATCTTTTTGCAAAAAATTTTTTGCTGCCTTTATCTCTACTTCAGTCGATCAACTCAATTTCAGTCGATTAGTTGGTCATGCTATGTGTATGTGTTAAATCGCAATTAGTGCGAAGAATTATTTCGTTTTTGCTTCAAAAGTTTCTAAAGGTGCGGGTAATTCAGATCCAAGATATTGCTTTTTTGGGATTTTTATAAGTTTTTGTTTTGTTTATAGATTTGTAGGTTCATCTGTAAGTAGTGATAGTCGTTCACTTTCATATCGCAAGTGGTGCGAAGCTGTGCTTTGCCTCTGTCTAAAAATTTTATTTTTGCGGATTGACTTTTAATTACTTAAGTTCTCAAATTCATTTGATAAAGGGAAATCAATTACATTCAACTATCTCGCAAGTATAAAACACGCGGAAAAATGCGAAAATTTAGGTTTCGAAGGTGGATTTTGGTTTTCAAAATTTGCAGTGGAATAAAGATTCTCTTAAAACTGTTTCTCTCTAGTTTTCTCTGATTTGTGTGATATATAAGGGGAGCAGTGGTGAAGTGGTTACGTCTCCGCCTCTCAATTGAAAGGTCGGATGTTCGAGGCCCACCATGATCCGTGCTCGTTGCTTGAGGGTGAGGCGACATTACCCAGCCCAGAAAAATAACCAAAAAATGACATGTAGTTCTTAAGCAGAGGCACAACAGCTGTTCGCGGTGATGAGCTGTACAGCTCGTATGTTGGTCATATCCCTCGTGGATAAATGATCTTAAATATGTTTTTCTCCGATTTCATTACGCTTGCGATTATTGAAACTACTATTCTCTCTTGGCTATGTTTTAAAGTTGATTTTTTACGAGGGTAATTTTCGCTAATTTGCGAAGTGATGCTCCGCGTCTGTTTGTGATAACACACTTGATAACACTCATTTTTTTGAGATACTCTAGGTCACATATTCTTACCACTATGTGAGTGGTCAGAACAAATTGGATGTAATCAAAAAATTAGGAAACGTTGCGGGTTGGAAAACGGAATGGTTTCAAGAACTAATTGATTGGCGGAGGATATGAGAGGAATTTTTTTCTTTGAAATTCGAAAATTGAGATTTTTTTCAACAAAATCAGTGTTTTTTTTCTGTTTACTTGGGTTCATTACTCTTTTCCAACTTCAGTTGGCTATGTTTTTTTCCACGCTAATCAGGTACCACAAACAATCATCGGAATGAGTAGAGTGATATATCATATTAAAGCTCTTTCAGTCGTGATAAGAACGACATTAAAAAATTTCCAAAAATTTTAATTTTTCACAGTGTCGAGAAAAACAGTATTGAAAATTTTGATTTTTCGTCGAATTTCGAGTGAGTATGCTTAATTGTGCTTCATTAAGAAAGTTTACAATAACTTTTTATGCCTAATTTTGGTTTCATACGAGTAAAATTAGTCTTTGGAGGGTTTTTAACGCCTTTTTGATAATAAAAATCTTCGATAACAATCTGCAAAAAAAATTGAAACTTATTTGGATTTTAAATTTTTTTTTGTTTTTTTTTTGTTTTTCTAGTCATTGTGTATTAAATTGCTATATGCACATTTCAGAAACTACCCGTGAGTCGAGTAGTGCAAAATTTGATGGAAAACAAGAGCGGTCTGAACACTGAAGTTGATGAATACGAGTATCTGGATCCAAAAGTGGCCCCTAGATCATCAGTCGGGGGAGAGGGGGGTGCGGCTGGAGACATACCCAGGACGAAGAATGCATTCAATGAGGCTATTGTGTTCATGGTGGGAGGCGGAAACTATATTGAGTATCAGAATTTAGTGGACCTATTCAATAACGTAAGTGAAGCTAAGTATGTGTGCCGTTATTTAGCAGTCATTATGTGTGAAAAGTTTGAAGCACATCAAACTATTTTAGTTTTTTGAGATGGACAATTTTATGACGATTGAATTTATTCCCGTGCTTGTTGACGTTTGTGATGATGTTTCAGGGTAAAAGTGGAAAGAAGGTTTTGTATGGGTGTACTGAGCTGTCCAACGGAAGGGATTTCCTTAAGCAGGTTAGACATCCTACATCTAGTTGACTTGGTATAATTTTTGTGCCGCTGATTCATAACTTGCCCATTCTTTTTCTTGTAGTCATCATTTTTTTTTCTTTGTTAAAGTAATTCTAAAAGAGCTATTTTGTTTTGTAAAGAGCATCTTCGCTTCCATATTGAAAACATTTCAGCTTATAAGTGTTTTATTTTTTTTTGTGGGTGTGAAGTCAAACATTGTTTTGACAAACTAGGTATGCTTTTAACATAACATTGCGAGCAGCAACAGTCACTTGATGTGGCGAGCCAACTTTTTTGCCAACCCAACTCCAAAATGAACGTTCTCATTTTGGTGACATTTGGTTGCATAGTAAGATAGCAGTTTAATTGCATAAAGTATCAAATTCATGAGTCACTTGGTTTTGTTGATTAATGTAAGCGTTAGTGTCACAGTTTTGTGGGACAGTCGACTTGGATGTCCGAGGACTGAGTTTCGATTCCCGTGGAGGTCATATTTTTTTAAAGTTCATTTCCTTTTTATTTTCTTGTTTTTTCTTTATTAACTCTTTGTGATTTTTACAGCTAGCTTTTGCTTTTTCTCGGTTGTGTTTGCTTCGCCTCTGTTATTTATTCATTTTGCTATGAAAAGTTAAGTGCATCAAAGTATTTAACAATGTTCCTGATAAGCATCTACTTCATCTCTCCACACTTCCCAGAAACACCGACACAAATAGGAACAAAAGCAACTGGCAACTCAATTTTTAATCAATTAAGATGGTGGCAGTATTTTTGAAGATTCATTCGATACCTCACTCGGCATCTTATAGTAACATAAGGAACTGGGTCTTCGGAATTTGTCTTGGACGCTTTACGTGGATCAAGATTTTTCAGCCTATCGACATTGTTTTTTTTCTGCATCTTTAGACCTCTTTAGCTAGCAGCGCAAAAGATAACTGAAAGGATAATACAGTCCTGATTTAAATTATCCGGACGAGATGCACAAAACTTGAAATATAGAACGAATTTTCCTCAAATTGTTTGATTTATACAAAAATCTTGAAGACAGTACTTGCTTAGAATTTCAACAGAATTTTTTATGGTGCAATTTTTTTTTCTCGAAATTTGGGCCCTGAATGTTACCCCATAAAAGGATTGTTTTTGGCTTTTTTAGTCAATGCAAAATTAAGCCGTAACTACTGGGTCAATTACTGACAAGATAATGTCAAAATGAGCCTTTTATAGAGCCTAACAAACCTTAAGAAGAGTATAATGTCCCAGAAAACGAATAATTTAATTTATTTTTGTTTCATAGATAAATATGACATTTTTAGTATAAAATACCAGGTAGTATTTGAAACTAATTTTTACACAAGCGAAGCGTAGTGTATTACGAAGAATTTTTCGACCTAAGTCGCAACTAAAATGCTCATTTAGTGGCAGTTTTGGTATATTTCAATTTAATTATGTTGCAGCCTATTAATCCTATGAAGTTTAATCGATTTTGTTGTTGCTTTTTTGGCTAGTGCTAGGTCTTGTTTGAAGAGAAGAAAATGCTTGGAATTAGTTGTTTTTTTGCGAAGCTTTTCGAAAGTTTTTCCATTTTTTGCAGAAATTTCATTTTTTCTCAACTACTGTATGGTTTTTCAAAAAAAATGGTGCCAGTGTACAAACCTACTGATCTTCTATGTGCCTGCATAATTAGCTAGTCTCTCTTCATTCTACAGTACGTTCTACGGCCTTCGAAAGTTTCAGAAGAGGGATTTGTGACTGACCTTTTTTATTTGAATTTTTTCATTTTCTGAGATAAAGGTTTCTGAGATTCAAATCTGAGATTAAGGTTTCAATTAAAAGAACAAATCATGGGGATCTCCTTTTTTAAGCGGTTATTCCTCAATTTTGGTAGAAAAAAGGTTTTGGACTCAAACAAGCCAATTTTTCGACAAAAACTACTCGGATTTTAAGAGTTTTACCGAAGAAACAAATCAGTTGTATGAATCTTCCCTGCGCAAGCGGCCATGCTCTGCGTTCTGAAAAAATATGGCGTTTGAAAATGTTCAATTTTTGAAATTTTGCCCAATTTTTTGGAAACTTTTTCTCTCAAAATTTAACCTGCTGATTTCGATGTTGATATTTCATTCAAACGAAGATGGTGCTTAGATGTTCCCTGTTTAATCTGTTTTAAATTTTTTTCTTAAGAACAGACTATATGGACTTCAGGAAAATCCAATTTTTGAAATTTTTACAGTTTTTTTCATCACAATCTCAAAATTACTACTTGAATTTGATATTAAGAGTTCAATCTAACAATCGGGGCGTGGAAATCTTCCCTGCATAAGAAGTTGCTCCCGTGCTTAAGTACAGAAAAGTTAATGGGTTTAGGAAAAGTGAAGTTTTTGGTTTCGAAAACTACCCAGCCAAATCTGAAACAAAGAATTCAAATGAAAGAGCGATCAGCAGTTTTCTCCGTTGAATAACCAAATAATGTCCTAATTAAGCAAAGAAGTTACTAGGCTTTTGCGTAAAGTTCATTTTTTTAAATATTGAAAATTACGCATTTTCGTATCAGTACAATATATGATTAAAGATTTTGTTTTCCTCGCTTGTGTTTGCGAAGCGCAGCTTCGCCTCTGTGTAAAATGTTTTTGCTCAAATTTAAGAAGCACAGTTTGATATAATTTTGTCAGTAATTGACCCGAAGTTTCCGCGTTGTTTTGGATTGACTAAAAGAGCTGAAAATGATCCTTTTTTGGGGTAAAATTTTGAGCTCGGACTTCGAAAAGAAAGTTTCACCTTATTATTTCTGCTAAATTTCTAAGCAATTTTTGTCTTCGTATTTTTTGTCTAAAATCCAACCCAATTTGATAAAAACGCGTTTAAAATTTTAACTTTTATGTCTATTATCCGGATAATTACACTTGCGAGCTTGCGAACGATAGTGTTTTAGCCCGAACCTTTTGTTTCTTGTAGCCTTACTCGCAAATAAAAGAGTCAATCAAAAGTTCTTTTATTTGGTGGCACTTATGCTATAATTACGATATCTAGTATTTGAAATTTCATAGCATCTGCTCTCTGCTTTATTTGTGGCTAGTGTTTGTAATTTATTAGTCCTCCGTGGCTAAGTGTTTAGTGCAGGAGACTCGTAATATCTAAGTCGCAGATCGAATCCGAGACGTAGGCGAATTCTTGAAAACTCCTTATTGAAAACTCTAATTCAGTAATATTTTTAAATGTAATCTTCATTCTTTTTTTACACTTGCGAGAGCAAGTGTCTTGTAATCGGGAACTAGACTTTTTTCCCGTAAAGAACTATTCTTACACATTTTCAACTTGCTTTATTGTTGAAACTTACCAATTTGCAGTTTCTTTCCAGTTGGCGTGAAGGTAACGCCGTCGATTTTCCACCCAACGGCCTAGAGTTCGAGCCCCGACTGGACCGTGGTTTTTTCAGCATATTGTATCCAATTGAAAACTGTTTTCAGTTTAAGTTGAATTGTCTCACTTTTGTTTTTCTGCTAAAGTTGTGTCGACTTAGTTGTCACGTAACGGATTATGTTTGTATTTGCAAGTGTTGTTTTTTGAAGTTTCAGGAGACTGCTTTTTTTTAAAAAAAATTTGGCTGATTTTGTATCTGCTCAAAGATTGTCGACTTTCTTTCCTCTTCGTAATTTTTGTTCCGTTGCTAATATTACAATCAAATGGCTTGTTTGCCTAGAATTACTGTTTGATAAAAACAGGTTTTATCAAGATGTATGGAGTTAGGGTTTAATTTTTTTAGACGCTTCGAAAATTTTTACTTTTTGCAAATAATTTAGTTTTTTTCTCAAAAATGACTCTTCATGTTTTCAAAAAGGGGTCTCAATGAACAGAGCGCCTAATCCCCTGTGTGGTTTCATAATCCCCCAGTCTTTTTTAACTTTATATTAGTCTACAGCCTTCGAAAAAGTCTGTGGGGGGAATATTTGACTCATACTTTTGGATTATTTTTTCGTTTTCTCAATAGTGACCCTCACAATTTTGAGATTTTGGGGTGAATGGATGTAACGGGCTGTGAGAAGCTCTCCTGATTAATCCTACGCTCAAAATTTCTCACTCAAACCGTTATTCCCCTCGGAAAAACCAGTATTTGTTTTTTTTACAGTTTTTTGAAACTATTGACTTTTCTGGAAAAGTATCATTCTATTCTTGTTTTTGGGTTCAGTCGAATTAACAGATCGTGTGAAGCGCTTCTGTATACGCGGCTACGTCGAATTTTTTTAACATAAAAAGCTCTGATTATCGGAAAACTCATATATTTTTTTTGTTGATCGTTGTTTGGAAACTTTTCTCAATAACGATCCTGTCAAAACTGATATCAAGGGTTAAATCGATACAACAGGTTGTTGAAAGCATACCTGCATAAATGGCTACGTCCAATTTTTGGTAGACTTTCTGAAATTTTGACCATTTTTGGAAATTTTTGTCGAAAACTACCCTGTCAAATCTTAGGTTTAATGTTCAATCTGAGATGAAGGGTTCAATCGAAAAAACCGGTGGCGATCACTTAATTTTTCCCAAGAAAAATGTTGTCCGTGGGAAAATTCTCGTTCTTCTTGCTTATTTTAGAGAAACTAC
Source organism: Symsagittifera roscoffensis (assembly GCF_963678635.1). Lineage (NCBI taxonomy): Eukaryota > Metazoa > Xenacoelomorpha > Acoela > Convolutidae > Symsagittifera > Symsagittifera roscoffensis. Next base: position 24,817,040 of record NC_087066.1, on the reverse strand, counting down.
CAAGATTTCGGGCAATGTCCACCTTTTGAAATTTTCCATTGCATGCCGCATCATTATAACGAATTCGAATAATATCAAACAGGTAGCTTTAGCTAGGCTCCTTGTTTTTTTTATCAAGACATACGAAAGTTTTGATTTACCTCAATTTTTCCAGCATTTTTCATTTTAAAAAATTCTGTTGTATCGCAAGTGTTGCGATGCACCGCTTCTCCTCTCTGTCTTAAAAAGTTATGGTTTAGTGCTGAAATGATGCCTTTTCGTGAGAAACTAGTCATCTTATAGTCTGATAAAGAGTTTTTTATAGTCTGATAAAGAGTAATGAACGTAGTGAAGACTCTTATATAGGTCTTGCTGATTTTTTTAAAAGTATTTAAATATTGATGCACTTAGGTATAAGGCAGTTTTTGAGTTCAATTGAAATTCATCTGCTGAAAGTGACGTAAATAGCAAACTCTCAAAATACGAACGTGGAAATGGCGCAAAAAAAACGTGAAAGATTTCTAGTTTCAAAAGTGGAATCTATTATATATTTAAATGAGGGCTTCACTATCTCGCCATGTTTAAGCTTTTTCAACGTATTATTTTCACATGTTTAAGCTATATCGTATATTGCAATGGTTAAGAATTTTTTTTCGATTTTCCAATTTGATTTTAGTGGTTACTTTACCGAGTTCAAATTAAGCAGCCCTATATCGAATTAGGGGTTGCGAATTTGACCTCCAATTTTGAATGCCCGAATCATTTTCATTTTAGCTAACGAGATAAGACGAGTTTTGAGATTTTTTCAAACATTTTCTGAAATTTCAAATAACAAAATAATTTAAAAAACTTGAAATTCCCAACCCTGTAGTTGGGTCCTGTCAGAGTAATCTCAAAGATAACGAATCTTGCCTCCAAGTATGACTGCTCAAATCTTAGTAGTTTTCGAGATATGACGTTTTTTGTTATTTTTTCAAAAATTTTCAGAAAACTTAAATTATTATTGTTCTTTAAACATCTGAAATTCCCAACCCTGTAGTTAGGTCCTGTCAGAGTACTCTCAAGAATTGCCAATCTTGCCTCCAAATATGACTGCCCAATTCTTTGTAGTTTTCGAGATTTGACGTTTTTTGTGATTTTTTTAAAATTTCTCAAAGAACTTATCTACAAAGAAATTCAAAAAATTTGAAACTACCAACTTGATGAAGATACAACCTTATTGTCAGCGTACACCCAGGCGTCTCAAATCTTGCCTCTTAATATGAATGCTCAAATCCTTTTAGTTTCCGAGATAAGACGTTTTTTTTCAGTTTTTTTTTCGGGAAACTTAGGTTTAAAAAAAGTTCACAAAATTTTTGATTCCTAACCCTATAGTAGGGTGCTCTCAGGGACTCTCAGTGGTTGCAAATCTGGCGTCCAAATTTCTCTAGAGGCCCATTAAGTTTTCGAGATGAGGCTTTTAAGTGGGAATTAAAAAAAATTTAAAGTTTGTAATTGGGTGCAGTCAGAGAACACTAAAAGTTTGCAGATGTTGTTTCCAATATATGCGGTTTTTCATGAGTTGTCGAAAAATTTCGAAGCACCGAAGGTGCGTTAAACGCTAGTTTAATTTTAATTTTCCCCAGTGGAATAAAAACTACCTATTGATCCAGTTCTCTCAAGTTGGGTTCATGTTATAAAAAAAAGCGCCAATCATAAATTGTTCTAGAAATTCAAAGAGCTTAAAGGGCATCTATTTTTTTCTTTGAAATTCGAAAGTTGAGATTTTTTTAACGAAAGTCGGTGTTTTTTTTGTGTTTACTTGCTTTCATTAACCCTTTTCGAGTCTTCGATTGGCTATGTTTTCGTTTTCTGGAAATAAAATAATTCTGATGAAATCCTTAAACAATTTCATATTGAGCGAATGAGTCTAGTGGAGTGTCTAGTTTTGAACCTTTCTTCATGAACGAAACTTCTGGCGTAACTCAATGATTTAGATTTTAGTGTTTGAAAAAGTGAAACCTAGATAACTTTTTTACGCTGCGAAGCCCTATTTACTTGCGTTTGAAGGTAACAAAATTAATTCGCTGAATGAAAACATAAAAATTAAATCAAGTTAGTAGTTTTATACGGCTATTCTAATGTGAAGCTCAAGTTCTCAAAGTATTTCCATTTTTCTGTTTCAGCTCTGCTTGCTCGGGTCCGATTGAATTGAAGCGCAATTTTCTGTTAATGAGGGACCCCTCTTTAACTCAATGTTGAACTTGCGAAGCGATACCGATATGCTTCAAGATTTAACTATTTTGGACTGGTTTGTTTAATCTAATCACTGGTGTACGAAATGTTTTATGTAAATATATATCAATCTCAATTTACGATCAAGTAAGACGCTCGATTCCACTTTTTCAAATGAAATTTTCCTCTATGTTTTTGCAAAGTTGGCTTCGCATAGAAAAATTTGGTTTAGTCATTTTAATTTATAACGCGCAATTTCACTCAAGAATCAAATTGAAATTGTATCAAAATTGAGTGAAATGCATCCGAGCTTAAAAAAACAGAATTGAATGAAGACTTTAATGTGCCGCAACTTGAGAGTTGAAAAAATAACTTGTTGTTATAATTGTTTAATAATTGTTTCCCGAAATAAAATAGGCGTAAAAATGAACCAGGATATCCGGTTTATGTGCAAGTTGCACAGAATGTTCCGGGCACATTCATTAAAAAAGCTGTGTTTCTATGCATGGTGTGAGGGAAGAACTATTCGAACGCGTAGAACGTTAGTGAATTAGACATGATCGGCAAAGCTGTCTTCGAAAAATTTCCCTGAAGTTAATGTTTTGATTTTTTTTTAAATTTATTGCCAAGAATTCATTAAATGACGCTTCCAAAAGTACTTTTAGTCTTTATAAGGCCTACTCGCTCGCTTTTCTTGCTAGAAGTTGGACTAAAACTCATAAATTTCGAACAATTTTTCTCAACATGGGGACAACTTTTTGTATCTTTTTAAGGTAGTTTGAATCACGACTAATAAGATATATCACTCGACGCACTCAGATGATTGTGTAGTACCTGATTGAAGAAAAAACTAAAATACACCCAAAGACAAAGCTCCTCCTACATGCAGTAGTAGGAACAACAAAGCTGCCCATGACTTGCTGCACAAAAGTATATACCATTGTTCAGAAAAAAACAAGTTGTTGAAAAAATATCATAATTTTAGGAAAACCTATAAGATTTTTAAGATAATCTAATCGTATTAAAACTCAAGACCATTTTTGTTCTAAGCATAGACGAATACGTAGTAACTGGAATTTGATATGCTGATAAAGTAAGCAGGTGTCCACCAGGCAGAACAGTCCTCTGAAAATTTGGTTATACGAAAAAAATATCGGTAATTGCAAGGGAAAAATTTAAAGACGTTTTCGTGAACAATATAGTTAAATTAATTCATGGTGTAATTCAGGCGCGGATCCAGGAATTTCTCGAGGGGGGGGGGGGCGGATTTTCAAAAAAGAGAAATTTTTCGACTTTTTATAGGTCGACCAATTTGATTTTCTGCGCTCTCCTAAATCACTCTAAAGTTGACCAAATCACTCTAAAGATTGACCAAATTTTGTGCGCCGCAGGCAACTTTTTCAAAAAAAAAAACAGGCCAAAAAAAAACACTTTTGGGCACTTTAAAAATGTCGACCAAAAAATTGCGTTTTCTCGGCGAGCGCTCCCCCCTGAAAGTTAGTATATATTGGCGCCTTGAGAAAAATTTGAAGGTCAGTTATCCAAAAGTGGATATTTCAAAAAAGTTCAAAGGGCGACCCTTTTTGGGTCGGCAGGGGGTCTAATCCCTGACGGGGAGCGTCCGCCCCCCCCCCCCCCCAAATCCGCTACTGGTGTCATTTTTGACCCAGGTAGACTTTACAATAATAATAATCCTTTAATAGTATGATCTTTATAAAAAATGATCCTTGAATTTGAAATTAAAACCATTACTCCAGTTTAAATTGAGTAGAAAGCTATTAAAACAAAAAAATATCAACTCAATTTCCTGTAAAAAAAGAAGGACCCAAACCAGAGGCGGATTTAAGGGGAGGGGGGCGGACGCTCCCCCCCCCCCCCCCCCCCCTCAAGGACTTGACCCTCTGCCCACCCAAAGGGTCCCACTTTTGGTACTTGTTAAGAAATCCAGTTTTCTGGTTAACCCTAAAATTTTTCTGAACTCGCGTTGGGCGCCAATATATTCTGATTATGAGGGGGAACGCGCGCCGAAAAAACGCGTTTTTTTGGTCAAGATTTTTCAAAAAGTGCCTAATAATGCTTTTTTTGGACTTTTTTCAAAATTTTGCCTGCCGCGGAGAACGTTTGGCCAAAACAGGGACTAAACCGCGCTAAAAGAGAGCTCAAAAAATCAATTAATAAACCCAGCTAATCGGTCTTAAAAATAATTAAAAAAGATGAAGAAAAAACCAATAGGTAAAAAGCCGAAAAATTTAATTGAAGCCGTGACCCAATACAATGATACAATGAAAGCCAACCGAAAATATTCGGCAAAACAAATCTGTTCAAAAATGCATCTACCACCTGATGCACGAACGCTATTCTGGTAGTTTATGCAAGGTTTATACACTCGGAAGCTAAACCGACAAAGCTTGCGAAAAATATTCTAAAAATCTTCAGCATAAACATGATCGAAAGCCTATAACTAATTATACAATGGTTAGAATATAACGTTTTCCAGTAGTAAAGAGTATAAGTAGGCAGCAGTTATATTAGTTAGTTAAAATTCCGCAAAATTCAGCTCGTCAGCAACAAAGCAGCTCAAATGATTCAAGTTATTTTGTCCGCAAGTTTTTGATTTAAAAAAGTCCTATTTGACGCTTATCATTTCCATAGAAAAAGAATGAAAAAACATATTAGGTATTTCCGCAGTAAAGATAGAAATTGGACAGATTTCAGAAAAGAGGGACTGCAAAAATTAAATGTTAGTTGCTTTTTCATAGTTTACCCTCCTAAAAATTCATTTTGTAAATAATACTTATTGGCTAAATGTTTCTAAACAATATTTCAACACATCACTACACTAAACGTAACGTATTCCATTACAAATTGATGAAGTTCGTGAATATCATCCAAATACAGCGCTGAATCTACTTATCCTAAAAAATTGCTTATGCCTCGGACTCAAGCGAAAAGTAAATAGGAAAAGTACGAGTTTGTTTCCGGCTTATTGCAAAGTCTATTAGGTTGTTTTTCACAAATTATGCTTCGAAATGACATTTTTTTTGTTCCGTTTTACCTACGCAATACTTTTTGAGTTTATAGAGCAATTTAAATAAATAGAGATTAGTATAAATCAGGGAGACAAGTATTTCTTTTGTAGATGACGAATTGCAACTTTTATGAAATAGGATGTCACTCCAAACTTTTTTTTTGATTTACTGTCGCTTTCTTCTCTATTGACTTGGAAAGCTCAGGAAATTTAAAGAAACCCAGCTGGCTAACATCTACTATTAATTATCATGTTCAAACACATGAACATTAACGCTTATTCAAATTTTCATGGGGAGCATATGGGTTGTTTGTGTCTATAAGACGTTAGCATTAATGATAAGTGAAGCAATATTTGAAAAACATCTGAAACTGGAATATCATAATTAGTACTGGAATATGTGAAAACTTGTGATGAGACATCAATAAAACCTTTTAAAAAAGCTGGCAAGATTCCTGTTCTAGGCGAGAAGCAAAAGCTTGACACTCGGATTTTTGTTCGAAATCAAACAATACCAAGAACTCACCAACTGATTTTGGTTATGCTTAGCTCAAAACAATAAAGGAGAATGCATACGGAGACATCCCGAATCCAAGCTCCTATGTATTAAGGTTGTCAATAGGTTTCCATATATGAAGATTGGTTATTGATTCTCTAAGTATTAAGATTGGTTAAAATTTGTCAGTGCTAATTTGTCGATCGGCTAATTAAATATTGCTCGGCCATATTTAATCTACAAAGAACAAAGAGGCGAGTAACGGGGCTCAGCAATTCATTCTTGAAGGAATATAGATGTGTTTGTTCATTAGCCGATCGGGTTGAATCAGACACAGAGCTGCAAACAAGTTTGAAGTAAAACAAGACAATTACACCAGAACACGAAGGAGTCAACTGATTCGCCTCCATCGACTTGTAGAGAAGTTTCCTCTGCTTAAAAAAATAGATACTGGCTTCAAACCCTCGGGGATACTCAACAAACTGTCGATCATTAAAGCAGTTTGCGAAACCACCACAGAGTTGTGGGCAGACGGCGCCACTTTAGTCGATAGCAGCTGTGACGAGGAAAGCAACAGTAGCAAAGATGACGAGCAATGAAATCAGTTATAGAACAACAGCTATATTTAAAAGATTTTATCGCACCACTTTTTTTCTTCCAATTAGATAAAAAATTACTAGTGACAAACTGTATTATATCGTCTTGTGAAACAAAGTTAATTGAAGTAGTTTTTCCATAGGTTTTTTCATAAATACAATGAGCCATAAACAAACAACAAAATCCACAAAATGAGCTAGTCTGTTTTTGAGTGAAGGGAGAAAACATTTGTTTTATTTGGCATCGGGTTCGTATAGCAGCTCTATTGTAGATTGAGGGAAACCACAATTGAGATGGTCTGTTTAAAAATATAGAATTGTTTGCCGATGAGAGTCAGTAATTGAAACTAACAAATCCAATAAGTTGGGTGTTGATAATAGCGAAACGATTTTTGGAAGTTTTTGGAAACATATCCGAAGGTAAACATCTAGAAACCTGAATGTTAGTTGAGGACGTAATTAACACAGTTTTCCCATTTCACACTGTAGATTTTTTTATGATCCTGCCGTTGCGATCAATTAAAACGACTGATCGACGTTCGCCGAGTAGAATCAAGCGAATGGATTTATCAGTAATTTTTTCAATTTTCAATTCAACAACCAACCGGGCACCAGTAAGTTCCGGAAGAATACTGCTACCATCCCAGTGCAAATCGCTCGTAAGAGAGAACACCGGGTTAAAATGGTTGCGGAATTTAGACGGATTGATTATGTAACCGCTGTGATCGAATTCGAGTGATCTCATTGTTGTCTAATAAATTTTTGTTTGACTTTTTCCTATATCGATAGGCTTTCCTCCTACAGAATTTTTCCCGCAAATTAATCGAATTTTCGACAAGTCAAAATCTTTAAAAATGAGAGGATTTGTTGCATAGCTTCCTGTACAACACTCTTCGGGCACCATAGATAAGGGTAGAAAACTTATAGGCACCCGGTTGAAAATAGCCTTAAAACAAACACTAATTCCGCTTTAAATGAGAAAAGACGCTGTGACAACTTCTTTAAACTCGTATTCGGTCACTTTTCTTGTAAGAGCGAGGTCACTGAATAAGTGAGTTTCGTGTCTGAGTTCCAGCATGTAAACTCACAATTTTTACTGGAAATTTCAAGGGCTTACAATTTGTTTAACTTTTCAACAACACGAATGGATTCATGGCTCAAGTTAACAGAAGGCATAGTTCAATCTCAGTTACTAGATTTTTGTCAATACCTGTCAAGAATGTAACGTTGAGTTGGAAATTCTATCTCCATTTTTGTCCTGATTTTACAAGTTTTTATCGATTTCTAAAATAAGGCTTTGTACTGTCTTGAAATTTTTTGGGATCGTCTTCAAACTCGCATTCTTGGCATACCAAAAAACACTGTTTGTATTGAGCATGGCTAGACAAATCGAGTTCCAAGAGTGCCTTGTAAATGTAAAGATGTAGATTGTTAGATGACGATAATTCAGTTCTATTCAAACTCACTTCTACATTTTCCTGGTCTTCTTCTTTCTTTGCTTCCGACGACGTTGTTCTTTTACCAATCATCTAGAGCTCTAAGTCCAAATATATATTTCTCGTCTCCATAGCAGTCCCACTAACATCGGTCTTTGACCCCGTAAAGTCAAATTCTAAGACTGGCGTATCCGCAATAGCGGGAGAACAGAGGCGCTAGCCATATCCTTGTTGAAAATCTACGGGTACGTAGCCACTTGAAAACAGATCAAAAGCTGAATGAGTTACCGATGTTGGGGGCTTTCATTTGACAAAAAAATGACTGCGATCCTTTTACTCCTCCTCCTCCTCTTCCTCCATTTCGACTCCTCGCGATGCTTTATCAACTAGTTTGGCGAAAAAGACTTGTCTCCTTTTTCGCCAAACTAGTATCCACATTACTGGGAGAACAGAGGCGCTCGTCATATCCTTGTTGAAAATCTACGGGTACGTGGCCACTTAAAAACAGATCAAAAGCTGAATGAGTTACCTATGTCGGAGGCTCTCATTTGACAAAAAAATTGACTACGATCCTCCTGCTGCTCCTGCTCCTCCTCTTTCTCCTTATCGACTCCTCGCGATGCTTTATCAACTAGTTTGGCGAAAGGTTTTGTCTGCTTCGTTTCTTGGTTGCCTTCTTCTTGTTCTTTTGAGGAACCCGTTTTTCGTTGTTTTGAAATGTTGGGTTTCCTGAGTTACTTGACCGCCTTCTTTTTCTTTGTTTTTGGAACGACGGCGGCGTGCTTCTCCTCCTTCTTGTTTGCGAATGTATTCTTGAGAAAATTTTGTACAGAAGATTTTGGTTTAAACCGTCCGTTCAACATTTCTAATACTTCGGGAGCAGCTGATGATGAAAAAACTTTGGCCAATGGGATGCCGTACTTTTTAGCACGAGGAACTACAAAACCTTTGAGACTTATGCGGATAGCTGAGCCTAATCGACTGACGTATTGCCGAGCTTGAGAACCGTCAAAAGAGTTTCCTGTTCGACGATTGGCAACTATGCAAATGGAACGATAATTAATTTCTATCCATCAAGCATTCAAAAGTAAAAGACAGACAGACGGATGCTCGATTGTCCACAAATGAATTATATAGCTATAGAAAATCGAATGAATGAATGAATAAAGATATGCTTTTAATCGACTGCCACGTGGTGGCAAGGTCGCGAGCTTTCATCCGAATAATTGCAGCTAATCCGATTCGTAGAACCTGCCCAAAATTTTTTCTCCAATATTGTCTATAGAACATAAGTGTGGTGGTTTCTGTCAAAATGTTTTGATACAAACTTGAATAAAATTTGCTCATCATTAAAACGCTGCTAATATCCTGTCGGCATGGGATATCCGTTCGAGTCGATATTAGCACTCAATCGCGCAATTCAAATTTACTTTTTTGTCTGTTTTTTTCTCACACCATTTTTTTTCTCTTCGTTTTGTAAATTTTGAAGACATTGGGGAAAGTTAACCGAACCAATTTTTTAACAAGATTTTGTTCACCATCAGTCGGCAAAATTTTAGGTGAGGCATTTTTAAGGATACCGATAATTTTTGCAAAAATTTGTAAATCATTAAGACAACGAGGATTCCCCAAATGTTCGAAATAATTGTATATCATACTCTTCAGCGTTCTAATGAAACGTTCCGCGACACAGCTTTTGAATTCGCTGTATGTATGATAAACTTCAATTTTTTATTGGCGCAAGTTTTGGCAAATACACCCTTGAACTCTTTTACTTGATTTACCTGTATTTTATTTGGAATAGAAAGTAGGTCATCAGTGTTGATCTTTTACAGAAAAGCATTTTTCACAGTTGTTGCATATCTGTTCTTCAGAGGTTCAACCCCCAAGTATCGACTCAAGCCGTCGACTGCAATTAAAAGTAATTTTGTACCACTTCTCATTTGCAATTTTATCCTTGTAGGCAACGTCTATGGACCAATGGGGTTAATATCCAAACTGACAACACCCAGACGATTGTATTTGAACTTAATTTGCTTGAATTTGGAATACATGGATGAAGATTTCAAAAATTGTTCAACTTTTTTTGCCCGAAAGCCCACTTGCAAAAGTTAGACTTTGAACACTTCCATAAGCCGCCGGATGTGTCACACAGTAGTAAATTCCCCGTATGAGCCGTGCTTCTTGCTTCGATAATTGAAGTTTTTGATGTGATCTGTGTGCTTCGTCTTGCTCTCGACTACTCGCCCCTTCTTTATTGTTGTGGTTCGTATTCGTAGTCGTCAAATGACGACGGCTGCTGCTTATAAGCCAGTCTTGGTCTTGTTGCTGTTTTTTGGTCTTCTTGACTTTACAAAGATGTCGGAATGATTGTCTATTAAGTTGAAAAATTTCCCTATGCGCATACGCTTGTTGCTGTAGGCGCTACTAACTGATATTGCAATAGGAATTTTATGATGTTCAAGAAGCGCAGGTTTCTCCTCCTCCTCACCCTGCTGATACCCTTTCTTTGCCTCTTTGGCAAATGGTGGCGGTTGTTGTTGAGGTTGAAGGCGATTTCCTCCTATGAGTCCTGAAGGTTTTTTTCCTGTTGTTGTTGTTGTTTTTGTTGTTGTTGTTGTTGTTGTTGTTGTTGTTGTTGCTGTTGTTGTTGTTGTAGAAGATTTTGGGATGAAGGAAAAGGAAGAATTGGAGGATGCAATGATTGCAACTTTTCCGATTCTAAAATCAGCGCAGCGAGAAGTTTGTCTGGACAGGGGTCTAGTGGAATTGTGTGATCCGGATTGCTAATTGAGTTTGACTAGTTGCGGTTGTTGAAAGTGTTCCTGTGATCAACTGTTTCTGCAGCTCTGGGGGTAGAGTCTAGAGAGTGGATTTTTTTCTCCTGTTAGACGACGAAAACTACTTTTCAATCAAATACATTTGTCATTTATAAAAGTACATAAGCCACTAGGGCAAAAGGGAGTGAGATCAATCAAAAAGTGACCAAAGTTTTCTTTCAAGTATTCTCTATAACAGTTTTGAATAAACTGAAGGCTGGCGCATCCTTGCTCTGTGCCAAGTATTTCAGTTGTTTTCCAACGCGGGGAGAGTTTGTTTTGTTTGTGTATTGTTTTGTGTAGTCTTTTGTGGAGTGTAGTGTTTTGTTGACTGTGACGCACAATTTTCCCTGTTGACAAAAATTGTTTTTGATAAAAATCATAGATAAATTTTTGTGACGGCCGGCTGTGGCTATTATTGAAGAAGCCTTACATTGTAATGTTTCTTCACAAGAATCGTCTAAAATTAGTAGAGTTTTTTTATTAGCAAAGTCTTTGAGGTTTTTTGTATGATTTGATCTACAACAAAAGAATCTGAGGCATCGGAACTATTTTTATCTTCGGCACTTACAAAAATAATAGGGGCTTTAACGTCTCGTTTGAAGTCGGGTTAAATTGTTCGCTAGAAACGATAGACAAACTATATATTTAAAAGCTGGTTGAATTGTACCGTCGAATGTTTGAGTTAGCATTGAGTAAATTAACTATGTTTTTCCAGGTCCTGATGCACCGCATACACACATGAAAATTCGCGCATTTGTGGGGAGTTTTTTATTCACTTGTTTTGTTCAATCAACGCGCTGTCATCTGTACATGAATGATGGCGATGATGAAACTGGAGCTTGGAGCACATAACTCAAGCGAATAGAATAAGCAGTATTTTCTTCACAATTGGAATATCTTAGGCACAGTTGCAAAACACACAAGGCAACGAGCATACAGAAAAAACTCATTTGAACCTAAAATACATTGTCAGAGCTTCGTTTCCTACAACAGAAAAAATTTCATTTGGACTCCACTGCTTCGCAGTCTATTTGGTCTTCTCCAACTCTATTACTACTTCTGCTGCTAGTTTTTGCTCTAGGCGAAGGCGGTAGTAAACTGAACCTATAGTTGAGGACAAAATAGTAAAGTAAGTAGTGTTTTCCTCAAAAATGTAAACGTTATTGTGATTGCTGCTCAATCTACTTTGCACCAACCTAAAAAACACACAAAAGGTTGAGAAATAAAATAACAAGTACTTTACCGAAAAAAGTGATCCGACTATGAGGTAGGTTGTTGTGATCAACAGCTTGCTGGCGTTGATTTCTTTTTGTGGAACTAGTTCTAATTAAACTTGCTACTGCAATTGGAGAAGAGGAAGCTGCTGTTCTCGTTGTAGAAGAAAATGACCAATTTTGTTTCAATTAAGCATAAAAATTTGTCGCTCAAATGATAATGGATGAGTAACTATTTCTTCTTCACCTTCCTTTTTCTTTCGTTTCCTCTGCTACTGCTGTTAATAACCCGAGCATATCCACAATCCAAGCACCCATATTAATCAACTGAAATCTGGCACAAGGGTTCCTCCGCGGGCGGCTCGCGGCGGGGCGGTCGTCGACATGTTCTCAATAATCAAGCAATGAATCAACCAGTCAGTGAGGACCTAAAAAGCATCAAAAGAGGGTAAACATCAACAATAACAGTTTAATAAAAGAAAAAAAGCTGTCTTGCTTTAGTTTCGGTGGGTTTGTTGGTAAATCGTGGATCACAAAAACACACTCATACATACAAATACTCGCACACACACACATTCACACTCACGACGGCTGACTTGAGGTGCAAATAAAAGTTGGAAAAAAATTTAATAAATTATACCAGGCAACAACTATCTATTCAGTACAAAGAAATGAAAAAAAAAAATATACGACAACAACAAACATAACGACGCCAGGATAATACAAATTGGGTCACAAATGGCGTTACAGAACTACTAAATTTTCATCATCAAACGAGGCTCGTATATTCATCTGATACTGATGAACCTGCTGGTTAGTCGTGCTAGCCACTATAATTACCGCCGATACCGAAGATGCACGTAGGTATTTCGCTAATCCGCGGAAGGCAAACATTGCTGTTAAGGTCGTTTGTTGAAACAGCGTCAATAGCACTAGCAAAAAACCTTACTCGTGGGTCCTGCAACGAAAAGTTAGCTTCTGTTGCGTTTATTAGTTTTTGTTGCTGCTCTTGTCGTGTATAAACACTTCCTTGTGAGGACATTTTGTTTGTCAATTGCTGCTGCTGTTGTTGATGCAGAGCATCGTCCTCATTTCTGTGATAGAAAAAATTGTAATAAATTAACAGTTTAACATGTACTCGCTGCTATCGTTTAATCCTTCGTCATTGCCGCATACTGCAAACATTTCCAGAGTTGGGCAGCAGTTTTCATTAACCATGCTGTCAATAGCATTTCGAGCCCGCATTCGGACAAAAAATAGGGGGGGGGGGGGAAGCAGGGTAAGAGCCATTGAATTGAAAAAACATAGCAACAAAATCAATAATCACAGATGACTTTAAAATGAGAACAGTTTTAAATTGAATGGTGGATAGCTGATCCACTCAACGTACGGTTGCTATCAGAAAAGAATCGGTTTCACAGGACGGTTTTTTTACTAGATATTTTGGATAGATAGATGACTTACTCTTACAAACACAAACAATAGAAAAGTAGGGGCTTATAATCAATTAAACTAATTATATGAAGGCTCCCAAATGGTCGTAGATCTCAAAAAAGGAGGCCGTTTTGGAAAAATTTTACGATTGTCCTCATCTCCGAGTCAAGATCATTTGAAGGAGCTACACAATAAGTCCCCATGCAATACAAGACTTTTATACGGAGCGAAGTCGGCAGATATCACGAACTGACAGAAAAGACTGTTGTCGGCTACTGGCGACAAACCATTTCCTCCTTCTTCTTTTCTGTACATAAAAATGTCCTGTTTCTTACTGTTTCTCGCAAAACTCAGTTGACGCTGTTTGGTGTGACGTGCTGAGCAACAGGCCCCCATGCTTCTTTTGATGCCACTGGAACCTTTATTAAAAAATGCAGATGATTGAAGGCAGTTTGGTTGCGATTCAAGTATTCGAGACCACTCGAGAATAGTAAAAGCGATTGCCCATCTAAGCGAAACCAATCCCATAGAAGCGATTGTCCATCTGATCTTCGCAATCATCTGTAATAAAATGAAACTGATTGCCAACGTCGTTTTCGGGAAATCCAAATTGTTTTTAGCACTTGTAAAAATGAGATCCCATCATATGCGTGATCCCTTTATCTTTCAATAGGTTCTCAAGTCTTCTTTTACCATCCTACACTGTTGACGTGAATTTTCTTCTTGTTTAGTGCTCGGGAAGAAGATGGATTAGGTAAATTTTGTGTTAACGAGCTCGAAACTCTTTCTAAGCAAGTTATTTGAAAGTGAAAGCAAATTTTTAATTGGTAACCAAACTCAAATTCAAACATGCTACAGATCGAACAAAAAGAAATGTAAAGAGAGAAGATTACGAATGAAGAAAAAAGAACGTCGAGTTAACGCAAATGGAGATCTCAGCTCCTGCACTTTGTGTTTCACCAAGGCTCGAAATTTTTCGCAATCAATTCTTTTTTCTACAGCTCAATTTAGAGTAAGTCCGTTGACTTTTTTTCAATTATAAGCAGTTATGCTTTGCGTATTGAAGCTACTCAATCAATACAATTTAGGCCCCCACTATAGAATTTTACAATCTCGTCTTTTTCCGGAATTTTGTCTGTCACTTTTCCCAACTTGTTTCCTAATGGAATATCTCTGTTATGTGTCCTTGTCGGTGACTCTCTTCCATCAATATATTGCAGATACAGCAAGTCCTTTCCAACAAGGGTTACATCTCACCCTCTTGTGGGGTTCGAATTGAAATATTCAGTAACATCAGTGTATATATCGAGTTTTTGGCAAGTTTTCTCGCATTCCAAGATATTCCCAAAAGGAAATTGAGAGAATTTTTGAAATAAAACAGACCTTCATTGTAAATATTTTTGTCAGGATCCAACTAGACGCCTTCATTGAGTTCAAACGCTGCTGCAAAAGTTTGTCTTACAAAAACACAATTTCCCTTGCGGGCAACCACAAGTTGTGGGGCATCCACTCGCTTCAGTTTTTTTCTTCAAAAACTTGTTAATGTATTCTTTGAAGAAGTGGCTGCTTCGCTTTCCACGGTTCCATGTCCACATTTACGACCTCTGAAATTCGGTAGCCGTTTAGTATTGCTAATTTGAGTTCAACAGTAACAAAATTTCCCTAAAATGCTCTGTCGAGATGATTGTTTCCACGTCTGCATTCATATTGCAATAGATTATCACAAATTGCTTTGGACTTTTTGTCGGCAGCAGATTCGTCGACGCACCATCTTTAAAGAGTGAAAGAAAAACTTCCAGTTAGACTTGAAAGGGAGGACAGGTATCATCAGATTTTGCGGCGGCAAGACAAGACTTTTATTGAGTCCAAACCAATCTTCGAGTAAACATTTCAGTTGACAATAAATAGAGCTGGGAAAATTCAAATTAATTTTTTGGTTGAACGTGTTCAAATCAAGTTCAACTTCAGTCGTCGTCGTCATTCTCCCTCCTGCTTCAGCAAAAACAAGTGTTATTAAAATCTCTGATGTATGACCAACGGGGTAGGGGCAGTTTGAGTTAAGGTAGGAATCGAGCGAACAAATGTCAACGTAACGAAAGTGTTGCTTTTTTTCTTTTTTAGTCCCATGAAGGTTTACAATTTCAGTCCTATCTCGGGCACTTAATGGTGTGTAATAGGTGCTCTTAGAAACAATCAACTTTAGCATTCTAGAAAAGGAAAACGCTGTTGTTGTCGTTATTGTTATGTAAATCTGTTACTAAGGTACTATAGTCAAACTCCCAAATGTGAGTCACACTCCGAAATGTGCTCACATGCCTCAACGACCAACTCGTAGCCGTCTGTTGTTTTGCACACCGTTTTCTCATTGATCTGTTTCTCATACAAAAATTTACCGTCATTACAAGAAGCTAGTCACAATTCTTCAATCGCTATCACGAGCTTTTTGTTGGAAACCTTACGGTTTGGAAAACATTTTGGACATCCGTGATTATAGCAATAAAAAAACTCATAGATAGTTGCGAGATGCGTCGTCTTTTTCCTCTTCGAGGCAAGATTAAGGCAAGATACAACAAAGGGCAACGATTAGATGAGCGGTCTTTATGATCAATCATCAATTTTTAACATGAGCCCGTCAAATTTACATAGACCAATTTGTTGCAGTCCGATATTTCGGTTACTGATGTTAGTTTTGCCTGATTTGTAAAAAACAAAATTGTATCATCCATTTCGGCGCTCTCGCTTTACTGGCTTTCAATCCCGTTCAACCATTGCCAAGCAGGAAAAGATTTAGTATTCCGAGATCGATAACCATTGAACGGTGAAATACCAATTGCATTCATAGGCATTAGGAGCTGCCTGTAAATAAACTTGCATCCAGATGCAGCAGTACACGCAACTTTGAAATGGTGAATTCCGCTGCAAATTGATTTGATCAAAGTTCGAAACCTTTGACGTAATATTCCACGTCTGATTGACATTATTCTATCAATTCCTTCAAAAAACTGTACACTTGTTTGGACTGCTAGTATTTCTGTCGCTAATGGTCGTGCCACTTGGAAAAAAACTTCAGTTTCTTTTTTGTTTTTCATGCCTGCTACCTTATAAACAGATTTGGGTGGAAATTGCCCATCTTCAAAAGTGAATTACTGACTGCTGCTCAGAAAAAATAGAACGATTTTTAAGGTCGTTTTGATAGACAATATTCGCTTGCATTGAAGATGTAGGCTGACTACAATGATCACAGTCTTCAGAGTACCAGGAATTTTGGTGACAGAAACTTTTTCAAGATAGCAGTCTTTTGCTTAACGAAAAACATCAATTTTCTGTTAATCAAGTGACGCTCTGCTGGTAAGGTAGTGAGGAAAGTAGCCTTTTTTAATTTCTCTCAGCCAAAACGTTTTTGAAAAGGGCTATCGGAATGAATAAAAACGAGTCGATCAAACTCTTGTTTTCGATTTTCATAAATAAGACTTTATTGCCTCTTAAAACAATCTTGGGAACGCATAGCTGTTGTTAAAACAACCATTCAAGATTAGATATAAAATTGAAACCGCTTCCAATGAGCAATGAGCCATTCGCACTTTCTTACACATTGCAAGTCACCAAAAAAGTATGAACAAAACTGTGATACGCGATCATAACCCTTGAACACAAGTTCGTGATCACCACTCAGTGTTTTTGCACAAAACAAAACTGCCTTATGATTATTGTTTTGCTCACAACTTTGATCCGTTCCTATATCGAAAACCCAGATTGCATGGTCCGGTACAGTTTCATCAGTATCTCGATCAAAGTCCGCTATCGGGTTGCTTTCCTCGTCCGCTATCTTTGTATTTTTTCACTGAATTTTGATGTTCTTCACTTTTATGGTCGTAGTCGGTGTTTGGACGTTCTCACGTTATCGGTGGTCGAATGAAGTTTTGATGCAAATGACTCTTCCTATTGTAAGATTACTGGGAGCAAATGATGCACCCCGTTTTTGAACTTTTATGCAAAGATATCGACTGCTTTGCGATAATGGCAGAACAGGTGGGGTATTGTCTATAACTTGCACAATGTGAGGCGTGACCATCCATACTAAGTTGAGTTTTCAGTTTCATCCCACACGTAGTGCACGGAGCTATTCCTCCTACTTGAGACAAATGGACCGGACCGCATCTATTTTTATTCAGCTTGTCTACACAAGGCAAATGAGCTGGCAGAGCATATTTGCTTATACGTTGAATAGGCTTTTTGAAAAGCATAACAGTAAAAACGGCCCTGAATAAACCTTGCAATATTGTTATAAGATCCACAGGTCCTTCTCCATCTTAATTCTTCAACCGGTCTATATGCTTTTGTTGACCTTCATTAACACACTTTAAGAAAGCAGCCATAAGTTTTGCATATTTTTTGAGCGGACCGAATTTTGACAGTTCTTTAAGATCTTCAAGCCTCCATTTGCTCCATACTTTAGCATAAAACTGTTTGATAGTTTTCTGCTGCTGTTTGGTTAAAAAGACGGTTTGCAGCGGCGGATTTGGTTTTTGAACAGGAATTGATTGTCATTTTTTGAAATCCATGAGCTGCTTCCAAGCTGCGCTCGTGTCCAAGGACAAGTGCAGTGATTAGGCAGTTTTCGTCATCTGTCTCAAGTATTCGTATGACTGAACGTTTTTGCTGCATAAAATTGAGTTGATCGGGAAAAGTGCCGTTATTTATACATACAATATCTTTTCCCCACATTGCGGGAAGAGATGCAGCTAATACAGGTAAAAATTTCAATCGATTTGTACTACTGATATCAAAATCTTCATTGGAATTAGGTACCCGATCCATTTCGCTTAACAAGAAATTTTTGCTGAAATTGTCAATATCTTGGAAGGGTGTATGAATCCAAAAACTTAAGCTGGAATCACGCAGAAATACTCTTACTGTTTGAGGAAAGTTTTCAAAGTTGTTTGCAGCTCTTGTATCAGCGAAGACAGATTGTACCCAAATATCAGTTTGATTTGGTCTACATGGGATTGCAAAGTGGAAGAAGTCACCTCGTAGTCTCTGCTCACACCTTGAAGTGCGTTTCTTCTCTGTGGTCTTGTAGAAACTGTATAAAATCCTGAGGGTTGAAAGATAACCCCATTTTCTTGCAGTTGACGGCACACGCATCAGTCGCTCAAAGTTTGTGCTTGTGTGTCTTTGTGACAAAGCACGGAAACGGCACGAAAAGATTGTTATGGTTTTCAAAAATTGTCACATTGAGGTTTACAAAATATGTGTCTGAACTTAGTACTGCGGCTCGGATGGTTCAGTGGAGGCGACGATTCTTCAGACGACGACAATACTCACATGACGCAGGGATTGAACAAGATTAACTTTACTTTTTTTTTCACAAGTGTTGGTCATCTGCGTAGAGCACTGCTCGTTCTCGATACTTAATTAGTTTTTTTTTCAAAATTGAATTCAATATAAGCGCTTGGCGATCCAAAAATTTTTTGTCAGACTTTTTCGCTCACTATTGTGTTACGTTTGCTTTGATTGTTCGAGTTTCCGAAAAATCGCTAGTCGCATGTCATTAGCAAAAAAACAGTGTTGAATCAAAAATATAATTAAACAAATAATCAGGTGAATGGTATCAATCAATCAATGTTGATCAATCAATTGGTGTTTTGTTATTTAACAAACTAGTTTAAGGCTAAAAACTCAATGCATCAAAATTTGCCAACAAAAACATCATTTTTTGTTCAATTTAAGAGCTTGTCAGCTCTTATGAAAGGAAAATGTTATCAGTTTGTACGCCTCGGACGCAGTACTGCGGCCGTTTATCATCTCTATTTCGGCCAGAGCATTGAATACATAGGCTGTCAAAAAGAGTCATGGTTGAAACGTTTCTTGTATGAGCGTACAAAATCTTGTTTTGCTAGAGCCACTACACCTATTATAAGATCGTGCAAAAGCTCAAGTTTCACCCTCACAATCACGCCACTGCTCGAATTGATGTCTATCACACCATGTAAACCATTCTGCAAAAACTTCAGCTCCTGGTGATTTTCCGCTGCTGAGGGTGTGTGACAAGATTTTTAAATTATATTGGAAATTTTACAACAAAAAATGAAACAAAACATTTGATAGTTACTAACTCACCCCAGTTGATGTAGCCTGCTCAGTACGATCCTAGTCATCAACGACTACCGTCGAGCTGTATTCACCTTCTTCTTCGCTGTGTGTTCCATAAGAATATTCTTCCTCATCCTCCTTGCGATTAGCCGCAAAGTCAGCAGGTCTGACGGTACCCAATTTGACTTTGTTTAAAGATTTCTCGCTGACCAATTTGGAAGCGAAATAAAGGATCACAATGAACAACTAAATTCGAGAACAAAATTGTTCAGCCGTTTGAAACTATAAAAAAAAGATTCCAGAGAAGTTGATTTTTACAAATGCATGTTTAAAGCATATCAAATATGTTTAGCCGAGCAGCCCAAAATACATCAAAATTTTATAAAAAGTCGGTATCCATTTCCATCTTCTGCGTGTTTGTCATATCGCAAAAAGTATCGACAAAAATATGAGTTTACATTCAAGAAATTATAAAATCGTAGTTCTATCTAATCGAATTTCAATTTGCTTACGAAAATTATTTCCTCAAAATGGTTCTGCTGTGACTTAAAGCTTTACTTCTCGCTCTGGTGTATTTAATTATTTTCAAGTATTGTTGTAAAGCTTTGAATTTTTTGACCATTGCTTTGTTTTGGGGAAATTTGTATTTTGAGGAAAATTCTCTAAATTCAATCATTGTACTGTGGTTCTACCATTTTTCTGAGAACTTTATCGAAGCTATTGATCTCAGCTTGAAAAGATTAAGTTACAAATGCTCTTTGACATAAGTTAGTAAGAGTGTAAGAAAATCTAGATGGTAAATCTTTAGAACGCAAACAAAAATCCATTGAACAGGTTACACGCAATATACAAGCCTAGTTGCACACACAAACAAACAAAAAAGTATTGCTATATTGATCTTATCCAGTGATTATATTTGCGAAGCTAGTGTATTAGTACGAACTTTCTTTTTTTCCGAACTAAACCGCAAACATTGGTGGGGCGCTTACTTGGTGCAGCACCCCAAGAATGGTGGGGCACTTTTCCTTCTTTTTGATAGCATGTTTTTGACATTCGAATAGAAATAAATAAACACAGTTGATGCATTTTTAATTCATCAAATGAACCGAAAAAAAAACTTTGTTTCAAACAACATCACAATACGAAAAACTCAATTTCAGAAACTTTCCAACTCAAAATGTCTCGCAATTTTTTGAAATGCACAATTTATACAAAATGTGGCTTTGCGATTTGTTACATGCAAAGTTAGTGTGGGTGCCTTCAGTCTGATATATTCCGAATTTTTAATTGCAAAAGTGAGTCTAATTGTTTTTGATGCTCAATCGCATTTACATTTTTTTAGCATATGTAGCTGCTTTATTCGTGACTAGTTTGTCGGTTGGTAAGCTTGGTGGCTGAAGGGATAGTGCGTGAGACTCAAACTCTCGTGATTGCAGTAGGTCGCAGATTCGAATCTTACACATAGCCAAGTTTTTGCTAATTCGAGGCTTATTTCTAATTTTTCTATTTAACTTGATAGAGCTGCTGCGTTTTGGTCGTGTTTTCGCAGGTATTTGCGAAGCGCAGCTTCGCTTCTGGGTCAAACTTAAGTTCTAAACAAAAATTTTTTTAGGTAAACTTAAAAGGTTTATAAAAATTTGAGCAAGTTTTTTTGACCATTTGTGCATTGATTAACACTTTAAAAAAGCATCGATTTCAAATGGTTCAAAGGGAAGAACAATATCAAAAACTGAAGATTACACAGTTTTTTGGTAAATGAAGCACAATGCTTTATCGTAAAAGAATGGTTTTTAAAGTTTCCATTTGACCAACTAGAAGCTGAAATTGTGTCAAAACCTGCTTTTTCACTTTTCTACTTTAAACTCGGCAGCTTCAATAGATTTCAGTTGGATCAGAAACGTTATTTTTACTTATATGAAAATTTCATAGGTTGATCAATGACTGAAACTGAAAGAAGTTTAATAAATTGTCTACAAACTTCCCAAAACAGTTATTTTCGAAATTAACGTTCACTCACGTGCACACTTCAGTTTTTGTGATTGATTTTGACTAATTGGAAATGTATTTGTACTTTGCTGCCTTTAAATGGGTTTATTGAGTGGCATTTCGTCATAACACAGAATAAAATTTGGTCTCGTGCGATCTCGATTATTTCACGACAGTTTGAAAGGCACAGTTGGAAATAATCGTAAAAGTTATAAAAAAATTGAACTTTCTTAAGTTTTTTAACGTTGTTAAAATCGAAATGCATCACATTGTACCTAATCGAATTTTGAAAAAACATAAGCAAAAAGTTTGAATTGGACTAAATGAACATGACAGGAGACCATTTAGGAGAGGTTGTAGGGACTCTGGACAATCAAGTAGAATGCTTCATTGCTGGGGCGAATCTAGATTTTTATCGAGTGGAGCGGATTTTCAAAACAAATTCGAAAGTTTTGTCGACCTTTTTGATAGGTCAACCAAATTGATTTTCCGAGCTTTCCTAAAACAACTGAAATATATTTTTGGCCAAATTGTCTGCGGCGTAGGCGAAATTTTGAGAAACAGGCCAAAAAAGCAATTTTAGGCGTTTTTTGAAATTTTTTTAAGCAAAAAATCTCGTTTTTTCGGCGTCCCCCCTAAATCCACCCCTGCTTCTTTGACTACTGTACACGTCGTTTTTTTCTAGCTAAAATAAAAATTAAAAGATTGGAGTTTTTATTTGAGCCAAAAAAGGACGCGTGGGCATAAGGCGTGGGTATAAGTTTAACTTCCGATACCACAAAAACGTTGCCTTACAAAATAGTGAATAGAAAGAGATGGAAAACGGAAAATTTTTTCCATGGAACTGCGAAAAAATAATTATGTACAAAAATGCCATAAAATCAAATCAGATGTTTTTGATTAAGAGCATTCAAAAAGCATTGTGGATCTTTTCATCAGCAGCACTCAGCAGGAATAACCAAGGTTTAGTTTACTCCCGTTAAGCCGAAAACCAATATATTGTAATTTATAACTAGAAGTACAAAATTTTGAATTTGAAAACTTTTAAGAAAGATTCGTCATGAAAGATAAGATGAAATAAATGATAAACTCAAGTAGAAATTTTAATTGAAAACAGAAACACAAAAAAAGTTAATAAATTGATAAAAACAGAACAACTTTCGAATATAGGAACAACTCGGAGTAGAAACCCCTTTTTTGGAAAAAGCCGATAATAATCCGTACCAGATAACAATAACATAACTGCATTTAAAAAACTTTTAGCCGATTAAACTTGGGACGAAAACAACGAATCCGAATGATTTCTTGGAATGAGTTTTTAGAATATGAGTTATGGACATATTTTCTCGGAAGTTGCAGTTTGCTGCTCTAAATAGCTTAACTTGTATCTTGTTAGAAAAAACAAACAGAAAAATACATGTTTTCTAGGTTTTCGCTAATGTTGCCTCAAACTAAGAAAAAGTTTTAATTGGCTACAGTCTCACCTAAGTTCTCTTTTTTCACCCCATTTTTTTTCAGGGACAAAAAATTGTATTGGCAGAGATAAGATGGAGCAGGAATCAATAGTATACTTTTCCTATAAATGAAGTTTAAGGAACAAAAAAATCACTATGAAGAACTGCTGTAGAAACAATAAGCAAAATTTTTTGCTGATCAAGTAGTGTCAAATATGCGAGTTATCTACTTAGTCATTGATTTGAAATTAAACTTGAATTGACATGAAAAACATCTCAAAAAACTTAAACACAGTAGACTTAAACACAAAAATGCATATTTTAATAATGAAAATAAATTCTTCTCAAAATTGGCATAACCTAATTGTCTAAATTGTCTGATTTAGAAGACCTTGAAAACATAAAGGAACCACTTAACATTTGTTTCGGTTTAATTGTCTCATTAAAAATATTTGAGAATTTCTTGGGCAAAATTTTTTAATCAATGCGCGCAAATTTGTTGAATTTTTGTTGCATAATATCTTTTGAATAAAAATGTTATGTCAATTTTCTAATTATTTGGGGAAACAAAGTGAAATATGTTTTTTTTGTATGATTCTTAGTATAAAAGAAAACATTTTTTTAATTTGCTCTCATTTAAAAAAACCAGTTTATTTATTTTTCTACTTAAAATTCTCAGAAACATCTTGTTTTCTATTCAATTTGGTGGTAATAGGGAACTTATCATAAGTTTTAGCTACCGTAATTGTAACATGCTACATACAGGTTTCAGCATAGTGTCATTTTGTATCATCATTGTTTTGTGTTACTATTAAACCAAATTTAGCGAAAATTAGGTCAAATCTGACATTTGAGGAGCTTTTATAAAATGAAATCTACAAAACGAAGCTTACGTTAGAGTGAAAAAACCCCTAATATTTTAAAACTATTATCTTGATATGAAACCAACTCTTATTCAATGTTCAGCTACTCTCGATTTATGATACGGTCTTATCTTTTATATAACATGCACCACAATGTTTCTCCAAAACAATAGTCTTTTATTTTAATACCTTCTGAGTTGGGATTGATTTTCCAACTCATAGAGTAATTTCAGATAGGGTAAACAGTCTGCTCGTCACGCTATCTTATTTTCTGCCGGATAGATTCTTGCAACTTCTTAGTCTAATACCGATCTTAATCTTACTCTTATATCTCTTAGTCTCAATAGATCTAGAGTATACTGGTTTGTTACGAGTCGGTCTCTTGGAAAAGGCAACTAAGTTGGAAGTTAAATTCAGAATGCTCCGGTGCTGAAATTACAAGTAATTTCAGCACTTTACAAATAAGTGGATTGTTAGTTAGATGGAGTGTGATTGGTTAGTTAATAATATTTTATAGGGATAAAACATCTAATTTATAACCAATAATAATATATAGTTTGGATCAGGTTCCACCCATCCGGGGTTTACAGAGTTTTTCTTCCTTTGACTTCTTTCTGTAATGGAGGATGGATGATTGATCGTTCGTATTTCGCGAGCATCATTTCTATTCCGTCCTTGGAGGTATGAACTCCAGAGAGCTGGAATCGTCGAGGTTGTTTTGTCATTCAACGATGACTGAG
Source organism: Symsagittifera roscoffensis (assembly GCF_963678635.1). Classification (NCBI taxonomy): domain Eukaryota; kingdom Metazoa; phylum Xenacoelomorpha; order Acoela; family Convolutidae; genus Symsagittifera; species Symsagittifera roscoffensis. The sequence goes on along the minus strand of NC_087066.1, from coordinate 24,792,685 downwards.
ACCGTCAACAAAATCAATCTGATTTCAAAATGGTTTGTTATGATGGTCTGTTCTTGATCGGTGTGGAGAACTGTGGTTCGATCTGAATTGGGAATGGCGTGAAGCTCGAGTTTGGAGGGAATGCCCTGTAACTTGGATCTGTACGTATACTTGCACATCGGGGTGGTCATTGGTCTGTTTCAATGAAGTCCTTTGCTTCGGAGTCAAGTCGTACTTCAAATCCTTTGAGTCGTGGTTGTGAGCGGCATATCGGCTGTGTTTAGCAATTCTGTGGGTTATGTGTGATGAGGTCGTCTTAGCTGCTTGATGCTCGTCTTCGTGATTGTGTATGATCTATCTTACTGCAATATATAATTTACGCAAATAAATGTTTAGTTAGTCCTTCTTTTTAGTTATGTTTTTTTATTAATTTTTATCGCAAAAGCTTTTATTTTTAGTTCAGTTATTTTAAAAGAGTTATTCACTCTTGAGTACCTCTTATCAAAAAGCGTGTGTTCTACCGCGGTGCGTTAGGCCGGCTATCAAGCATGCTCAGGACTTCATCCTCTTCTGGTGGGTTAGGCCAGGAGTGAGGGTATGATTTCATGCTGGTTTTTTATGGGGTCCTGTTTTGTGTTAACCTTTTTTGTCGTGTTTGTTTCTGGTTTTTTCCTTTTGTTGTTTTATTTGTGTCCTTTTCTCAAAAATCAAATTGTTTGTTTTGGGTTTGTCTTTCGACTTTTCGGTGTTTTATGTTTTCTTTTTTAGACTTATCAATAGTCTTTGGAAGAATAAATTATCGGTTTTTTAAGCTGGTTTAATCCAGTTTGGGTATCGTGAGTTTTCTTTTCTTAGACATGCTGTTAGTTTGTGGTTTATGGTGTTTAGTAAGCTGCGTTGGTTAGTTGGGATTATTATATAATTCCTTTCCAACCGGGTTAAAAGAAAGTTTGAAAATTGTTATTATTAGTTTGATTTGTTATTAGTGAAAGTTAAAACTTAAAATCATTATTTTAAACAATTCGTCGTGGGCAAGCTGTGCGAGTGTGGATAGATTTTGTGTGCAATTGATTCTTTAAAAAGTTAGTACGGCTGACATTTGTATAAATTTCTGCTGAAAATTTTAAATTTACTGCTTTGTGGGGATTGAAATTATTAAATTATTTTCAGTGTATTTAGATTTACTACATCGGGGAAAAGAATTTTTAGTTGAATTTACTACTATGGGGAAGTAATTTTAGTGCGTCATTTTTTGCGGTTAGTTAATAAAAGTTTATGATTTATAAAAAGAGTTTGCGATTTGAAAAGTTTAAAATTTATAAAAGAGTTTGCAATTTTTATTTCTGTTTTCTGTTTGTAGATGATGGTGATTTAAAGACTAATGAAAAAACATTTAATAAGAAATACTTAATTCATACTTACTATTCATCGGGAACGAAGCCATGAGGGAAGATATCGTGTATTGAATCTGATGTGGTTAATAATTTTGCTAATATGCGAATGATGTTTTTAGTTTCGAGCAGTGGCCAAAGCAATTCAAGTGCTTTTATGGTGTTAAATTCTTCAGTGCCAATGGAAAACTCGCAATTGGTGTGCTGGATGAGGTTAAAAAGCTTGTGATTATATTTAGTATTGTGAATGAATTCTAATATTGAGATTTCTATAGGTTGAATATATTCATGCGGGTCAATGAGGGGTCGGGATTCTTCTACATTAAAATTCTTGGTGAGTGGACAAAATATATACATTTGGTTTATTGGGTCCTAATTTTTTAGGATGCCTTGGAAGTTAGTATTTTTAATATAATAGATGAAATTTAGGAAAAATGGTGATGTGTACTTTGAATTATTAAACTGAAAAAGGTGGTGGGGTTGTCGTGATGGTGTGTAAATTAAAATGATTTTGAATGAATCTATAATATGTGTAAAAATGCGTTTGCTTAGTTCTCAACATGATGTCGTGTGAACAGTGCAGATCTCGTTCTTTTGGAGTGAGGAAGTGAAAGATTAGTGAAAAGTTTCAGTTTTATCGTGAAATGATTCATAAATTTGGATGTCGATTAGTGCTTCGGAAATGATGTGGTCGTGTTTTTTTATCTAGTGAGCTTAGTGTAAAGATGTAGGGTGTTTGGATCAAAAAATTTTCGGTTAGTTGTGGGTTAGCGAACTTATCTTCGTCAAGAAATTGATCTTGGTTAGGTCTGATGATATTGTGGTCATAGTATTCAATGGATTAATCATTAGCTCGGGGTGCGGTGAAAATTTTTAATAGTTTTTTAGATCCTACATGCGTAAATTGTCTAGGTGTTAGCAAGTGCTGTAGTTAGTCTAAAAAAGTCAAGTTTACTTGTTTCTACTTCATGAGGTGTGTTGTTTAGTGGTATACAAAGTGGATTTGAGAAATAATAAAATGATGTCCAGTGAAGTGTGGGGATTAGTACATGTTCATCGACATAGTGGGGTTGTTCAGTGTGAGGGTTGGAATGACTAATGGTATATTGGGGGAAGAGGGGTAGGGAATTTTGGTGAAAGTCGGATTATTCGTGTGGTCAGGGTGATTAACATTATCGTGGGCGGTTCCGGGTTTGGAAGGAAACGGGTGGTCAGGAAATTTTCTTTGAATGTTCTATATGCACGGTTACTAGTGGATGATGTTTGGGTTGATGTTGAGGATTGAGCTAAAGAAGGGGTATAATCTGAGGAGGGTGTAGGAGTTGGTCGACTTGATAATGTTATATTTGATGATAATTGATGAATAGTTAGGGTGTGAGGGTGTTGTATTTGTTGTTGTAGTGTTATTAGGTTATTTAGTTCTTGTGAGATTTGCGTGGTTTCTGGGGAATTATTGTTGGAACGTTCATTGGTAAAGGGGGAGTATGTCGGGGTTGCTTGAGAAACATGAGAAATGGTAGAGGGGGAATCATTTTCGGATTGGGAGTGGATGGGTCGAAAGGGGGGTTGAGAAAATGTTGATGGGCTGGGTTCGGATTTTGCAAATTCGTCTGGGGTTTCGATGTCTGAGTTATTAAATTGGGAAATTGTATTAAAAACAGTGATGTCTGAGTTAGCGTCAGAATCCATGCCAGATGATGTGTTAATATGGGGTGATTCAGTTGGCGGGAAAGCAAAAAGTGGGATGATGAGAATTGGGTTTTGGAGATTGGCTGGATGGGAAATTGAACGGTGAAGGGATCCACTTTGTCGGCTCATCGTGGGCTAAAAAAATGATTGTTCTGAGATTGAAAATTTGTGGTAAATAGTTGTTCGATTATTTGTTCATATGTATCGTCATTTTGTTATTGTTGTATTACAATGTGTTGAATTGGACTTTGTATATGATTTAGTCTTGAATTTGCGATGTTTACTAGTGCTAATTTTCTGAAGTTTCGTGGTACTAGTGATATGGGATGGTTGCAATTTAAACTTGGTAGTTGTGGTGCTGTAGGTAATGTGTTTGTGTTATTCCGTGATTCGTCATATGTGTTTGGTGTAGTTGATAATTTTGTATTGTATTTTTTTTATTTGTGCATCTAAAAGTATTTTATTTATGGATGTGGAAAATATTCCAAAAAATCCTGCAAAAATCATGCGTGCTACGCTTGCTTATCTATTTACTTGTGTGTGGATTTCGCATGTGTTATAAATTCCTTATAAAAAAGAGCAAAAAAATCCAATAAAAAAAACATTGCGTTTAAAATAGTCAATCTTTCTAAGATGTAATATGGCCATCCTAGAAAGGCTAAAAGTTCATTTTTGAAAATTACAAAACTAAAAATATTGATTGGTGATATATCTTGTGGTCAATATTTTTCGCCGTTTAAATGAATTTTTTTTTATATCTTTAAAATATCCACTGTAATCTTGTGCGTAAATGTCTGAAAATTCTGCTGTTTCTGCAAGTTTACGTAAGTTTTGATCTATTGATTGTCGTTGTATAGTGTCCACTTTTGTAAGTATTTCTTCAAATTGTTGTGTACGTATGTGATGTTGTATGTCGGATTTGGAATAGATGCCAATCGATTGTAAATCGATATTTGGGTTTCGGGCTATAGCTCTAAAGCTTTCGGGTGAAAACTTTTTTAGTGGTGGCATTAATGTTGGATATGGTGTGAGTAGGTAATCTTCATCGGAATTTAGTTGTACTATTGTGGCTATTTTCTGATCCACAGGGTACTGCTGTATCCCAAAAAAAATGTTCTTCTCGAAAGTGTATCAACAAAATATACTTCATTTTTGTAGAATATTGGTATTCTTTTGTAACGTAGTTTATCTTCAAAAACGTATAAAGGTGATACTTTTTTGGTACAAGTGTAATACCATAAGATGTTTCCTTCATAATCAATGAAATTTGATCTATTTCCGGATAATAAATATCCTGCATATGGTATTTTTAGAACTGCTAGTGCTAGTGACTGTAGAATTTGTGTTCTTTCAAGTTCACATAGTTGATGTAATGTTTCTAATTCTGAAAGTGACATTTCTTGAAAAATTCTGCTTATTGTGTAATCTAATTTCATTTCTAAACGTTTTTCATAGTGAAATGCGCCAAAATGTGTGCTGTTCATAAGTCAGAGTTCTTGAATTCTTGGATTTTCGTCAGTAAATGAGCGAGATGTGGCCATCGGGTGTACGATTAAATTTCCTGTATTCATATCAAAACCCTTTTCATATTCGACAAGAGTTTATGAATATTGTGTTTTGTAAATTGGCTTGTTGTATTTACATGCAAGTTCTGTTTCTGGGTATACTTGAAATCGTGTTAATTTTTTTTCTATATTGTGGATGTTTCTAAATTCATGATTTGTAGTTCTGATTTGGTCTGGGCTTACATCTTCATAAAGAATTGATTCGATAAAAAATTTTTCATGAAATTTAATCATTCTAGTGTGTATTTTAACTACTTGAAAAACTGTACGGGTTTCTTCGGGAAACCATACAATGGTTGCTTGTGTGCGTGTTGTAGGATCGCAATATCCTTGGTCATCTTTACAAGGGAACCTAATTTCTTGGTAAAGAATTGTATCGTCTTTTAAGTCGCGTGTAAGTTGTACTTTTTTGAGTTGTATTTTCCAATCAAAAAACATTATCTCTTGGTATCCTTTATTTTTTGTGTCTGCTTTGCAGTTTGAGGGATTATTTATTCCTATGTGTGGTATCCAATGTTTATCATGAAGATCGTATGTTAATCTTCCGTGTGCTCCATGGAAGGGGAATTTCGTATCTAGTCTTATGTGACCTTGGTGTTTTTCAAGTTCTGCTTGATGTGCAACGTCTGAGAAAACTTCAAAATTTATATATTATTTCTGTCGTCATAAGTTGGGGAGGTAAAGATTGAGCTGTTATATTAGGAGGGTCTAATGGAAATGGGTGTTGAACAATGTTATTTAGTCCTACTGTAAGTTCGAATTTTAGTATGAGACTGCTTTGTTTTAGTATTTGGAAGTTATAATCTTGTATGTTTTTATGAATATCGTGTCGATATTGTAATCTGTTTAATGCCCAGTTGTGTAATCTATTACTTTCTTGATGTTGACCAAATAATGGTGGGGGTTCTACGAATGTATTCCAATCTAATCGTAGTGGTATATTCTGAGATGATTGTTCTTGATATCGTGAATCAAGATTGGTAAAGGACAATTTAGGGGAAAAGTTGATGGTGATATTTGACTTAAAGAAGGTGTTGAAGGAAGGGAATGTGTTTCGGGTAATGTAGATAGTGTTGTATCGAATGAAACGACAATTGGGATGTTTACTAAATTTGGTTCACCGTGAGGGTATTTGTTAGTCACCCAATATGGAGGGCATTCTGTGGTTGTTGGGTTATTAAAAGGATTTTCTCTAATTTGTTCTGATGTGGGGGTTGAACCTAAGTAATCTGATTGAATATTTGAAGTGCTTTGTTGTGAAGCAGTCGGAGATGTATCTGGTAGTGTGCTACTAGAAAGGTCTAAGGGACTTGATGTTGGTAATTGCGGTTTATTAAATTGAACTCTGGGAGTTTGAAAAATTCTATTTCGTCTTGGATGTATTTTTTCTCTATTTATTTCGAATGTGTTTTGGTTTTGACTTATGTGTCTTACTCTGTTAAGATCTTGTTGTAGATGTGGGTATATGTTATATGTTGGTTCGTATTGCGGTTTACTTAAAGGTGCTTGGCGGATAACTGGTTGTAATCGTTCAGATAATCGTGCGTGTCTTTCTTCAAAAGTATATGGATTTTCTTGAAAAGAAATGCGTGTAGATGATTGGGAATTTTGGTTAATTGTGGGTGTTGTTGGATTTTCTTGGGATGTTGTTGCTGGGGACTGGTGTGGGGATTGTTGATTAGCAATTTTGGAAATTTTCTTTGAGTGGAATTTTTTATGATGAAAACTTATGTTTATTCTAGTATTCTTTAATGAAAAGAAACAAGAGAATGGTAGCTAATGCGAATGTGATGATTGCCGTTTTTATACATTTACATATTGTGAGAATGAGTGATAATAAAAATGTGAGAAAAATTACAAATAAAAGAAAAACATCTGTTCTACTGAATAGATTGCAAAACATTTAAATAGTTATTAAATTGTCGTACCCGAGGAGAATATCAAGGATTGTGGAAAGGGATATATATATACTTCAAAGAGTGAAAAAAATATTTTAAAAAAGTTGCAAAAGATTATGAAAAGGATGAATAGAGTTTCTATGATATCAGTTAAAATTATTATAAAAAAATTTGAGGAGGTTTGAAAGTTTTGCGGAAAAGTTTGAAAATAATTGATTAAATTTAGTGACAGTTGTTGAAAGAAGCATTTCAGAAATGATTTGGTTTGTCGAGTCTTTTTCAATTTTTTGGGGCAAAACTTGAGTACGGTCGGGTTATTTATTGGTTTTTTGACAACTATTTTGGATTTCGGTAAGTGTTGTTGAGGGGTTATTTTGAGTTGTCGGGGAGATCTTTTTACTTTTGTTTTTATTTACAGGTTAATCGGGGGTGTCCAAGAATGATTTGTACTTCAGGCTAAATGATCATGTGCTTTTTGTTCTTTAGGCTAATTTAATAATTTTGCTTGGAGGGTTTTTGAGCGCTAAGTTGGGAAAATATTGTTGATCTTTGTACTGCTTGATAGAGGGGGTTGTAATATTGAGACTATATTTATTTTAGTTGTCATTTTGTAGCGGTTTGCTTATTTTTGACCTCGAAGTCTTGAAGTTATAGTTATAGTTATGCTTAGAGGTGAATATGTGTCGGCTAATAAAATCGTGTCGCTATAAATAAAGTGGTTATTCGGGATGATTTCGATTGGCTGATTTTGAACTAGATTTATTCGATTGTTTTTCAGTATGTTATTTTGAAAATGTGTATGTTCAAAATAATTAAAAGAAGATTATGGAAAATGAAAATTAAAGTTATTTTTTAAATTCAATTTTCTCCAATTTTTTAGATTGTGGAATGAGGGTTTTATAGTTTTTCCGTGGCTGACTTCTAAGTCGTGATGATTCTCTATGTTCAGATTTTTCTTTTTGATCTGGTGGTAGGATTTTTTCTGTCATTTTTCTATTTTTTCTTTCTTTTTGAGATGTTTGTGTTTTTTGTTTAGAAGATGTTTGGCGAACCAATTCTTTTTGTTGGTCTGTTTTTGAACTCATTTGTTCATCAGTGTGTTGATTCAATTCAGTTCCTGAATTGTTTTGAACAATTTTTAAACCTGTGAAAGAATATAATTGTGTTAATTCACGAAGTGCATATGCTTTTGGATAACAGGGTAATAAGTTATTTCGATGTTGTATAATTTCTTTTTTATTTGTGTCAGTTAATTTGTATGTGACATCAGTAGATTTGTCAATTATTTGGTACAGTCCTTTTCGGAGCGGTTGTAGTTTTTTAGAAATTCCTTTTGTGTTGTAAAATTGGGAATTAAAAAAAATGTTCCTATTTTTAAATCTGTTGCTGATTTAAAGCGTGAATTGATTTGGTTATTTATGTTTTGTCTTTGTCTTTGTAGCAATTTTTGTGTTATTTTGTGATACATTTCATTGTGTTTTTATCTCTATTTAAAATCCATTCGGTGAGTGTACCGGAAGCTAATTTTAAAAATTGTGGATGATGAAAGTGGTCTTCATCATGGGTATGTACTGGTAAATTATAACAAATTGGGTCTTTGTTTGGTTGACAATAACCTTGTGCAATTTTATGGGCGTTTGCTGTAAACATTATTGGCTTACGTGGTTTTTGATTAAATACCATTTCAAATGGTGACATTTCTAGTGTTGTTGTGATTTGTGAATTATATGATAGTGGAGATAATTTCACATCTGTTGACCATTCAGTATATCGGGTATCATTTCCATCAATGATACATCTGAGGTGTTCTTGTAATGAACGGTTCCTACCTTCGTCTAATCCATTTGTCCAAGGTGCATGAGATGTACTTGGTTTGTGTTTAATATTATATAAGTGGCATAATGTGATGATTTCATTATTAATAAATTCAGTGCCCTTGTCTGTGACTAGGATTTTGGGTAATCCGAATTTAGCTATCCAGTGTTCGTAGAGTGTTGTAATAATAAGCATTACAATAGCGTACTGGGTTAAGTGCTACAAAATGTGTAATTGCATCAACAATTACCATTATATATGGGTTTCCTTCTGAGGATGGTGAAATTGGTCCTTTCGTGTCAAATGATATTCTGTGATTAAAATAAAGACTTGGTCTTTTAAAATCTTGTTTTTCTGCGATTTGTTTTTGATTTGGATAGGGTTTATTTAATTGGCATTTTATACAATCGTTGCATAATACTTTGATCCAAATTGGTGCATTGGGGAAATAAAAGTTTTGTATAAAATTAGAACACGTTTTTTCTGATCCGGAATGTCCTTTTGTATGTAAGGTGTGTGAAGTATTGAATACTATCAGCATCATACTTAAAGGGAGACATGGTACTTTAAAATCAGGTGTTCGATAATCTAAAATGTCTGAGTTTTCATTTATAATGGTGTTATTGAAGTATCTAAGGATTGTTTTGTTTCCTAAGTATGTGGTATCAGCTTTTGTTGGTTTAGTTTTATATTTGTGCCACGATTTGAGTTGTCTGATGACGATATCAAGGTTTGATATTTCTGTAATAATTCTAGTGTGATTTTTTCTGTTGTTGGTAGGAAAATGTTTTCTATTTTGGTTGTTTTTGATAGGGGTATGGTGTCAAGTGGGTCATGTAGGTTAAAAGCTTGATTTATCGTGTATTTTGAATCGTTTGGTAACGGTCCTAATAAATTTATTGGTTCTGGTAAGTTTTCTTTTTCCATTAAAGGAAATGGGTCCTTTTTATGTGGTTGTTGTTTAATTCTTTTTTGTTGAGTAATTTTTTTGATCCAATGTGAATATGGTATCGGCTTGAATCTAGATGTGCCTAATAATTCAACTTCATAATGGTTGTTTTGACAATCTAAATAGAATAGAAAATGTTGTAGATGGTTTATTTGTGATTGTTCTATGTCAGTTTTTACTGCGTATTTACATTCTAATCGTGGCGAAGTTTCATCTTTAGCGAGATAGAATTTTTAATTTTGTGGTATTTCAACTGTTGTTTTCCTTGTTAACAGTTCAGGTGGTGTATTTCTACTAAGAGTGTCAGGTAGTGCAAGGTTTTTTCCTGCTGTCCATATTATGTGTAAGTTTGGAAATTTCATTAAAATTAGTTGAAATCTATAAACTCTATGGTTTGGATTTGATTTTTGTTTACAAAGAATTATGATAGGTTTATGGGCTGTAAATAAAACTGTTGGATGTTTTGATCCAAGTGTCAAAATTTCATATTCTGTTAAAGTATATATAATAGCTGTGCATTCTCCCATAAGAGTAGAGAATCGTAATTCAGCTTGTGTAAATAGGCGAGAGTTTGCTGATATAAGATTCATTTTATTTGTTCCATTGTGGGATTGTAATAATGCTGCACCAATGCCAAAATTTGAAGCATCGCACACTGCATAAAATGGTTGATTAGGGTCTGGGATTGTATTTGAAATTGGTTCAGTGAGAAGTTTTTTGATTTTCTCAAATCGTGTTTGATGTTCGGTTGTCCATTCAAATTTTAATTTGTTTTCTTCGAATGTTGTAGAATGGTCTTAAGCACAATTGCATTTTATATACGTCTTTACTTAAGAATTTAACATTCCAAGAAATTCTTGGATTTTCTTTTTATTTGTTTGTGGTTGGAGTTTTTGAATTGCGTCAATTCGTGATTTCAGTGGGGTTATAGTGTCTTTTTTATGATGTGTCCAAGGAATTTTACGCATGTTAAGAAAATTTGTGATTTATCTGGGGCTGCTTTCAAGTTTTCGTTTTGTATAATTTGATGATACTTTTCAAGAACTATGAACATTTCATCTTTTGTTTGTGATTGCATAAAGACATTGTCTAAGTATGTGAATGCACTTTTACTAAGATTGAGTGGTCGAAAAATTTTACTCATGAAGGCTGAGAAAACTGCTGGTCCTATGGATATACCATAGACTAATCTGTTAAATTCGTATTATTGATTACCAATAACGAAATGTTTTAATCGTCGTGATTGTTCATCTAGTGGCATTTGGTTATATGCACTATTCATGTCTGCGGTGGTGAAATATTTACCGTTTATTTTTGTTAAAATTACTCGGGATGGTTCTATTGGCCAATTACATTTGGATTCATTAAATAGTGAATTGAGGTATCCAGCGTCTAGAACTATTTTTAGTGATTTTCCTTTGGCTAGGATCATAACAGGGTTGATAAAGGTGTTTCCTTTTGGTTGTTCTTCTTTGTTTACTGCAGATATAATTGCGTTTTGTTCTAGATTGTCAATAATCTATTAACTTTGTCATGTAAGTGAATTGGTACTTTACTTGCTCTTTGTTTTTTGAAAACTACGTCAGGTTTCAAGGGTAAATGTAGTGGTGAATTTATTTTTTCAACGTCAAGTTCAGATATTGCATAAACTGTTGGATATCTTAAGAGTAAACAAGCTAATTTTTCAAATTCATTTTGTGTTAATTGAGAGTGCTGAAAATTGAACATTGTCAAGAATTTTTGTTGTTGTTCTGCATAGTGTGATATTTTGAATGTTGGTTTAAAATAAGGTGTTTTTGGTGAAATGGTCTGTGTTCCTTTTTTCATTGCTTATTATTTTATTTATTGATAAATCTTCATCGAGAATGGTTGATTGACATATATCTAGTAGTTGTAATATATTATTTACTCTGTATGCTACTTCTTTTGTGGGGGAAGTTGTTGCATTAGTTTCACAATATCCTAAGAGTCCTATGGGTAAGGTGGTTTTGTATGGTGAATTATCATACACGTGTAGAGAAATAATATCGGAGTTTGAATTTTACATTTATTTTATGGATGAAATTGTTACTCTAAAAAATTTGTGAATTGGTCTAAATTCAAAGTCTGACATATAGAAAAGTTGTCTGTTTTAATTTTTTTCGTACTGGTGAACTTGTTTAATTGCAAATTCGTGAACAAAGAAAACAAAGAAAACTTGAGAGTAGTTTAAGACGTTTTCTTTGTTTATTGTAGATGGGGTAAAACTTTGAAAAGAATGGTGGTTGTTTGTTCATTCTTTGGAAGAATGTTAAAGCGGTGTTTTGCATTATGGAAATATTTATATTTTATATAAATTTTACTATCTATTATATAAATAGTTGGTATGTATTTTGTGATGAATGGAATTCCAATAATTTTGTGTTTTTTATCTGTGATATGGAATATTTGATTAAATGGTTTATTGAGAAGTTTATTTTGTTCCATTGTTTTAGTGGGAACAAGGAAAAGCTGATTTTTTCCATATTTTGTTAAGGTTGAGCCTTGTGCTGTTGCTAGTCTACTGGTTGTTTTTCCAGTTGTTAGTCTCGGGTGTAGGGTTTTGATTTCATTCCAAGTTGGAATGAATATGATATTTGATTCTGCTCCAGAGTCTATTAAAAATCTATTTCAAGGTCTGCTGTTTGAAATTCTTTACTTTTTGGACTTTCTAAAAGAAAGGGGATTGTCCAAACTTTTTTTTTGGTGGTTCTTTTGGTATACTTTGGTAAATGTGATTTGTACTAAAACATGGTATTTGTTCCTTTTCAGGTTGTTTGTGATGTCGTTACTTCATTTACTATTTGTCTGATTGGTATGTTATTACTGCTAGGTCTAGTATGATAGTCTAAAAGTAATTCCAAGTAATTTTCGTAAATATGTGAATGAAAAGTTGTTCGTATGTAACGGTTTCATAATCATTTTCAACTGAAGTCATGTTGATTAAAAGTGTGTTTTTTGTATCGCTTTCACTGTCTGTTGATTCACAATTAATGTGATTTAATTGTTATTCAGTAGTTTCTGTGTTATCAATACCAGGGGGTCTGAATTTGTTTCTTCAGTTGTTTGTACTTGATTTATTTGTCTCTGATGTTTTGGTGTATTACTTCTATATCTGTTTTGAGAATCTGGATAACGTGTGTTATTTCTATTAGGTGATTGAGAGTAGTTTCTTTGTCTATTGTTATAGTTTGAATTCCTATGGTGTGAATTTTCTCGTGATCTATTTTGATAATTGTTGTAATTAGATCTTTGGTGATTTGATCTATTGTTTTAATAATCTCAAGATCGATTATTATATTGTCGAATTCGATTATTCGAATAACTTCTGTTCCTTTTGTTGGAATAATTTCTGTGTCTATTGTATGATGAGTTTCTTGATCTATCATTTGAATAGTGTCTATTCCTAGAATGTGAATGGGAACTGGTATCTACCGAATAATTCGGTCTGTTTGAGTTTGATCGTGAATAACTATTTCGATACTGGTTATTTCTACTGTGTGATCGACTATATATTTTCTGTGAGGGATTTCGTGAGCTTCTTTGATCTGGTGATCTACCTCTGTAGTTAGAGTACTAAGGTGATTAATTTGTTACTGGGAATGTTTTTGTTTGGTAAATTTTGATCTTTTTTCATGTATTGATAAAATGATTTATTTGGTTCTTTTTACTTTTGTGGTTTATTTTGATTGTCTTGCTGTTTTTGTCTGCATTCAGCAATGCTGTGTCCGTATCTTCGGCAATAGTTACACCATCTTTTAAATGATGGTTTACCTTTACAATTTGGGTTTTTCTCATATATATTCAGCGTTTCAGTGATTTTTTTGGATAAATCTGTATCTGAATTATGTATACTATTTATTTGTGTTGTAGTTGTTTGAATATTATTAACGTACTGTAATTTGAGATTTTCTGTTTCCTGTAATTTCATAGTGATTTCTGCTTTTTCTAGTTTATCTACTAGTTTTCTGAAATCTGAATCTGGTTCTCGAATTGAGGAAGGATGTGATGTTCTCTTTTTGATTGCTATTTTTCGTAATTGAGGTGTTAGAGTCATCATTAGAATTGCTGTCATTTTTGTGTTTTTGTTATCATGAGTGTTTAATGAGTATGCTTTTTGGACTAGTGTTTCGATCCTTACTGCTAGTTGTTTGATCGTTTCATTTAGTAGTCTACGAATTTCATTGCATAAAACTCGTTGATGTTGTTTGTTCCTTTCTGAATCAAATATTTTTGAAAATTATTGTATGAATCTTTTCCAATCTGATTTTATTTCTATAGGTAAATCTGAAAAACAATTTGTGGGCTGCCCCATCAAGTGTGGTTGGTATTAACGTTGTGCGTCTATGTATCCAATTTTGGTGAAGTGGCGTATTTATGGGTTCAGGTCCTACATTTAAAATTAAATTTGCTGTGACTGCATTTAAATAATCTTCTACAGAATATTCAGGATATGTGCCAATGAATACCATCAATGGCTTGTTTGATTGTATTGATGATCCACCCATAAGGTATGGATTCATAGTCATCTGTAGTGATTATGCGGCATTTGGCATTTGTGAAAAACTTGTAAGTTGGCTTTTTGTGATTTCATGTTGTTGTAAATAATAAGGCAGTGGGATTTCATTTTGCATTTGTGTTGGTTGATAATAATCTGTATTAACTGAGTTTTGTATTTGTATTGCTTGATAGGGTTGTGTACAGGTTGGTTTTTGCGTTTGCAATGGATGGTGAGTTATAATAAAAAAAATAATAAATTGTTTTCAAACGATATCTAGTTACAAAGTTATTTATAAAAACTTATAAATACAAATTAGAATCGTTCGGGAGAACACCATTAAGCCAACAAGTTTGTGTATTAGCTGGGTTTTGCGGGTAAAAATATGTATTTTGGGATGCTTGATTTGGTCGAGGTGGTTGTACATGGTATTCTTGTGTATATGGTGCAAAAATATCTGGTTGATAGTAGTCATCATCATCTGATGATAAATAATTAGGTGTATGATAAGTTGTTTTGTGTTTACTTTGGTTTTATTTATTGTTTTTGTTCTATTGAAAAATGGATAATTTTCACTTTGGTTGTGTGAAATTCGTGGATAGTCATGAAAATTTATTGAAGTTGTTGTTGGTTGTTGAAAATTTTTTCTTTGTAAAACTAATTGATTTTGAGTATTTGGGCGAAAAAATTTAGATGTTTGTGGTCTATTTACATAGTCATAATTGTGTTCTGCAAAGTTATTTCTAGTGACTGTTCTTTGTTTTTGTATTGGTTTTGTCATTGGTCTAAATGGTTGATAGTTCACATGTGCAAATTTTGGTACAACGGTGGGTTTAACCGTGGATTGTAATGTTACCTGTGGTAAGGTTGGTTTTTTAGGTCTTGGGGTTGTAAGATTTGGTTGTATTGGTGAGATACTTTGTTGTGTTGTGGTTACTACTGTTGTAACTACTTCTTCATTTGCGAAATGTGATTGTGTTTGAATATCTTGTTGTGTGAGGTTCCTAGTTCCATTCAGATTTTCTTGTTGTATGAGAGTTGAGTTTAAACTATTTTTTCCTGTTCTATCGGGTAGAAATGAATTATAGTTTAAAGGTGTTGCATCAGTTGTGAGTGGATATATCTTAATTTAATCTTTGCTTAGAAATTGTGACAATTGCTTGACTTGAAATATCTGTTGGTATGTTAAAGAATAGTGGATGAGACCATTCAGGGTCCCAAACATAATCTGATGATTCTGCTAAAACCGTATCATCTGCTGAATTTTGGAGTCCGAAATTCTTCCTTGCTTGTAAGATTAGATCAAGATTTTGTCTGAAATAATCTATGATAAACCATGCCAAGATTTTTAGTAAATTATGTTTAACGTTTTGTGAAACGTCGTTACTAGTTAAATTTTCACGGATTGTATTTAAATATTCAGAAAATATTGCAATTTCATGTCTGGCAGTTGTATGTTTTGATGTTTGAACTGCTTAAGTTCCTTGGGATTCTGGTTTTTCTAATATACATAGATAGCTATAATTTATTGGAAATACTTCATTCGTAATTATTGAATTTGCTCTTTGTGAATTTTGGTGTTGTATATTTTTTATGTATTCTGTGAATACTTTTGAAAATTTTATATCTACATTGTCTATTTGAACTAGATATCTATCATGAAATTTACTTGGGGTCTGTATTTCTATGCTATAGATTCCGTACTGTTGTGTTAGGTTAAATATTCTTTTGAGATAGTGGTCGATAATTTTTCTTTTGATTTTTACTTCTGGAAATTCTGCTGTGCATAGACTAACTCCTCTTTCAAATAAATTTGCTATTAAATTTTGACAAAATTTTGTTTGTCTTCTATCATCAGTGAGGGAAACAATGATAAATGGAAGGATGGAGTTTTCATCTTCACTTTCTTCATTTGTACTCATTTTTGTGCTTTATGACTGTTAATTTGTAACTTTCTATATGTTTTATTGGTTGATTCTAATTGTATAGTCGTACTGATTTGTTTTATTCTTCTTTTTCCTTGTATTGATGAATGTGATGTAGTTTCTGAGTCAGAAAAATATAATGGATCTTTAACTGGGTAGTTTATATTTTTTGAGTTTTTTAATCTATAAAGTTCTTGTAGATGACTTGTTTCTGATTCGGAAAGTGCGTTTCTTTGTTTTGAAAATCTTTTTCTTGCAATTTGTCTTTGTTTGCTTAAAATTTTTCGTTTAAATGTTTGTGATTTGGTTCTAATTTATCCTGTTGATTGTCTGTGGAGTGATTACGAGATCATATTTGTCGTTGTTTATTTCACAGTTGTGTATTATGATTGTTTGTTTGTTTCCTAAAATGTCTAGTGACATAGGGTTTAGGATGATGGATGCAGTATTTGGATTAGTGATTTTTAAAGTGCTTAAACTATTAGTTCTTACGGTTTTTTCGGGTTAGCTTAGCTTGGGTCTTGTTTTTCAGGGTAGGGGAGAAAAGCATATATCGATTCCGAAGAATGATTGTTACTTTCTCGTGGCTAGTCTAAGTTAAGGTGTTAACTTACTTAATCTTACTTAGGGGTAATGATAGTGATCAAGGTTTGGAGAATGGTAAATCGATCCACAAGGTTCATGTATAAGTAGAACACAAGTAGTTCGTTAGATACTATTTTAAATTTATTAACTTTAAGTATTATCCTGGGTCAGGTAAGAAGGGGGATCAAGTGAAGGATGAATAACCGAAGTTCTTCAATTTTTATCCCATTTTTGAGCTGCGCCATCAAGTGTGGTTTGTATTAACGCTGTGCGTCTATGTATCCAATTTTGGTGAAGTGGCGTATTTATGGGTTCAGGTCCTACATTTAAAACTAAATTTGCTGTGACTGCATTTAAATAATCTTCTACAGAATATTCAGGATATGTGCCAATGAATACCATCAATGGCTTGTTTGATTGTATTGATGATCCACCCATAAGGTATGGATTCATAAACATCTGTAGTGATTCTGCGGCATTTGGTTTTTGTGAAAAATTTGTCAGTTGATTTTTTGTTATTTCATGTTGTTGTAAATAATATGGTAATGGTATTTCATTTTACATTTGTGTTGATTGATAATAATCAGTGTTTACTGGGTTTTGCTTTTGTATTGGTTGATATGATGCTGTATAGGTTGGATTCTGCGTTTGCAACGGTTGGTGATTTTGTGTATGAGCTAAGTTTTGTGGATTAAATTTTGTATTTTGGGATGCTTGATTTTGTCGAAGTGGTTTTGGACGGTATTTTTGTGTATATGGTGCAAAAATATCTGGTTGATAATAGTCATCATCATCTGATGATTGAACATTAGGTGTATAGTAAGGTGTGTTTTGTTTACCTTGGTTTTGTTCTTTATTTCTATTTTGTTGGAAAAATTGATAATTTTCACTTTGGTCTTGTGAAATACGTAGGGAATCATGAGAATTTACTGTTGTTGTTGTTGGTTTTCGAAAATTTTGTTTTTATGAAAATAAATGATTTTGATTATTTGGGCGAAAGGATTTAGACGTTTGTGGTCTATTTACATAGTTATTAATGTGTTCTGCAAAGTTGTTTCTAGTGAATGTTCTTTGTTTTTGTATTGGTTGCATCATTGGTCTAAACGTTTGATAATCCATGTGTGATTACTTTGGGGGCAACGGTGGGTTTAACCGTTGATTGTAATGTTACCTGTGGTAAGGTTGAATTTTTAGGTCTTGGAATTGTAACATTTGGATGTATTGGTGAGATACTTTGTTGTGTTGTTGTTATTACTGTTGTAACTACTTCTTCATTTGCGAAATATGATGGTGTTTGAATATCTTGTTGTGTGAGATTCCTAGCTCCTTTTAGATTTTCTTGTTGTATGACAGTTGAATAAAGGGTATTATTTTGTGTTCTATCGGGTAGGAATGAATTATAGTTTAAAGGTGTCGCATCAATTGTGAGTGGGTATATCTTAATATAATCTTTGTGTATAGTTATTGTGCTACTGGCTTGACTTTAAATGTCTGTTGGTATCTTCATAAATAATGGATGAGACCATTCAGAGTCCCAAACATAATCTGATTGTTCTGCAGATACTGTATCATCTGTTAAATTTTGGGGTCTGAAATTTTTTCTTGCTTGTGCGATTAAATCAAGATTATGTGTGAAATAATCTGTGATGAACCATGCTAAGAATTTTTGTAAATCGCGTTTATCGTTTTGTGAAACGTCGTTGCTGGTTAAATTTTCACGGATTGCGTTCAAATAGTCAGAAAATATCGTGATTTCATGTCTTACAGCTGTATGTTTTGATATCTGAACTGGTGAAGTTCCTTGAGATTCTGGTTTTTCTAATATAGATAAATAGCTATAAACTATTCGAAATACTTTGTTAGTGAATATTGAATTTGCTCTTTGTGAATTTTGGTGTTGTATACTTTTTATTTATTCTGTGAATACTTTTGAAAATTCAATAACTACGTCATCTGTTTGAAGTAGATACTTATCATGAAATGTACTTGGGCTCTGTAACTCTAGGGTGTAGATTCCGTATTGTTGTGATGGTGTACATATTCCTTTGAGGTAGTGGTCGACAATTTGTCTTTTTATTTTTACTTCTGGAAATTCTGCAGTGCATAGACTAACTCCTCTTTCAAATAAATTTGCTATTAAATTCTGACAAATTGTGTTTGTCCTCTGTCATCAGTGAGGGAAGTAATTATAAATGGAAAGATGGAGTTTTCATCTTCCCTTTCTTCATTTTGACTCGACTCATTTTAGTGCTTTATTACTGTCAATTTATAACTTTCAATGTGTTTTATTGGTTGATTTCAATTGTATAGACGTACTGGTTTGTTCTTGTATGTGTTCTTTATTCTGCGTTTTCCTTGTATTGATGTGGTTTCTGAGTCAGAAAAATATAATGTATCATTAACTTGGTAATTCTTATTTACGGAGTCTTTTAATCTATAAAGTTCTTCTAAATGACTTGTTTCTGATTCGGAGAATGCGTTTCTTTGTTTTGAAAATCTTTTTCGTGTAATCTGTCTCTGTTTGCTTAAAATTTTTTGTTTGATTGTTTGTCGTTTTGTTCTAATATATCCTGTTGACGGTATGTGTGGAGAGATTACGAGATCATATTTTTCGTTGTTTATTTCACAGTTGTGTAATATGATTGTTTGTTTATTTCCTAAATTGTCTAGTGACATAAGATTTAGGATGACGGATGCAATATTTGGATTAGTGATTTTTAATGCCTAAACTGTTAGTTCTTACAATTTTTTCGGGTTAGCCTAACTTGGGTCTTGTATTCAGGGTTGGAGAGAAAAGGATATATCAATTCCGGAGAATGATTGTTACTTTCTCGTGACTAGTCTAAGTTAAGGTGTTAACTTACTTAATCTTACTTAGGGGTAGTGATTGTGTTCAAGGTTTGGAGAATAGTAAATCGATTCACAAGTTTCAGGTATAATTAGAACACAAGTAGTTAGTTAGATACTTTTTTAAATTTATCTGTTTAAGTATTATCTTGAGTCAGGTAAGAAGGGGGATCAAGTGAAGGATGAATAAACGAAAATCTTCACTGTTTATCCTAATTAGAATGGTTAGTGTGATTGAAAATTTTCTATTAGTCCTGTGTGTTGAGAAAGGGTTGTATAGCGAATCGACGTTTAATGTCGTTAGACACTGTGTTAATTGTGCGGGGGAGAACAAAATTGTTCTATTTGATCCAAGGATAAGCCTTGATGATCAGGTTATAAATTTAACGATATAAAATTTAATTAAGATAAAAGTGATATGGAGATTCAAGGAAAACCTTGATGATCTATTAAGTTTAAAAAGTTTAATTTAGGTAGAAGTAAAAATGAGAATAGGCCTTTTTAAAATAATTTAAAGTTTAATTGATAGAAAAGTTTAGTTTTTGATGACGTTAGTGGTTTTATGATTTGCTGATATGTTTGGATGATGAAGCTGAGATGAAGAGATGATTTATACATTACTAACAATTTGTGTATTTACAAACTAAATTTTATTTTTCATTTCCAATAAACTTTTTTGTAGATATCTTTTTCAAATTTACTGCAGATTAAAGGAAACGACTAGTGATGTTTTTATCAGTCGTTATTGTACAATAATAAGTTTAGCGCCTGTAATTATTGGTGAAGATTTTTCTTCAATGATACTATGTTTGCAAATGAAAATCTAAATTCATTGCTAATAAAACTCTAAATACAAAAGTTTGTGTTGGCTTTTCCCGTAGGATCATGAAACTTATGGGTAAGTTCCGTTGTAGTCGTCTATCGTCTATCGTCTCTTGTCCGAAGTCTTCGTCCAATACCGGGTAGTTCTCGTATTGTTCGGAATAATGGTTCTGATCTAATGAGTCGTAGAGACATTTCAATTCAATTATTATCATGTAACATTTTTGTGAATGTTTGTCTAAGTCTAATCTATTTTTGGTTAGTTCTAAGCTGTTTTATTCCTTAAGGTCTTTTTCGAGACTTATGGTCGCACCAGAGGAGTTGGGATTGATTTTCCAACTCAGAGAGTAATTTCAGATAGGGTGCACCGTCTGCTCGTCACGCTATCTTATTTTCGGCCGGATAGATTCGTGCAACTTCTTAATCTAATACCGATCTTAATCTTACTCTTATATCTCTTAGTCTCAATAGGTCTAGAGTATATTGGTTTGTTACGAGTCGGTCTCTTGGAAAAGGCAACTAAGTTGTAAGTTAAATTCAGAATGCTCCGGTGCTGAAATTACAAATAATTTCAGCACTTTACAAATAAGTGGATTGTTAGCTAGATGGAGTGTGATTGGTTAGTATTTAATAATTTATAGGGATGAAATATCTAATTGATAACCAATAATAATATATAGTTTGGATCAGGTTCCAGTTCGTAACCAAATTTTAGAGTTTTTTTTTACTTTTTTACTTTTATTAAAATTGTACGCATTCCATAACGTGCCAAAATGTATTAAAATTTTCTGCCTTGTCTAAATACTTAACCAGCTGATTCGAGCTCTACTCGCTGTCCTAACAAATGGGAGGACCAAAGAGTAACCCCATATCAATTTCCACATCAATTTTAGAGTACCGAAAATAAAAAAATTGCCAGTTAGGCTAAGAAAAATTTTAGCTCTGTTAAAATCAATTGCTCGAGGTGTATTTCACCGTGTTCGAGGTATGTTCCAACCGAGCTCGAGGTATATTTCGACCGTGCTCGAGTGTGTTAAGGAAGTACTCGAGGTATATTTCGTTCGAGCTAGAGGTATGTTCAGACCGTGCTCGAAGTTTGTTTTGAGCATGCTCGAGTTATGTATCAACAGTGCTCGAGGTATGGTTCGACCGTGCTCGAGGTATGTTTTGACCGTGCTCGATGTATGTTTTGACCGTGCTCAATGTTTGTTTCGACACTGCTCGAGTTATGTTTCGACCGGCCTCGAGGTGTGTTTCGACCGTGCTCGAGGTAAGTTTAGACTGTGCTCGAGGTATGAATCAACAGTGCTCGAGGTATGGTTTGAACAGGACCGAGGTATGTTTTGGCCATGCGCGATGTATGCTTTGACCATGCTCGACGTATGCTTACAGGTGCTCGAGGTATATTTTCGTGCTCCATGTATGTTTCGACCGTGCTACAGGTAGGTTCAGACCGTGCTCGTGGTATGTTTGGACCGTGCTCGAGGTAAGTTTCGACCGTGCTCGAGTAAGTTAAGGACGTGCTCGAGGTATATTTCGATCGAGCTAGAGGTATGTTCAGACCGTGCTCGAAGTTTGTTTTGAGCATGCTCGAGTTATGTATCAACAGTGCTCGAGGTATGGTGCGACCGTGCTCGAGGTATGTTTTGACCGTGCTCGATGTATGTTTTGACCGTGCTCAATGTTTGTTTCGACACTGCTCGAGTTATGTTTCGACCGGCCTCGAGGTGTGTTTCGACCGTGCTCGAGGTAAGTTTAGACTGTGCTCGAGGTATGAATCAACAGTGCTCGAGGTATGGTTTGAACAGGACCGAGGTATGTTTTGGCCATGCTCGATCTATGCTTTGACCATGCTCGACGTATGCTTACAGGTGCTCGAGGTATATTTTCGTGCTCCATGTATGTTTCGACCGTGCTACAGGTAGGTTCAGACCGTGCTCGTGGTATGTTTGGACCGTGCTCGAGGTAAGTTTCGACCGTGCTAGAGGTATGTTCAGACCGTGCTCGAAGTTTGTTTTGAGCATGCTCGAGTTATGTATCAACAGTGCTCGAGGTATGGTTCGACCGTGCTCGAGGTATGTTTTGACCGTGCTCGATGTATGTTTTGACCGTGCTCAATGTTTGTTTCGACACTGCTCGAGTTATGTTTCGACCGGCCTCGAGGTGTGTTTCGACCGTGCTCGAGGTAAGTTTAGACCGTGCTCGAGGTATGAATCAACAGTGCTCGAGGTATGTTCCAACCGAGCTCGAGGTATATTTCGACCGTGCTCGAGTGTGTTAAGGAAGTACTCGAGGTATATTTCGTTCGAGCTAGAGGTATGTTCAGACCGTGCTCGAAGTTTGTTTTGAGCATGCTCGAGTTATGTATCAACAGTGCTCGAGGTATGGTTCGACCGTGCTCGAGGTATGTTTTGACCGTGCTCGATGTATGTTTTGACCGTGCTCAATGTTTGTTTCGACACTGCTCGAGTTATGTTTCGACCGGCCTCGAGGTGTGTTTCGACCGTGCTCGAGGTAAGTTTAGACTGTGCTCGAGGTATGAATCAACAGTGCTCGAGGTATGGTTTGAACAGGACCGAGGTATGTTTTGGCCATGCTCGATGTATGCTTTGACCATGCTCGACGTATGCTTACAGGTGCTCGAGGTATATTTTCGTGCTCCATGTATGTTTCGACCGTGCTACAGGTAGGTTCAGACCGTGCTCGTGGTATGTTTGGACCGTGCTCGAGGTAAGTTTCGACCGTGCTCGAGTAAGTTAAGGACGTGCTCGAGGTATATTTCGATCGAGCTAGAGGTATTTCAGACCGTGCTCGAAGTTTGTTTTGAGCATGCTCGAGTTATGTATCAACAGTGCTCGAGGTATGGTTCGACCGTGCTCGAGGTATGTTTTGACCGTGCTCGATGTATGTTTTGACCGTGCTCAATGTTTGTTTCGACACTGCTCGAGTTATGTTTCGACCGGCCTCGAGGTGTGTTTCGACCGTGCTCGAGGTAAGTTTTCGTGCTCCATGTATGTTTCGACCGTGCTACAGGTAGGTTCAGACCGTGCTCGTGGTATGTTTGGACCGTGCTCGAGGTAAGTTTCGACCGTGCTCGAGTAAGTTAAGGACGTGCTCGAGGTATATTTCGACCGAGCTAGAGGTATGTTCAGACCGTGCTCGAAGTTTGTTTTGAGCATGGTAGAGGTAATTTTAGACCGTGCTCGAGGTATGTATCAACAGTGCTCCAGGTATGTATCAGCAGTGCTGGAGGTATAGTTCGACCGTGCTCGAGGTTTGTTTTGACCATGGTAGAGGTAATTTTAGACCGTGCTCGAGGTATGTATCAACAGTGCTCGAGGTATGGTTCGACCGTGCTCGAGGTATGTTTTGACCGTGCTCGAGGTATGTTTTGACCGTGCTCACTGTTTGTTTCGACACTGCTCGATTTATGTTTCGACCGGCCTCGAGTTGTGTTTCGACCGTGCTCGAGGTAAGTTTAGACCGTGCTCACTGTTTGTTTCGACACTGCTCGATTTATGTTTCGACCGGCCTCGAGTTGTGTTTCGACCGTGCTCGAGGTATGTTTAGACCGTGCTCGAACTTTGTTTCGACAATGCTCGAGGTATGTATCAACAGTTCTCGAGGTATGGTTTGACCATGCTCGGGGTATGTTTTAACCGTGCTCGATGTATGCTTTGACCATGCTCGACGTATGCTTAGACCGTGCTCGAGTTATGTTTTCGTGCTCGAGGTATGTTTCGACCGTGCTACAAGTATGTTTAGACCGTGCTCGAGGTATGTTTGGACCGTGATCGAGGTATATTTCGACCGTGCTCGAGGTGTGTTTCGACCGTGCTTGAGGTATGTTTAGACGGTGCTTGAGGTATGTTTAGACCGTGCTCGAGGTGTGTTTCGACCGTGCTTGAGGTATGTTTAGACCGTGCTCGAGGTATGTTTTGACCATGCTCGAGGTGTGTTTCGACCGTGCTTGAGGTATGTTTAGACGGTGCTTGAGGTATGTTTAGACCGTGCTCGAGGTGTGTTTCGACCGTGCTTGAGGTATGTTTAGACCGTGCTCGAGGTATGTTTGGACCGTGCTCGAGGTATATTTCGACCGTGCTTGAGGTGTGTTTCAACCGTGCTTGAGGTATGTTTAGACGGTGCTTGAGGTATGTTTAGACCGTGCTCGAGGTGTGTTTCGACCGTGCTTGAGGTATTTTTAGACCGTGCTCGAGGTATGTTTTGACCATGCTCGATGTATAGTTCGAATTTGCGCTCGGTCCATAGCCCTGTCTCGAATATTCTGTTTCAGTCGAGCACTGACTTGTCCTGGTGAGTAGTATTGTATCGTGTCCCGGATCCTAAGGGGGGGGGGGTCCTTCCTAAGGGGGGGGGGGGTCCTCACGTAAAGCAAAATCCTAGGAAAGGGGTCCTTAATTTTTTGGAGGACCCCTATCCTAGGATTTTGTAAATGATCGCAAGTTCTCACCCCTAAAGTAAAAGACCCCCTCCTTAGGATCTTGTTAAGCTGAGCTCAACAACCGGGACGCGATACAATAATTCCTTCTAATTCCTTTGAAAGCGGTCCCTTTTCCCGCGATAATTAAAATTAATCGTCCTAATTCCTGAACTTTTTTTTCGTCCTAGTTTCATGTGGATATCATTTCCTGGCTTTCTTTGTTTCTTTTCGTCAAAGATTTGTCATGCTATTAAAGTTTGTTATTCAAAACAAGCCTAAGGATTTCACACATTTGTTTGAATTAACACTTGGTTTGCGTCTACTAGTTTATTTGCCTGAAGCTATTTATGTTAAAACAGTGATTGAGCTCAATACGAGTATTTTATTAGTTGTAAATTGGTAAAAACCAAAACATATACAAGTCGAAGTATAAAAAGGACGAACAGTAAAAATCATCTGAAAATATATGTTTCAGACTTTAATGTTTATTGTTTTGGTTTTCTTTGCGCTGTTTTTTAGATGGTCGTTCTTCTGAAGCTTCAGATAAAATAAATGGGTTTTTTATAGGGGGACGTTCACGGACTCGGCTACTAGAAGCTTCTTCTTCTTCTTGCAGCTCTGCTTCTGAGTAGGGCCGCTGTAAAAATCCCCAATCCGGAAGTGTAAAATCGGGAGAACTGTTATCAGTTTCATTGTATGAGTTGGCCCACTCGGTGTCCATGTAAATGTCTTCTAGAAAAGCATTTTCTTCAGCGGCTTTATGGCCAAAGGGCACTGTCGAAATTCCGTCGAAAAGTAGAAAACGTTTTGAGTCGAATGGTGATAATGCAAGTTTGTTTTGTTTCACTGTCATATTGGTGTGACCTTTCGAAACTATATTATAGTTGTACACTCTCATTGTTTTTCCAGTGAATATTGTGTCCCTGAAGGTTTGGTGGACCAGTTCTCTCTGTGCACTCCGTTTAATTCCTTTGGCACTCAATTTTTGAGTGCCTTCTAAACAGAAGCAAAATTATTATTCTTTTCTACAACGTAGGGGATAGCTTCATTTCACTTCAGCCACTCAATTTATACCGAACAAAATTTGATTCATTTTACCAAAAAAGAGCAGAAGACTCCAATTTATGATTAAAAAAGTGGAAAAAAGAGGGAATATGTTGTCAGATAAATCAACGTTTAGGCAACATTGTATAATCAGCTAAATGCCCATAGTTTAATGCAACAAATTAAGGGGTGTAGGTAGGTTGGTGGTGGTATTTTTGTTCTGTAAAAGGTAGGAATGGGGGGTGGAAGGGTGGCTTAAATTTTATTTACCATTAAGGACGACCGAATATAGTTTCGGTTTTAGGGCGATGAATTCTCTGATCGGCTTCCCACCAGTCTCGTCTTTGAACTTCAGCACAACTTTCTTGTTGGTATCCTCGAACAAGAAATGGTCCTTATCGTAATTTGAAAATTCGAAATCAGCTTTAATTTTCTCCAAGTCTCGGTAAACGTCATCAGTTTTTATAGCGTAAATAAAACTATCCGTGTCGGAGTAAAGGAGTTCCAAGTTTAGATTTGGTTTCATTTTTTGATAATGAAACTGAAACATGAAACGCTTGGCGAGGTCTAGGATGGTCGCACCAACTATCATAGGTTTATCCCACAATATTTTTGTTACTGAAAAGCTAATTGTGGCTAATTGATCGTCAATGATTTGAAAGCTTTTCATTGTGCTCAGAGCTGTTTTTTGTAAAAGTTCTCTCTCATTCCTAACAATCTCCAGCTTCTTTCTTCCTAACTTAGACTCCATTGTCTTACCGAAAGCTGAATTAACAATTAGCTTGTAGAAGTTCTCCTGGAATTTATTTACCGCGGCTTTTCGTAGGCGGGTGTTGAGGTCGACAAAGGGTGCCATCCAGTGACTTTGGCGGAACTGAAGAACTTTTCCGAGGTGAGTTATTTTCATTCCCAGCTCATGGTACAATTTTAGGGTAAGGTAGTGCAAAACATAACCTTCTTTAGGATGCAAGGTCTTTGATTCCCAATTTTCCCAACATGTCGACTTGCTCGTTGCTCATTGCACCGATGTCCACTACTTCACGAGAGAGGGCAAGGGGGTAATCAGCAAAGAAGTCGTGAAGCTCTTCGGGTATAGTTAAATTGACTTCAACTATATAACCCCACTCTGAGGTTTCGCTGGTGAGCAGTATGTCTGCCAGACTTTTTTCAACTATTGAAAAATCGTTTAAGGGCAAAGGGCAGTGTTTCATTATCCCCCCGTACAAATTGTTTGCATCAATATTGAGGATGTAGCTTGATGGTTCTGAGGGCGAAAAATCGTCGAGGTATTTATTGTTTGCTTTGTAAAATCGGCGCGCGTAAACCGACGACATGCCTCCTCGTATCATTCGCTGCACAAGGTCTAGATGTTCACGGTCCGTTAAGAGTTTCAGTTCGGGCTTACAAACTTTTAGAAAGGCGTCCCCGGAAAGGTTACTTGCCGTGAAGTAACAGGCGCAATCCAGCCCGTATGTTTGATAGCAAACTTCACGAAACGCTTCGAAAACGGAAGCAAGCAATAGCACATCTGTAGTCAAGTACAAGTCGTGGTAATCACCAAGTGAGCCACACTTCAGTTCGGTGAAAACTTTAAGGGCATGATTGTACTCGCTTCTTGAAACACTCACATCCCCTCCTGTTAGACTATTTTTCCACATTGCTCGTGGGGGAAGGCGAGTTTCTCGGAATTTTTCGAATGGGTTGAAGTATGAGTAGGGGTAATGCCCTTTCTGTTTCAACAGACTGACTTTTTCACGTGAGTGGCCGAGTTTTTCAAAGTAGTTCTCCAGCAGAAAAACTTTTTGTTGGGCAAATTATCGACAAGTTTTGCCAACGATGCTAGCATGAACCTATACGAATCGATGAATCTCAGATTTTCGTAGAGTTTTTTGATTTTTCCGTTTTTGTCCGTGTACGTTTTTATGTAGACTGAGATTGTCAAGGATATATATTTTTCTTCAGATGCGGGTATTACGGAAAAAGTGTTTTCCGAACCGCTTTTTGCCAGCGCTTTGATTATAAAGTGTAAATCATAATTTGACAAATTATGAGCTACCACTGGAATGTAATTTGTTGTTTTTCTATTAACGTTACACTCATTGTGTGCCCAACCCAGAAACTTGTTGGTGTAATGGCAATGATCAAGTACCACTCGATCATTGTCGGAAAAGTCATTCTCGCATATCCAACAAATTGTAGCATCTTCCCGTTCCTGGTCTGTTATACCAGTAAAAGTGTAATATTTCCTTTTTTCTACGTAAATTTGTCTCGCTAACGATTCAAGGGAGCTAATTAGCTCTTCCATCACATTCGGTCCTCTTTTAAGCTCAAACTTTAACAGGTCTTTTTTCCCAAATTCGATTACTGCTAACGCGTAGCCGCACGGTTGATGGATTTCAATTGTTTGCGTGCTAGATTTTCGCGGATCAGGTTGCGGTCGGTATACTGGTAAGAGCAGTGACTCCAAATCAAAGTGGATTACTCTGGGTACGTACCAACGAGCTGTTAAGTTTTTGAACTTCTGGTCATCTTTTCCCGGCTTGGGCATTGTTATGACGACATCTCCGTCTTGGTAGCACAGTTCTTGATGTCTTCTCAGAGTTTCGAATGAAGCGCATGTGTGGAAACATTTGCGACAAATCTCAGATTGAAATCGGTGCACTTTGTGCCGCACGTACTCGACCAGTTTCTGGAGATCACTTATCAACACATAGTGATATTTTGATCCATCTGTCAGCAGCAACAAGTCCACAATCAGGCTAGTAGTGAATCTGCTCGATACTCTTATGGGCAACAATTCGCCATCGTTGTACCTGAACAGAAAAATAATTTTTATACCTAGGTTTGGAATGAAATAAAAAGGGTGTTTGAATAGGTGAAGAACATTATTGAAGGAATTTTAAAATTTTTAGAAGGCAATTAGAATTTGCTTACCGGAAGACGTTGATTTGACAATTGTTCAACTTTTCAAATCTGTCCATATCCATCAGACCCATTGGCATTTCGTATTCCCCATTGATTTTCACAATTCCTTCTTTGCCGAGATTGTAGGTTGAGACTTTGTTTTTCTCCAGCCACCGTCTAGATGTGGGGTAGAGGGCCGGCTCATTCACATTGTGATATGCGGCAACAAAGCAGTAGAGAAAGCAACGGTCATCATCTTTAATGTTGATATTTGTGAGCAGAGTAGATGCTGCGCTGAGTGCATCAGGTAGCTCGAGGTAGGATCCTGCTCTTATTGGTGAGAAGGCCGCGAAACTGATTTGCAATTTTTCAATTCTGTCAATAATCCATCCGCTACCATGAGAAGAGAATGAATTGACTTGGTTGACCATATGTTCAATCAGTTCCAAGAATTGAACCCCAGCTATTCCCTCGAAGTACACTGTCAATGTCTTAGTGTTCAGAAACAGCATGGTCCTTTCGAAGTTTCCACTGTCCCCGTCTTGCACAGTGGGAATTTTGATCATTCCCACTTCCACGTGGAATTGCACCTTGTTCGGACCCTCTTTGACCCTTTCCAGTATAAGAGCATCTATTTCCTCCTTGTTTTGCATCATGACTTGAAGCAAATCCATTTCTTTTTCACCAACTTTGAGATCGTATCGACGCAATTTGCCTCTGAACGCGCTTTCCGTTGGGGCAGCGGAAGACGTCGTCTCAATGCCGTCCCAAACTGGCAATGCGTGCTTCTTCAGCAAGTGTTGTCCATAGCTTTCCGCGGTGAGAAATATTGTATGGCAATAGATACAATGACTATTCGAAGTCATGTCATGTACCAGCTCGACGTGCTCTCGGGCTTCCGACAAACTCTCGAATGACTCGAGACACTCATCGCAAACAGTTTGAGGAGGAGGGGGAGGAAGGATCTTGTGAACTTTTTGCTCATGTCTTCTCAAGTTCCTTTTAGAGCTCAGTATTTTTCCGCACTGCTGGCAAGGAACAGGTGTCGCGATAGAAGTAGAGTTCGGCATTGTTTGTTGAAGTTACTGAAGTAATTCAGGAAAATTTCAAGAAGTAGAACTGGTTATGAAAAAGCAAAAGCGAGAAGTGACTAGCACCAAAAAACTTTGCGGGTAAGGGCAAGTAGAAGCCATTAACGAGAGTTATACTTCGCCGTCTCGGTAATAAGTACTTTCCTTTCCAAAAACAGGGTTTATTCTAGCTTTAAGCTCTATATGTCTCATCACTTTGCTCAAGTGCAGGGGTTTTGTATACTAAAAACTGATTCATTTACAGCCTCAAACTTTTGCTGTTAATTTTAAGGGTTAGCGATAAAGTTTTGGCAATTTTTAGGGGACTGGTTTAGACTTTCAATTAACATTTCAGCACTAAATTACAAAATTTAAAGCTTAGAATGATTCAGATAGAGCCTAAAACTTTTTCTGACTAATTTTAACCGTGAAACAGTAATTTCCTAATGATTTCAAGCCCACTTCTTGGTTTGCGTAAATAGGTATAATAAAAAGTAGAAACATGAGATAAAAGTATTCAGAAAGTAAAGCGCTCAACTAACTAATTAAGTTGAAATAAAATAGTAAACTTAAAAAATGAAAATTTTGCAAATTTGATACCTTGATAGATACCGATGCATGATAAGCATAGATTACCATTTGAATGTGTAAAAGATATCGGAATCAAAGTTTCCTTCATGTCATTCACTGTCCCGTGAAACATTTCATATCATGTCTTTCGCAATATTAAGGCATGGCCGTTTGGTTTAAGGGGCAATAGCTAACCCGGCGTTGCTCGTCGCTACGCTCCTCGGGAACGCCTCCCGTTCTGTAATTTCAAGTGAAATTTTTTTTTTCAAAATAAAGGAAAACCTCAAACTTTTTATGTTGTGAAAAAAGGAAAAATAATGTTCAAAAAAGTGTCTTTTAAATCTATCAACAAAAAAACCAGTAAGTTTTGTGGGACCTCGAGCACAGTTCTACTGGTCGTGTTCAAAATTTAAAAAACATAATTTTTTAACTTCTTTTTTCCTTCATTTTTAGCTTGATTTTTTCGTTCTCGTTTTAAACTCAAGTGAATGTGGTTTGAAATTTTTAGGAGCTATCTGATACGTAATTAGGACAAGCGCAGAAATTAAAAAAAAACAATTATAGCCCAATCAATGAGAGTAGACCCTTAAAAAGTTGTGATTTTTTGAGAAAATCTGATTTTTGTGAAAATATTGAAAAAAAAAATTGGGAAAAATTTTTTTTCTCTCCAAATCCATTGAAACTACCCTCAATCAATTTGCCATGAATTTCTGAGCAGGGTTAAGGGTCATGTTCATTTTTCGAAAAAAAAAACATAATTTTTTTTTTTTCACATTTTTACCAAAAAATTGTCCGTTTTACACCCAAAACATGTATATGATTGTAATATAATGCAGATTTATGGCTTAAAACACTCTCTGTTACTTTGCGTAAGACCTGGCTAACCCCACCGGGCACAAACTATGATGAGAGAGAGAACAGAGAGTGTTTGATAAAAAAGCCAAATAAATATGGTTGGACTACCAACAAGAAAATGTTGGACCCTTCCATATTTATCTTTCTTTTGAAAAGAAAGCAATATCCCGAAAAGGATATTCCAAATGGGGTTCACTACTGAGCAAGTGTATTTATCTCTCTCTCTCTCTCTCTCATTCTTTCTCAAACAACAATTTTAGCGTAAAATTATTCTCGATTTGTGATTTTTTTTTCTAGTTTTTCTCTAAGATTTTGCTGAAAACTTTACGGGGCAAACTTTAATTGATCTATTAAGCAAAATAAAAACTGAGACAAAAAATATACACACAGTAATGTTAAAACAGCTTAGAAGTCAAATCAAACAAAAATGAAAATATAAAACCTTGGAATAATATTTGAAACAAAGGAAAGTTTTTTGTTTAAGTTATTAGAAACCTCGAAACTGTAGTTTTCTCTTTTTTGGCGCATAGCAAGCTGCATTTGGAGGTGTGCCTTGAAGGAGATCTGGGGTGACTAGATCAATTGTCTCCGCACTAGATGAAACCCGAGCATCCGAATAGGAAGTTGATTGTTCTGGAGTTGAAACTGCTCCCCTAACAAACGACTCGGGAGACATTGCTGTCGGAATATCCCAGTACGCTTCGCGCTCTGCTTAGTCACGAATACATCCCTCCTGATTTTCATACAACGGCATTGACTCGCAGTCATACGCGAAGAGAATTTTTCTTGGAGACTGCTCGAGCGAGGTTGTGTCGTTTATCTCCGTCTTTTCTAATGCCGGATAGCTCTCGTGAATAGTGCAACTCTCGTACATTCGTTTTCGATTCTGTCTAAGTAGATCGATGTGATCGAGGAGGTAGTTCGGTAGCATGATATGACTTTTTGTAGTCCACTCCTCGTTTTGATTCTCGTCGTTTTTTCGGGGAGCCAAGTCATTGAACGGACTTGCTGTAGACGGAGAGACTCTCTCTTTCTGTTGATGGATGACTGCAATCGACTCTCCCGTGTATGTTTGGTAGATAATTGTTCTTTCTCGATCAGACACTGAGATTATTTGTAAAGGACTAGTCATGACTTGAAGAGGTTTAAAGTTTTGTTAAAATGAAATGACTGAACTACCGAAATGAAATTGAGAGAATGAAAAGTATGAAAAGTTTATTAATGAGAATGAGATCAGGAAAGGGGGGGGGGTCCTTCCTAAGGGGGGGGGGGGGGGTCCTCACGTAAAGCAAAATCCTAGGAAAGGGGTCCTTAATTTTTTGGAGGACCCCTATCCTAGGATTTTGTAAATGATCGCAAGTTCCCACCCCTAAAGTAAAAGACCCCCTCCTTAGGATCTTGTTAAGCTGAGCTCAACAACCGGGACGCGATACAATAATTCCTTCTAATTCCTTTGAAAGCGGTCCCTTTTCCCGCGATAATTAAAATTAATCGTCCTAATTCCTGAACTTTTTTTTCGTCCTAGTTTCATGTGGTTATCATTTCCTGGCTTTCTTTCTTTCTTTTCGTCAAAGATTTGTCATGCTATTAAAGTTTGTTATTCAAAACAAGCCTAAGGATTTCACACATTTGTTTGAATTAACACTTGGTTTGCGTCTACTAATTTATTTGCCTGAAGCTATTTATGTTAAAACAGTGATTGAGCTCAATACGAGTATTTTATTAGTTGTAAATTGGTAAAAACCAAAACATATACAAGTCGAAGTATAAAAAGGACGAACAGTAAAAATCATCTGAAAATATATGTTTCAGACTTTAATGTTTATTGTTTTGGTTTTCTTTGCGCTGTTTTTTAGATGGTCGTTCTTCTGAAGCTTCAGATAAAATAAATGGGTTTTTTATAGGGGGACGTTCACGGACTCGGCTACTAGAAGCTTCTTCTTCTTCTTGCAGCTCTGCTTCTGAGTAGGGCCGCTGTAAAAATCCCCAATCCGGAAGTGTAAAATCGGGAGAACTGTTATCAGTTTCATTGTATGAGTTGGCCCACTCGGTGTCCATGTAAATGTCTTCTAGAAAAGCATTTTCTTCAGCGGCTTTATGGCCAAAGGGCACTGTCGAAATTCCGTCGAAAAGTAGAAAACGTTTTGAGTCGAATGGTGATAATGCAAGTTTGTTTTGTTTCACTGTCATATTGGTGTGACCTTTCGAAACTATATTATGGTTGTACACTCTCATTGTTTTTCCAGTGAATAATGTGTCCCTGAAGGTTTGGTGGACCAGTTCTCTCTGTGCACTCCGTTTAATTCCTTTGGCACTCAATTTTTGAGTGCCTTCTAAACAGAAGCAAAATTATTATTCTTTTCTACAACGTAGGGGATAGCTTCATTTCACTTCAGCCACTCAATTTATACCAAACAAAGTTTGATTCATTTTACCAAAAAAGAGCAGAAGACTCCAAATTATGATTAAAAAAGTGGAAAAAAGAGGGAATATGTTGTCAGATAAATCAACGTTTAGGCAACATTGTATAATCAGCTAAATGCCCATAGTTTAATGCAACAAATTAAGGGGTGTAGGTAGGTTGGTGGTGGTATTTTTGTTCTGTAAAAGGTAGGAATGGGGGGTGGAAGGGTGGCTTAAATTTTATTTACCATTAAGGACGACCGAATATAGTTTCGGTTTTAGGGCGATGAATTCTATGATCGGCTTCCCACCAGTCTCGTCTTTGAACTTCAGCACAACTTTCTTGTTGGTATCCTCGAACAAGAAATGGTCCTTATCGTAATTTGAAAAGTCGAAATCAGCTTTAATTTTTTCCAAGTCTCGGTAAACGTCATCAGTTTTTATAGCGTAAATAAAACTATCCGTGTCGGAGTAAAGGAGTTCCAAGTTTAGATTTGGTTTTATTTTTTGATAATGAAACTGAAACATGAAACGCTTGGCGAGGTCTAGGATGGTCGCACCAACTATCATAGGTTTATCCCACAATATTTTTGTTACTGAAAAGCTAATTGTTGCTAATTGATCGTCAATGATTTGAAAGCTTTTCATTGTGCTCAGAGCTGTTTTTTGTAAAAGTTCTCTCTCATTCCTTACAATCTCCAGCTTCTTTCTTCCTAACTTAGACTCCATTGTCTTACCGAAAGCTGAATTAACAATTAGCTTGTAGAAGTTCTCCTGGAATTTATTTACCGCGGCTTTTCGTAGGCGGGTGTTGAGGTCGACAAAGGGTGCCATCCAGTGACTTTGGCGGAACTGAAGAACTTTTCCGAGGTGAGTTATTTTCATTCCCAGCTCATGGTACAATTTTAGGGTAAGGTAGTGCAAAACATAACCTTCTTTAGGATGCAAGGTCTTTGATTCCCAATTTTCCCAACATGTCGACTTGCTCGTTGCTCATTGCACCGATGTCCACTACTTCACGAGAGAGGGCAAGGGGGTAATCAGCAAAGAAGTCGTGAAGCTCTTCGGGTATAGTTAAATTGACTTCAACTATATAACCCCACTCTGAGGTTTCGCTGGTGAGCAGTATGTCTGCCAGACTTTTTTCAACTATTGAAAAATCGTTTAAGGGCAAAGGGCAGTGTTTCATTATCCCCCCGTACAAATTGTTTGCATCAATATTGAGGATGTAGCTTGATGGTTCTGAGGGCGAAAAATCGTCGAGGTATTTATTGTTTGCTTTGTAAAATCGGCGCGCGTAAACCGACGACATGCCTCCTCGTATCATTCGCTGCACAAGGTCTAGATGTTCACGGTCCGTTAAGAGTTTCAGTTCGGGCTTACAAACTTTTAGAAAGGCGTCCCCGGAAAGGTTACTTGCCGTGAAGTAACAGGCGCAATCCAGCCCGTATGTTTGATAGCAAACTTCACGAAACGCTTCGAAAACGGAAGCAAGCAATAGCACATCTGTAGTCAAGTACAAGTCGTGGTAATCACCAAGTGAGCCACACTTCAGTTCGGTGAAAACTTTAAGGGCATGATTGTACTCGCTTCTTGAAACACTCACATCCCCTCCTGTTAGACTATTTTTCCACATTGCTCGTGGGGGAAGGCGAGTTTCTCGGAATTTTTCGAATGGGTTGAAGTATGAGTAGGGGTAATGCCCTTTCTGTTTCAACAGACTGACTTTTTCACGTGAGTGGCCGAGTTTTTCAAAGTAGTTCTCCAGCAGAAAAACTTTTTGTTGGGCAAATTATCGACAAGTTTTGCCAACGATGCTAGCATGAACCTATACGAATCGATGAATCTCAGATTTTCGTAGAGTTTTTTGATTTTTCCGTTTTTGTCCGTGTACGTTTTTATGTAGACTGAGATTGTCAAGGATATATATTTTTCTTCAGATGCGGGTATTACGGAAAAAGTGTTTTCCGAACCGCTTTTTGCCAGCGCTTTGATTATAAAGTGTAAATCATAATTTGACAAATTATGAGCTACCACTGGAATGTAATTTGTTGTTTTTCTATTAACGTTACACTCATTGTGTGCCCAACCCAGAAACTTGTTGGTGTAATGGCAATGATCAAGTACCACTCGATCATTGTCGGAAAAGTCATTCTCGCATATCCAACAAATTGTAGCATCTTCCCGTTCCTGGTCTGTTATACCAGTAAAAGTGTAATATTTCCTTTTTTCTACGTAAATTTGTCTCGCTAACGATTCAAGGGAGCTAATTAGCTCTTCCATCACATTCGGTCCTCTTTTAAGCTCAAACTTTAACAGGTCTTTTTTCCCAAATTCGATTACTGCTAACGCGTAGCCGCACGGTTGATGGATTTCAATTGTTTGCGTGCTAGATTTTCGCGGATCAGGTTGCGGTCGGTATACTGGTAAGAGCAGTGACTCCAAATCAAAGTAGATTACTCTGGGTACGTACCAACGAGCTGTTAAGTTTTTGAACTTCTGGTCATCTTTTCCCGGCTTGGGCATTGTTATGACGACATCTCCGTCTTGGTAGCACAGTTCTTGATGTCTTCTCAGAGTTTCGAATGAAGCGCATGTGTGGAAACATTTGCGACAAATCTCAGATTGAAATCGGTGCACTTTGTGCCGCACGTACTCGACCAGTTTCTGGAGATCACTTATCAACACATAGTGATATTTTGATCCATCTGTCAGCAGCAACAAGTCCACGATCAGGCTAGTAGTGAATCTGCTCGATACTCTTATGGGCAACAATTCGCCATCGTTGTACCTGAACAGAAAAATAATTTTTATACCTAGGTTTGGAATGAAATAAAAAGGGTGTTTGAATAGGTGAAGAACATTATTGAAGGAATTTTAAAATTTTTAGAAGGCAATTAGAATTTGCTTACCGGAAGACGTTGATTTGACAATTGTTCAACTTTTCAAATCTGTCCATATCCATCAGACCCATTGGCATTTCGTATTCCCCATTGATTTTCACAATTCCTTCTTTGTCGAGATTGTAGGTTGAGACTTTGTTTTTCTCCAGCCACCGTCTAGATGTGGGGTAGAGGGCCGGCTCATTCACATTGTGATATGCGGCAACAAAGCAGTAGAGAAAGCAACGGTCATCATCTTTAGTGTTGATATTTGTGAGCAGAGTAGATGCTGCGCTGAGTGCATCAGGTAGCTCGAGGTAGGATCCTGCTCTTATTGGTGAGAAGGCCGCGAAACTGATTTGCAATTTTTCAATTCTGTCAATAATCCATCCGCTACCATGAGAAGAGAATGAATTGACTTGGTTGACCATATGTTCAATCAGTTCCAAGAATTGAACCCCAGCTATTCCCTCGAAGTACACTGTCAATGTCTTAGTGTTCAGAAACAGCATGGTCCTTTCGAAGTTTCCACTGTCCCCGTCTTGCACAGTGGGAATTTTGATCATTCCCACTTCCACGTGGAATTGCACCTTGTTCGGACCCTCTTTGACCCTTTCCAGTATAAGAGCATCTATTTCCTCCTTGTTTTGCATCATGACTTGAAGCAAATCCATTTCTTTTTCACCAACTTTGAGATCGTATCGACGCAATTTGCCTCTGAACGCGCTTTCCGTTGGGGCAGCGGAAGACGTCGTCTCAATGCCGTCCCAAACTGGCAATGCGTGCTTCTTCAGCAAGTGTTGTCCATAGCTTTCCGCGGTGAGAAATATTGTATGGCAATAGATACAATGACTATTCGAAGTCATGTCATGTACCAGCTCGACGTGCTCTCGGGCTTCCGACAAACTCTCGAATGACTCGAGACACTCATCGCAAACAGTTTGAGGAGGAGGGGGAGGAAGGATCTTGTGAACTTTTTGCTCATGTCTTCTCAAGTTCCTTTTAGAGCTCAGTATTTTTCCGCACTGCTGGCAAGGAACAGGTGTCGCGATAGAAGTAGAGTTCGGCATTGTTTGTTGAAGTTACTGAAGTAATTCAGGAAAATATCAAGAAGTAGAACTGGTTATGAAAAAGCAAAAGCGAGAAGTGACTAGCACCAAAAAACTTTGCGGGTAAGGGCAAGTAGAAGCCATTAACGAGAGTTATACTTCGCCGTCTCGGTAATAAGTACTTTCCTTTCCAAAAACAGGGTTTATTCTAGCTTTAAGCTCTATATGTCTCCTCACTTTGCTCAAGTGCAGGGGTTTTGTATACTAAAAACTGATTCATTTACAGCCTCAAACTTTTGCAGTTAATTTTAAGGGTTAGCGATAAAGTTTTGGCAATTTTTAGGGGACTGGTTTAGACTTTCAATTAACATTTCAGCACTAAATTACAAAATTTAAAGCTTAGAATGATTCAGATAGAGCCTAAAACTTTTTCTGACTAATTTTAACCGTGAAACAGTAATTTCCTAATGATTTCAAGCCCACTTCTTGGTTTGCGTAAATAGGTATAATAAAAAGTAGAAACATGAGATAAAAGT
This sequence comes from Symsagittifera roscoffensis, assembly GCF_963678635.1. Classification (NCBI taxonomy): domain Eukaryota; kingdom Metazoa; phylum Xenacoelomorpha; order Acoela; family Convolutidae; genus Symsagittifera; species Symsagittifera roscoffensis. The sequence goes on along the minus strand of NC_087066.1, from coordinate 24,754,950 downwards.
ATTCAGAAAGTAAAGCGCTCAACTAACTAATTAAGTTGAAATAAAATAGTAAACTTAAAAAATGAAAATTTTGCAAATTTGATACCTTGATAGTTACCGATGCATGATAAGCATAGATTGTCATTTGAATGTGTAAAAGATATCGGAATCAAAGTTTCCTTCATGTCATTCACTGTCCCGTGAAACATTTCATATCATGTCTTTCGAAATATTAAGGCATGGCCGTTTGGTTTAAGGGGCAATAGCTAACCCGGCGTTGCTCGTCGCTACGCTCCTCGGGAACGCCTCCCGTTCTGTAATTTCAAGTGAAATTTTTTTTTTCAAAATAAAGGAAAACCTCAAACTTTTTATGTTGTGAAAAAAGGAAAAATAATGTTCAAAAAAGTGTCTTTTAAATCTATCAACAAAAAAACCAGTAAGTTTTGTGGGACCTCGAGCACAGTTCTACTGGTCGTGTTCAAAATTTAAAAAACATAATTTTTTAACTTCTTTTTTCCTTCATTTTTAGCTTGATTTTTTCGTTCTCGTTTTAAACTCAAGTGAATGTGGTTTGAAATTTTTAGGAGCTATCTGATACGTAATTAGGACAAGCGCAGAAATTAAAAAAAAACAATTATAGCCCAATCAATGAGAGTAGACCCTTAAAAAGTTGTGATTTTTTGAGAAAATCTGATTTTTGTGAAAATATTGAAAAAAAAATTGGGAAAAATTTTTTTTCTCTCCAAATCCATTGAAACTACCCTCAATCAATTTGCCATGAATTTCTGAGCAGGGTTAAGGGTCATGTTCATTTTTCGAAAAAAAAAAACATAAATTTTTTTTTTTCACATTTTTACCAAAAAATTGTCCGTTTTACACCCAAAACATGTATATGATTGTAATATAATGCAGATTTATGGCTTAAAACACTCTCTGTTACTTTGCGTAAGACCTGGCTAACCCCACCGGGCACAAAGTATGATGAGAGAGAGGACAGAGAGTGTTTGATAAAAAAGCCAAATAAATATGGTTGGACTACCAACAAGAAAATGTTGGACCCTTCCATATTTATCTTTCTTTTGAAAAGAAAGCAATATCCCGAAAAGGATATTCCAAATGGGGTTCACTACTGAGCAAGTGTATTTATCTCTCTCTCTCTCTCTCTCATTCTTTCTCAAACAACAATTTTAGCGTAAAATTATTCTCGACTTGTGATTTTTTTTTCTAGTTTTTCTCTAAGATTTTGCTGAAAACTTTACGGGGCAAACTTTAATTGATCTATTAAGCAAAATAAAAACTGAGACAAAAAATATACACACAGTAATGTTAAAACAGCTTAGAAGTCAAATCAAACAAAAATGAAAATATAAAACCTTGGAATAATATTTGAAACAAAGGAAAGTTTTTTGTTTAAGTTATTAGAAACCTCGAAACTGTAGTTTTCTCTTTTTTGGCGCATAGCAAGCTGCATTTGGAGGTGTGCCTTGAAGGAGATCTGGGGTGACTAGATCAATTGTCTCCGCACTAGATGAAACCCGAGCATCCGAATAGGAAGTTGATTGTTCTGGAGTTGAAACTGCTCCCCTAACAAACGACTCGGGAGACATTGCTGTCGGAATATCCCAGTACGCTTCGCGCTCTGCTTAGTCACGAATACATCCCTCCTGATTTTCATACAACGGCATTGACTCGCAGTCATACGCGAAGAGAATTTTTCTTGGAGACTGCTCGAGCGAGGTTGTGTCGTTTATCTCCGTCTTTTCTAATGCCGGATAGCTCTCGTGAATAGTGCAACTCTCGTACATTCGTTTTCGATTCTGTCTAAGTAGATCGATGTGATCGAGGAGGTAGTTCGGTAGCATGATATGACTTTTTGTAGTCCACTCCTCGTTTTGATTCTCGTCGTTTTTTCGGGGAGCCAAGTCATTGAACGGACTTGCTGTAGACGGAGAGACTCTCTCTTTCTGTTGATGGATGACTGCAATCGACTCTCTCGTGTATGTTTGGTAGATAATTGTTCTTTCTCGATCAGACACTGAGATTATTTGTAAAGGACTAGTCATGACTTGAAGAGGTTTAAAGTTTTGTTAAAATGAAATGACTGAACTACCGAAATGAAATTGAGAGAATGAAAAGTATGAAAAGTTTATTAATGAGAATGAGATCAGGAAAGGGGTGGCATAGTTCAATTAGGTCAAAGCTAATAACTTTTTAGGCGAGGCTATCAAATTTTATTCATTCTTTTAAGCATGACGCCTGAGGTCATGTTAAGAATGAATGTGAAAACCCGATTTTTTAGATTTATGTGACAGCTTTATTATAGTGGCTACGGGCGAAAGCACTCAAAATCAAGTTTTCATGATAGTTTGCCAGACAATCATTGTTATGCTGTTAGAAATTCATTACCATGATTCATAACAGTCATTAAAATAACCGTCACAATAAATAACACTTAGAAGATTTTTAGAGTATAGCCGGGGGAAAAAGTAACTAAATACCCATATAAAAAGAGGTTTATCTTTAAAGAAATTATATCCTTGGTGATTAAGTCTTATCATTATGGCTTAGGGCGCTCGTAAACTTTATCACCTAAATTTTTACTTTGGGAGCGCATGATCTGTCTCGTATACTGTGATCAGTCATTCTTCAACGTTCCACACTAAAAACCAGTTGGTTGTTATTCATTTATAATGTACGCTTCTCTTGACACGGATGTAGAATATTTCGATGATTTTAGGGATATATCTTCGAATGATAAACGTTTAGTTAGAGTCGGTGCAAAAACATTCGCACAGACCAGTACTTACATAACTATCAAATTGTACAAAAAAGACGAAGAGGGAACTTTCAAGTATCGACAAAGAATAACTTTGTCAACTGGTGAATTCGAGTCCTTGGCGGACAATTACACAAAAATTAAAAGGTTGACGAAAGCAAAAAACTGCGACGTGACTGAAAAACTTAGAAAAAAGCGAAACAAATCTAAAAAATCTTCATGCTCTGAAAAGGAATGCGAAAGTGAAAACGATGATAACTGTCGGGTTGTGTAACATTATCAACTCGTTATTCTATTGAAACTTCAAAGCAATGGTTGAAGCAATGTATGAGCAATCCCCTGATTATTTCAAACAGTTCCGTAAAAATTACAAATTTTTCATCTTGAATCATGAACCCAACTTTTTGGGCTTCGCTTCAAAAGCAAATTTTGCAGTATCCTCCCATTCGAATAAATTAGATTTTTGCAACCATTCGATTGACAACGAAAAACATTATCATGTGCTTGTCGAATTTATGAAAGAGTCTACCGATTTACTTAACAAGATGACTTCAAAAGCCTTCGTTGTTCCTTGTCTTCTCTCTACATTCAAATATTTAATTTTGGGTTGCTCCAACTATGAATTGTCTGGCCCTCTGATGGAAAAACTGAAAATAGCTGTGAATTATAACTCCATCAACAACTTAGATGTTAGTGGTGTTCCAGTTCGCAGACGATTGCCTCAAGTTTGCTTCGGCTCGCAGACTAAATCTGTTCAAACTCAAACTGACCTGATTACTAACGTAACAATTGAACGCTTTACTAATATTCTGAATGGTGAAAACGCTGCTGAGTTTTCTAAAATAATTGACATAATTTTAAGTGGGTATGGTTGTATGGAAATTGATTCAAACACTTTGTTTGTGAAATTTATCATGGAGAAGAAATTCAAGTTTTAAATATTGGTTTTCTTTCGCTCTTGTATATCAAAAAAAAATGTTACTACACAAGCGGGAGGCGTTCCCGAGGAGCGTAGCGACGAGCAACGCCGGGTTAGCTATTGGCCCTTAAACCAAACGGCCATGCCTTAATATTTCAAAGGACTTGATATGAAACTTTTCGCGGTTCACATAAACTTGCAGAAAAAAAGTTATGTTGTTAATAAGAATGAATTGAAAAAAAAAACGAATTTATAAATTTTACAAAAACATCAATAAATTAATTTAGAATAACATATGTTTGGCAAATATTATCAAATCATGATCATTAAGTTTGAAACCTATTGGAAATTTGTTTGTAATTATAACATGAGCAACATAAATACAATAAAGTCCGCATAGCACTGAATCAGCTGATTGTATTGGTTTTTTCAACAGTAGCTGATTTCCCTCGTGAATTGTACGTCGCATATTCTTGTACACGAGGGGATAATCACATAATCGTTTACCTAGAGGATCTGCGAAGAATATCTGTCCTCCAGCTTGAGCAAAAAGCAACCAGTGGGTTCCAGGTTGATCTGATGGTGAGGCATTCATAATCATGAATGTATTATCGTTTTTCAGTACTGAAGAGCATGGCAAATCTGCCGGAAAAACACCTCTAAAGCGATGTTTCAAATGTTTACAACGGTTAATAATTTCTACTAGTTGAAGATTATCCATGTCTATCTTAGGTCATAAGAGTGTTTTTGGTAATTTTTCTATCTGAACGCACATATACTGTTGATGCACGCTCTCCCATAAAGAATAACTCGACGTTATTACCGAGACCTGCGTCAAACTTGAGTTCGAGCGAAATAGTGCAATTGGTCAATTCAGGATGAATAAAATCGTGTGAAGCCTCCTGAGTAGACGTGAGATCAAAAGCCATAATATAATGATTATCATAATTAGCGAGACTGATTCCATGACTAGTGTTTAAAACAAAATCAAGAGCCTCAAGCGTATTGTAATAAATTCTTTTATTGTCTGATGTTGAGATGGGAGTTCCGGCAATGGGTAGACCGTTTCTGTACACAATGATCTCATTCAACCCAAATTTCTGGTAATGAAAAGGGTTTGTTCTATTAGTACCCAAATATATTTCGTTTATGCTCATTGCTACTATCATTCTTCGAACAGGTTCTTTTGCAAAAACATCCTCTTGTCGCCAGCTTTGTACTCCTGCAGTTGCGAGAAACGTTTTTGGTACTACTTCGATGTAATTGTAAATTGCCGGGTTCTTCAACAAAGTTTTTTCTATTGATGAGAGAACATAGTCAGTCACAGTCATCTTTCTGACATAGAGGTTAGCTTCGATTATTTGGACCTTGTAGTGTTTAGCTGCATCTTCAGATATGACAACAAAATCATTAGGAGAACGTCTAAGAGACAATCTTATTGTCACACCGCTAAGTAGATGCTTGTCACACGACAAAAAGTCGCAAGCAATTTTACCAAATAGCTTCAGCTCGCTCGAGGCCGCAACGAGACCTTTACGCTCCGTAACATCATCAGCTCTCCTTCCAGCACCGTCAATGGCTGATGGATTTTCTTCATAATAATAACCTTGACAAGCCAACCATGTTTTCTTAGCATCATTATCGTATGAAAACTCGGTCTCAATAAAGCTTTTATGGGCAAAATTAGCATTGGTAGTTGATATTTTTTCACCATTCAGAGACAGTGTACACTCAGAAAATAATGAAGATAAAGGATTGTTAACAAAATACGGCGTATCTCTGTTTGCCGCCTCTGTAGCATGCGTTCGAAGCACGTTTCCATTGCTTCGAACAATTCGTGCAACTATTTCCAAACGAGTACGTTGAAGATCGATGAAATTATTTCTGTCGCCGAGTACTTCAAACTCGAGCATAGGACCATCAGGAGAGTAGGAAGGTCCAATTTTTTGGGTGAATGCATTTTCAAAAGTGACAAGTAAAGGCGGTTTCTCAAATAAGTCCAAGGAGCTGTGAGTTGCTTCACTCGGGATTAAATTAGAAATCATTTTTAACCCTTGTATTGAAATCGGAGCGACTTCTCTGTGCAGTTCGTTTTCTGGGAATGACGCGTCTCGTTTTTCGTTTATACGCCATCGTTCTTTTCGGATGACTTTTCCGAGATCTACTTCCTCCTCCTACTTGCTTTTTGATTGTTTTTCTAACTGTGCTTTTGAGTGCCTGCTTAGGACTTTTTCTTTTTGTTGCAACTTCTATCAGTTCTGGAGCTGCCTGAAGAAGTAGTTCTTTTCCGATTTTTTTAGCCGCGGGTATCACAAATTTTCGAGCCAGTGGAAGTGCGACTCTTCCTATTTCCAAGGCTAATGCACCGAAGCCACTGCCTCGTTGTCTATAATGCCCCGAGAAATGTGGTAGGTTTGCTTGGTTGTGGTAATATGAATCCATTTTGATCAATTGCTAAACTTTTGAAATTTCAAAGTCAGAACAACTTTTCCCCCTCCAGCGAAAGGAACAAGTCCTCCAGTTTCTGTGCGCAAGTTCACAGAAATATTGGAAATATCATTGACCAAAAGTTTTTTAAAATCCAAATTACTAAACACTTTACGATGATTCGGTTCAATTGTACATGCGTAACCGTTTTTCACTCGACGATTTGTATCAATGACTCGTAAAAGGGGTGCTTTTGTGTCTCCGACTATTTGATAATGAATTATGTCCAGATAAATAAACATAAGCTGAGTACCAGCGCATACATCAGCGGGATAGTCAGCAATAAGATCTTGGGTAGAGAATGTGCTATGTTTCGTGCTTCCTTGTTTGTAACCTATATGATAACCAGTTCCATCTCTGACGCCTTTGAATCCAAGTAGACTAGGAATTTGCGGGCTTGAAAAAGTTATACCTTCCCAATAATGCAGCCATAAGGAAAGATGTTTGGTTATTGGATCTATTACGTAATCCAATTTCTCTAATTCTGTCTTTCGACGAATCTCGTCCAGTATTTGATCAATGCTCGTATATTCTCCTTTTGTTATTTTTGCTGTTTCTCCAAGGTAAGGTCTGGAGATCTTGTCTTTCTCAACTTTCATGCTTGCTATAACCCGATCTTTTTTGTAGTACACAATGCTGTTGTCAGTTACGTTGTTTATCTGAGTAGGGAAGGTAATTTCTGTAACTGCTACTCTCCATTCACCTTGCAAATTTATTTCTTCACTCAGGAGATTTTTGAAGTTGGCCAGAGTGTTATCTTTAAAAACGTTCATTGATGCAGATGAAACTAGGGTAATTGTGAAGGAAGGGGGAACATTATGGGTGAAAAGGCTGTCGGAAGTGCCCTCAGTCATGATTGTCCTTCTCCAGAACGCGAATTAGTTCAGACTCGTAAAATTTTCCCTCAATCGGTTCTCTGTTAGAATCAATCAAATTGTATATTGGGGGATTTCGTGTTGGTATGTCAAAAACTTCAAACACTGCATCGGTGAACGATTGTTTGTAACCCTTGCGAAAACGTATGTCTACTTTGGCAAGTCTAACATAATCACCAACATAAAGCTTTGGACGTCGAACTAACTTCAAAGACTGTTCTGCTCTTAATGAAATCAGGCGAGGAACATCTTTTTTAGTTACTTTATTTGGTGCAAGATTTGTGACACGATTTGTTCTCGAATTAATTGCATTGACAAAATCTTGCAATTTGTCAATGTATGAGTAAGTCCATTTATCCTCCAAGTACTTATAAATAAGATTTTTCAAGGAACGGATATTTCTCTCAGCGAATGCAGATTTTTTCTCGCTCTCTGTGCTATATGTGTTTATGCTTTTCTTTTTACATAATGCTTCGAAGGACCCTTTAAACTCTGTACCCTTGTCCACCCATACTTTTTCCGGTTGTTTTGTCGTTATCATTAGTTTGAACGCTTCTGCTGTTGTAGTAGCATACTTTGATTTCAAGGGTTGCACTCTGAGATAGCGGGACATGCAGTCAACTGCAACAAGCAGATACTTAACATCATGGTTGTACTGGGCAAGTTTGGTTGTACTGGGCAAGTCAAAGGCCAGATCTAATGACCAGATTTCGTCGATATCGTAAACTATGACCTTGAGTCGCGGCGTTTTTCGGATCACAGTTCGATATTTCGTGTAAGCAGGTTCAGTATGAAGGAAATGTTTAACTTTCTTTCGCGACAAATTGCTTGCTTTTATCAAGTTGTTCACACTACCAAATAACGCGGGACCTTTGTCACTGTATTTAGTTTTCAACAATTTTTCTTCAATCTTGGTAATTTTCCCATTGTTTCGTTTGCGCCTTCGTCTTTTCTGATGTTGGAGAATCTGAATCGTTATGGGGCGTTCCGTATGAGTCAGAGCCTTCTTCTGACTCTTTTTCACGTTTTTGGTTTTGGGTTTTTCTATTACCGCTGAGACTTTTTCGTTTGTGTTTTTTACTTCTCTTAAGGTTTGCACTACTTTTTTCCGGCCAAGTGGGCGACGTTGAGCGGGTTCTTGAGAGTCCGGGTTCTCGTTTCTCTTGAGCGTTAATAGGCGCTGACTGAACCGCGTGTTTGGCATTTCGATTTATTACCAGGTTTTCATTCAAGTTGAGAGCAGTTAAAATGTTAATGAACACCGGATTGTGTAATTTTTTCGTTGGTTGTTGTATGTCGTATAAAAATATTGTAGCTTTAAGTCCTGTTGGTACTTTATCTACATATATTACCTCATTGTCACGGTTTATGGTTACTCTTTCTGAATTTTCTATGATCTCAAGTACGGTTTTTGCTCTAACAACTTTTTTGTCTTCTAAAACTTGTAACTGTGCTAAAATGCTTTCGGTCTGTCTATTGTGTTTCTCTTCTAGTATTTCGTCTTTAACACGTTCGACCGGTACTTCTTCATCGTCCGTTAACAGTTTAAGCTGTTCTTGTTGGGGCTCAACATTATCCGTAAATGTTTCCTTCGTTGCAGTAGTCTTACTAGTTTGTGGAGGTAATTGGGGTCTAAGCCGGTTAAGATAGGACAGTTGAGCATTTTTATGTTTAATATTATTATCATGAAGAACACGTGCAGCATGTGGCTGCTCTTTAACATATAAGTGTTTCGGAATTAAAATGAATTCTTCAGCAGTCATCATTAAGTTGTGAGGTACTTGAAACAAAAATAAAGTATTTGTCGAACTAAATGGAAGCCTTCTTTACTCAAAATAATCGCACGTTTTTTTACAACACTGGTTTTTGGAGTTATTAAGTATTTGTATGCTGTCTCGAATCGTTCGATGTTTGCGATTTTAACGGGTACGTTTCCATTGACTACATTGAGCAAACATTCACAAATAAGTGTTATGATCTCACGATTTGAAGTTTTTCTATTTAATCTTCTTAGCTGGTCAGGTTTCAGTTGTACCATATGCCGCAGAATAGATAAGTTTTTCTTTTTCATTTGTGATTGGAGTAGTTTCTGCTTCAGATAAGGAAAAATAAAAAACTGTTGGCCCAGGTGGTGTGATATTTGAACAATATCTCAAACAATCTGATGTACGGGGGTCCAAGTCGATTAGAAGATGTCCAAAAGAGTCTCTGGTAGCTAATTCGTAACAGTTTCTCAAAAATTTTGATACATTCAATTGTCTTCCTAAAAGATCTAGTTGCTGAACGTCGCGAGGCGTTTTGAACAGAATGATGTGTGAAGTGTTCAAATCAATCGTACGCGACCATCGACTTTGTTGAAACAAGTTATGCTTAACATATATTACATCTATCCCTCTATGTCTACCCGCTGTCGCTAACCTAACAAATTCCTTGTCATTATAGATGTCTTCACATGAATCATCGAAAACTAGAAGAAAATTTTCTAATTTTCTCACAGATTCGAATCCGTCGAATTTCATGAACTCCACATTCACTTCGCGAGAAGACACTTTTACTGAGAATGCAGGTTGCATCTCTTTGTAAAGATATAGAACGGTTCCAAATTTAGGGTAAAAAGTATTTCCCATCAGAAGTTTCAAAATTAACTCAGTTTTCCCGGATCCTGAAGGTCCCACTATCGCCATAAAAATTCTTGTCGAAGTATCAATCACTTTATTCATATTCTTGGATTTGGTAGTACGTAACCAACCAATCCTGATAAAATCGAGAACCAAACTGACGTTTCTTCGCAACTTAATTTAGTGAAAGAAAGTTTGAGAATGCAGAAAAGTAGTAAAATTAGAATTACTACCATTTGCGCAACAAAAACTACTTCAGACCTTGGCAAAGTTACATTGTTACAAAACTTCCATGATTTTTTTTCACTGTTTGTCTCGTAATAAACAAACTCTGTTACTAATGTTGCGTCAGGTTCATCTACTGCTGTTGTTGCTTCTGACATTTGAGAAACTATTTATTCTACAGACTGTGTTAGACTCTTTCTCTCTGTGAATGAAGCTTGTAAAAAATTAAATTACTTTTCAGAACAGTAAAAAATTCCATAACGTGTGAAATCTCTATCATTTATGTCAAGCATTTCTAAAACAAAGTTTGCTGGGATATTTGCAGTTTTTTTGTAGTACATTATTTTCTTCACAGTATCCTCTTTCACAATCGTCTTAATCTCATCTGGCAATTCACTGCTGTTTAGATCCATCTGAACTCCTGGCTGACGTTTGGGTACTAAGACTAGTTCGGGAAGATATACTCCTCGCTTGCTGGCTAACATTTCTGATAAACTTGAATCGCTGGAAGTATACAAATTGATCAATAACTGGAAAAAACCTCTTCAACGTAGACAACTCTTCTTCGGAAATTATTATTTGCTCCTTCCTCTGAACAATTTGGCCACTGCAATCAATACGCTCTATTCTCGTTAATGAAATTTTAATATCACCCTCTGGAGTCATCCACGCACAAAGCATTGAATTTGGTGATAGGTATGTCTCCACTTTCGCTGATCTCTCGCTGTTGTTCATTTTTCAACCAATCATAAAAAACCTTGGTTTTCTTCAGGGCACAATGATTCCTGGAGTTGTAATGTGGAATATGTTTATTGCAACTTGGATAATTTTTAAAATATAAGTTTTCAACCCGAGGACAGCCCAAATCATCTAGGTTTTCAATCTTTCGGTCCAAGTACTTGGCCAAAAATTTTGTCTTTTCTTTTCCTTTAGCGTAAAAAACGGCACCGGGATTTCTCAGCACAAAACTCTGAAGTATTTGATTCAAGTTTATATAAAGATAATCACCGTTTTCCCAATGGAGACCGTGTAAATAATTTGTTAACCAGTTGTAAGCTTTTTGTTCAAGCTTTGGTAGTATATTGAAATTCACTGGAGGTAGGATAATGAGTCGATCGCTGTAGTCTGAAGTTGTTATTGCTAATTCTTTCACCACAAAGGCGTTTTTCTTGTAACGAAAGCCTTCCACGTCAAGCACAACTGATCTCTCGCCTAGCATTCTAGTAAATGATAAACTTCTGGTTTTTTCAACTTAATGAAAAGGCAGAACGCTATTCCACTCAAATGTCCCAATAAGCTGTTTTTACAGTTCCAGGGCAACATGTAACAGTACGTGGGACCCTGTTGATAAAATTCGTGTATAAATCCGGCCGCATCGTGCAAAATAGCGTGCAATCGTAAAATTTTGGAATTTTTCAAGTATTTGTCCAAGGAAGAGTTATCAATACCAATCAAGCCACCATAAGGTCTCAACTTAATTAAAATGTCGTAGTTAAGGTTATCAGAACTAACAAAAAACAGAGAACATGCAGCTAGAACATAGTTGCGTCGGTTAGAATTATCAGGATAAGTTTGTTTCAAAGACGTATAAATTTCGTGAATTATTTTCAAATCAATAGGATTTACTCTGCTTTTTTGCAATTTCATTATTTATTTTTTCCAACACCTCTCCAACCTGCTGAATTTCAAGCCAGTGGAAATAAAAGTGACCTTGCAAATACCATTTAGTCTCATTAAGATAACGGTGGTAAATAATTAAATAAACCACCGGAAGTTTTTTGTATTTTGATAGCTTGTTGAAACATAGACGGATTTTTCTCTCCAAGTCTTTATCAACCCTTTTTAAGGTAAAATCAAACGAATAGTCGAATACGTTTTCATAATCAGCAAGATTCAAATCGCTCACAGTACCATACTTTTGTTTTGTAGAAATGCACCAAGCGATTTGTTGAAGCTCACTCAAATAAAATTGTTCTTTGAAAATTAACTCGTATTCTTTCTTTGAAATTTCCTTTGCCCTTTCGAGGAAGACGACGTAGCGTTCATTACTAAATTTGAAAAATGAGTTTTTTTCTGCGGTTGAAAACACTCTTAATTGTAAATGTTCATTATCAATATCTTCAGTACACCAAGTTCCCTCTAACTTCATTTTTCTTATTTCAAATTTGTCAAATTTATCATTTGGTATATTTTGCCCAGAAACGGCCGCCGCCTTTTGAGAGTAATTTCAATTTACTGCCTTTTCACCATAAAATTTAGGTCAAGTTAAGGAATTAGTTTACTGCTGCCAACAGTTAAGCTACGCTGCCAAATTGGCCGGCGCATTTTTATTATATACCATAAAAGTCAATTCCCCGTTCACTAACAAATTTCAACTAGGTCGAAAGTTCATTTGCCCGAAACAAATATAACAATTAACATGATTCATATAATTAACCAGGACCAATAATTAGGACCCAAAAAATTGGAATTAGAAAGAATTTTGTATCGTGTCCCTTGTTGTTAAGCTAAACTTAGCAAGATCCTAACTAGGGGGTCTTCTGCTTTTTGGGTGGAAAATTTCTTTCGTTTACAAAATCCTAGGATAGGGGTCCTCCAAAAAATTAAGGACCCCTTTCCTAGGATTTTGCTTTACGTGAGGACCCCCCCCCCCCCCCCCTTAGGAAGGACCCCCCCCCCCCCTTAGGATCCGGGACACGATACAATACTACTCTGGTTTGCACACCAAAAATCTGTCATTGTTTTGTTTAGTGTTTGACGGAAAATTATTGCTGCGGAAACGACCATGCATTGCATCAAGAGAACAAGCCTCACCCTCAAAAATGCAGGGTACGTATTTCTCAGTCCTCAGCGACACCCTTTTGATCCATTTTGGTATTCAGTTTTCCCACATTTTGTCCAGAGCATTTTTGTTTTTTATATTTCATGCACAAACTCCCCTTAAGAAATGTGCAAGGAGCAAAATATGCCAGCCAAAGGAAAAGGGCAAGAAGTGTGACGGTCGAAACGTGGTACATTTATCATATTCCCAGTTTATTATAATACATGACAATTATTGTACCAGATTATATTTCAACAGAGCTCATGTTTTTGATACCATCTGTTTTAAGGATGGTCAAAATGTGCTACCGATTTAACTATACGGGGGAGAAATTGATCGGTTTCATCATCGAGAAAAAGGGCAAGGGAATAAAAAGTCTGCAGAAAATACATGGTGTGCGGAAGGTAACTGTTGATAGGTCAGCAGTCCCCGATTATTTTGAGATTCACGTGATAGGAGATAACGAACTTGCTTGCGATCAAGTTTGCGCAGAAGTGAAGAAGAAATTCGAAGGTTTTATGGTACTGGACATTCGAACTGCGTTCGATTGTGCCACTTTAACATTCGATGCTATTAAGCTAAGGAAGTTCCAACGAGATTCAACGAAACCCGTAGTGATTAAGAAGCAACAAAACGAAAACGAAGAGGAGCGAGACGTCTTTACTGTTTCTGAGTTTGTTCGAAGGGACACTTCGCGAGAACTTCAACCAACCAAGGTGCAAGAAAACTATTTTGATTTCTCAGAGGAAAAAATTGAATTATTTTTCGGCTACGCGTTGAGTAACTTTAATTAATCTGCAAATACTAAACTGAGTTTCCAAATCAGGCTGGGAAAATCAGTTTTCTGGAGTATCAACGAAAAACAAACAGACGAAAACCTTGTGAAAATAGAGCTCGTTGCAAACAAATATGACATCGAAAATGATCATGGCTTGATTCTAGGTTTCGTTCCTAGTTTGAACCCTGAATACTTCAAACAGGAGTATATAATAAAACAACTTGAGAAGTTGGGGTTCGAAGACGTTTCAGAGTTGTATACCAAAAAAAACATGTTTGTAAGCTTCGCACGTACATGCGATACTTGGTCGAATATATAAAAGCTAGATTGTAATTTAAAACTTTCATAATTCAGAAGGAGAGGGGGAACAAAAAAAGAACAAACGTTTTTTTGGTTATATTTAGGGACAGATTTAGGGCGCTTTTCCCCCTCAGCTCCGAAACCCAAAATTTGGTACACAAAATATTCCTTTGAAGAACTCTCATTGAGGAAATTGCAGATCCTCCGTTGGTTGGAACCAATAAAATATCAAAATCATTGAAATGTTAAAACTTAGTCAGGAGTAGTTAGAATTAAGCTTGGAATATTTTAGTTTCAACCCAAATACTAACTTTACGCTACGATGATGAGTTTAAGGATGTCACTGGCACAGGCATGGGAGTTTGTTGATGGGTTGAAACTAAAATATTGCAAGCTTAATTATGTTAACTACTCCTGTTTGAGTTTTTACATCGCATAGATCTTAACTGATAGTTAACATTTTCTTGTACTGTGAATCAATTTGAAAAGTGCCATTTTTGAAACAAAAACATGGCGCGTGTTTTGCACCACTCTCTCGTTTTTGATAATTTACTGAATATCTTAGGCAAAAATAGTATGCTCTGAGTCAGGCGCGGATCTAGGAATTTCTCGAGGGGGGCGGATTTTCAAAAAAAAATTGAAAATTTTGTCTACCTTTTTTTCGAATCCCTGAGGAAGAGGGCTTCCCCTCCCCCCCCCCCCCCACCCAAATCCGCTACTGCTCTGAGTCGTTTTCACTTGTAGTTGATTACACTCGTGACAGTAAGTGTGTTTTATTGTTTGAAAATTGAATCTTATTACCTGCGGGTAGTCTAATGCGTTTTGTTGCAGGTAAGAAAGGTGCGAATGAAGACTAATCACGATACCGAGTGGGTAGAATCGACAACAGTTGATATGAAATTAATCCGGTCCGAACAAGACAGGGCTGCCGAGAGGAGTGGACGAAGCTACGCCAGAGAAGTGATGCTGGTCCGCAACTGGATCCGAGCATTGTTTCCTTCACATGACGAACAGACAACCAGTGTAATGCAATGAAGCTTGGAACCCAGACTGTTTGTATAATTTTTTTAAATTTCAGATACAAAATTATAACGTAACTTAACAGATTGATCGCAACTTCATGTCAGCATATTTGGATCCTGTCTAACTTTGAACTTATTTAGTTCAATTGAAACATATGAGGTTGGGGCATACAAAGCATATTTTTTTTATTTGTAAGATAAATTGTTTAAATGTGAACTCAAATTTGAACGCATGTAAAATTTACCGTGTTTATTCACTTCATTAACCTGCAACTTGTACTAAATAAAACACTTTTAATTCAATTTTGGTTTAATACAGTCGCTTTACAGCTATCCGATTCATAACCTAAGGAAACTAAGCAAACTGGCTGAGCCTTATAAAAAGGTAAACTCCATAAAAATTGGAAAAGCTTCAAAGAGTTTCAACAAATTGTCTGCGAGTTCTGAAAAGGCAAGCTGGTCAAGTCAGTGACCTTTGTGCTAGCCTCAATTATGGTCAAGACGAGTTGAGCAATTAAGCGAAATATCTGGATCATTGCTTGGCTCAATCCTCATTGGTAGCCACGATATGTTTGACGCTATCACTAATGATGCAGAAAAAAACACAAAAATATGATCAACCACAAGAGTCACCAAAGACCATTGGTCAGGCCAAGTCGAAAAAAGATAGATAGTCGCATAGAGACATTGTATGTGCAGAACCTTTTTGTAACTACGCAGATCGAACCTACAGCGATTACCCCGAGGTTGCCGTATATATGATTGGTGGTATTCTGTTCTCTTCGAGAATATTCTTCAATCCCAGAAGCAGCTGACATTGAGACTGATGCTCTCGATTTTGATCGACTCTTGGTATTCTTTACAACAGGATCAGGTCTTTGGAGTTGGTTCACAGATCTCATTCAATACCTCACAAACCTGAGCGCGAAAGGTAGATGTTTTAACCAGAAAAAAACCAACCTCACACATGTGGTTTATTTTCATCCCAAAGCAAAGCTACAATCTGCCGAGACAGACAAGCAATACGGCAGTGTCAGAGAAAAAAAAACAGATCTATGATACCATCAGAACGAAAGATTTTTGAAATTCGCAATAAATGTGTTCAAATGATTTATCTGGCAGTCACGTAATCCAAGCATTTCCTTCAATATCACTGTGCAATAACTATCAAGTAACTCTTCTTGACAAGGCTAGTCAATAAAATCCTCTTCTTACATTCACAACAGATGCTTTTCAAATCAATTGATCTGAAGCAACACAGTGAGTACCACAGTAAACGCCAAAAATCGATCTCAGAAATGTCAAGTTCTTCAAATGAGAGCTTTCATTGTCAATTGCGCTCAGACGAACGTCATGATTCTACAAGCCATAGACTGGTTGATATCAAATCAATAGAAGCTTTAGATCTCTTAGACGAAATGAACCAAATAAATGCTGTCTGGCCATGGTCGCACCATTCTCACAATTCTGCCGACTAATGATAACAGCTGCAATGTTTTTTGTGTGGCGTTGAAAAACATCAAAGATCACGAGCATCCTCAAAAAAATCGCAACGACAGACTTAGGAAAAGACAGCAACTACAACTAAGCAGATCGAGCATACGACAGCCACAAAACACTTGTTCTACTGAATGAAAAACACACACGTTGTGAAGTCACGGAAAGCAAGAAAAAAGCTTTCCTAATAACCGACCCGATGCTTGGCTAAGAAAACTGAGGTTATGTTGAGCTGAAACCGACCAAAAAGTCATATTTGGTAAACAGTTGTCACGGTATGCATTAATTTTTTTGACAGCCATTCAGCAATTTTTGAAAAACTCAGCAACATTTGACAGCATTAATTTCTTTGATATCCATATTCTGGATACTCATTGCAAAGAGCTTGAGTGCACCCGACGTTTTGATCAAACAATTGTTTATGGATCAAATGAAAAAACAACGCAGAGATTTCCTATCGATAAATCCGAACGGATTTACAAGAAATCAACCATGAATGGTTGTCCGATATTTATCATTCAATGCGTAAAGTTTTGGGGCAATTCATTCCCATCAAAAAGAGCTACGATATAACCGTGAGGCCAAAAAAAGCTTCATAGCAATTTCTTTCAGAAGATTGCTTACACTGGCCGTATAATGATATCTATCTGAGATCACTTTCAGCCAGTCTCACCTGACAGTTCAAATGTCGGCTTCAACAACCAAGAGCTCTTCTCAACGGAAAAGCACCAAAACCAAAAAACTTAATTTTGACTAATTGTTTGGTGGTCAGTTTCAAGCAGCATGCAGTTCACCTCATTATCGTTGTCTGGTCACGGCTATACTGAAAAAAAAATTGCTTTATCTGCCAAGATTCTTACGAAGATGGAGAAGAGGAAAATGATTAGATTGAGAGGAACTGGATTACTTCTGCCATCTTTGAATTAGTTTCAGTAACTATCGCAGCCTTCGAGTTTTATCAGACCCCACTGACAAAGCAGATAATGACAGACAAAGCTATCAAATTGAGAGTTTTTCTATTCTATCAAAAATGACTTTATCGGTGGTGCTGACACTGAGGTTAAAGCCATCAAAATCGAACAGTGTATCACGGAAACTCTGGATTGAGCGTTATAACATATTTGCAAGTAACAGTAAGTTGTGTTGAACAAACTACCCGACAAACGTAATAAAAAAAAGTTCTTTCAAAAAACTGCCCTAGCGTCGAAACACTCAGACTCAAGTTTTACGCATCTAGTTCGGATAGTTTCAATTTACCGTTTAAAAACAAATTGAACTTCGGGAGGTCTTGAAGCCTTTACCGTAGCACAGTTCATTTCATTAGGCCAACCAAAATCGAGTTGCTGCAAAAAAATTCAAAAACGGGGCCAAGTTCAGCAAGCCAATTGACAATGAGCTTCTGAAAACCAGGGCTAGGTGCAGTCCTTCCTTGATAGCCGATTAAAATCCAAGAGTTTTACCAAAAAATTTTACGATAAAAAAGTTTCACGAGGCCCCAAATCCATCTAGGGTCTTTTGAGAAGCATGAAAATAGCTGGGAAATGAAAATGAAAAGCTAAAAACCTCTCCAATCGTACTCAGCCTGGTTGCTCATAAGCTGCTAGCATCAATCAAGAAAAGTTTTTGAGTTTCCAAAGCGACATAATCCGAAAAAAAGTTAATATTGAACAATAGGTTTTGATCAAAAATAAAATGAAAAATGAGAGAAAAAAACTGTTTCCCAACACGCTTAGTTGTTCTGACTCATTGAAAAGAATTATCCAAGAAATTCCTATAAAAATTTTCCACAAAAACCTAGCCAGTTTCACACGAACAATGGTTTGGTCAATTTTTACACTAGATTTTGATGTGAAAACTCAAAAATCAACCAACCAAAAAAGATAGAAGCTGCAACCGTGCCCAAAAGAATTTTGCGGACAGAAAACAGAGAGTGCTCCAAATTTTTTCTCCAAGAACTCCAAGAAAATCAAACAGGGCTCCATTCAGCATAGATGGTTAGCTAATTTTTTAAAGGGAGAAAAAATAGATGGAAGCAGATTTAAATTGATTCAAAGCAACTAACTTACTAAATCCGAAATCATTCGACTGTCTACAACCACTCGCTGGTTAAAAAAATTGCAATTTAGGACCAGTTTTTGATACCTTTCGACTAGTAAAATATAAGACGATAACTTCAAAGCTTTTACTCGAAAAATATGGTATGGAGAATTGAAATGGAATAATGGTAGCACAAATACTAAAACACTTGGAGGTATAGCTGACTGGATGAAGAGCTGAATTGTTTTGTCGTCCCTGGCTTTTTTCTTTTGTTTTCTCTGGCTGTGCATGGTTACCTGACAACGAATAGCTGTTAGCAAGTCGACCTTCATTTTTTTTCATACCTCGAAGATGGCTCATGGAGTAACTTTGAGGAGCTGCAGGAACCACACTTCATTGCTAGTGGCGAAAACATGATGAGGAAAAAAGTTAACATTTCAAGATTTTTTTTGAAAAATTTCACAGCTAATTGCAATGATTACGGGCTGTAAACTCCTGAGATGAGCCTTGCACTCAATCAAAACAATGCGCTTGATGTTAGATGTCAACGCGTGGAATGATTCAACAATGGTATGATTCAGTTGGATCAGATCGATTCCCATCGTTTATACTGCTTTTGTGGCCAATCAATTTGTTAAAATTCAATGAAAGCCACCAGCTGACAAAAAGAAACATCTTCTGAGTCATCAAAACTCAACGGATTACACACTTGAACGCGTAGAAGCAGTTAAACTGCAAAACTTGCAAGTTTGGTGATCAAAGTTTTCTTGACTGCAAAAAAATTCTAAAATAAGTTTGAATCACAATGCAACTTACAATTCCCGAAGCAAATATAGAGAATAATGAGCTCAATTGCTCACACAACGAGCCATACTGATTACTCAGGCAGCTGGTTGGGGATTTGCTAGCAGCAAAAGCAATTAGGCCAGAAGTCGAATACACAAAAATAGCTGAAAATTGTTCGAGCTCGAACGATTGGTTTTTTTTTCGGTAAGAAGAAGAAGACCACTTACAATCGGAGTCAGCTTTTTTATTGGAATGAAAAAGACCCTTTTTATACGAGAAGTTCAAGAATACCATTTTGTAAGCAAGAACGTCCCATGATTAGTCGGGTATCGAGCCTCTTTCATACATTTATTTTATAAATGATGAAGATGGGTTGCTGAAATTTGGTTGACGACTTGCAGCAGTTGACTGCGTAAACGAGAAAACAAAAAATCAGATACTTGAGCCACCAAACACTCATATTTCAGGAACTATGATTCGCCATAATCGATTTGTCCAAATGCACTGTGGAAAGAATGATGACGTCGAGAGCAACAAAAGGCAACTACATCACTTGCTTGAGTTAGCAACGAGCCAGTTAATGGGATTTACTTTAGTCAGAGATTCAATCCAGTATCACCATTTTTCGCCATTGATATTGACTTGGTATAGTGGGGCCAAGGTAGCCGATCACTCTTTTCTCTGGCGAGATCTGGATAGAGGATATGCTCATCTTACTACTGTTCCACATGCCCAAATCAGTTTTATATCAGAACCACAGCTATCATACCTTACAAGTAGCCTACCTTCTCGTTCACGTCTGAAACAAACAGAATCATCTAAAACGTCTTCTTATAAAAGATATACCTTTCATAAATTTAAGCTTGTTTTCAAATCGGGTTGTTATTCTTAAAAGAATTGGCGGATTTGTAGAGATACCCCTGTTCTCATCAATTTCAGCTAAAAAGTTCAAATCAACGACATCATTGACAAAAAACCTACCTGGCCGGAGATACTGCACAATACGATGAAGACATAAACTGAGTCAATGTGCATGTCTTTTGGCGGCTGGTCTTTCGAAAGTGAGTTCTTGAGTCGCTCAAGCTACCTCGTTTTTTTTTCGACTTTTTTTTGGTTCCTCATTTGTGGAAAAATAGTAGTTGACAATAAATTGAGAACTGTTTGCACAATTGAAAAATACTTTTTTAAAGGTTTTGATCAGTATTTTCAAGGTCCTTTAAAAACTGGGATAAATGTGAATTTTCCAAATGCATTATGTTGGCAGAAACTCAGAGTATTAAAAATAAATCACTTTTTTAAAAATTGAAATTTGAATGACTTGATTGCTACTGAAATGGAGATCGTTGATGTGTCTGCCAAAAAAGACAAAGTCGAAAAACAATCAACAAAAACCACAAAGTTGTACTCGAAATTGTTTCGCCCGCCAGAAATGTCTGATCAATTTTTCATATAATACTTAATCAAGAAACAGGTAACAAGAAACCGAACTTTAACCAAATAAAAAGGACAAAAATCAATTCGGATGCGTCCAAATTATTGAACGAAATTTGTCTGAAAAATGATAAGCAGAAGCATCGGATGTAAAAGTGAACTAAACAATAATTCGAACTGATGAAGTTAAAGCCTAAACAGCAATCAAATTGGCGGTTAGAAATCAAAAATCTTAGTAAATGAACTCTGAAAACATGGCCGTTCAAAAGAAAAATTGATTGACTGAGTATTTCGCCAATGAGGGATTTTAGCCACTTAATTGTTGTCTTAAATTAATGCGCCGGTTAATCAGAGTTTGTTTTTAAAAGCTCAAAAAATAAGCACACAAAGAAAAACTAAAGTAAAATCATCCTAACTGAAATAAGTATATGAGGTAATATTTACCTAAATCAAAGCAAAGTTTAGCCAGAAAAAATTCAGGAACATTTTATTTTCACGGAGTTAAGTTGATTAATGTAAAATTGACAGTAGCGCCAGAGACAAAATCTTAACGAAAAATCCAGATAACTGGATTTCGTCAGAGTAACAGACAATTTTTGGAATGCTGACAACACCATTTATCGCAGCTTCGGGTGTTACCTGTAACAACGAATAATTTGTTGAGCATATACATTTTCCAAGTAAGTTAACAAGCAATGTACCAAGTAAGTTACTAATTTTGAGACCCTTGCACCAAAATTGTTAGCTAAGACCTTATCCGCGGCTATAAAAGCGTCCCCAGACTTTGAAATGTTGGTCGCAAAATGGAACCTGATCTAAACTACATTTCATGATTGGATAAATTAGATATTTTACCAATGTAAAGTATTTAATATTAACCAATCATGATCCATCTAACTAACAATCCACTTATTTGTAAGTGCTGAAATTACTTGTAATTTCAGCACCAGAGAGATTTGAATTTAACTTAGAAATTAGTTGAACTCTCCCGAGTACTTCAGCAGCCGCAATAAACCAGTATACCCTAGATCTATTGAGCCTAGCAGAGACTAGTTAAACAACCTGAGACTAGATAGTATAAGAGTAAGATTAGGATCGGTATTAGACTAAGAAGTTGCACGAATCTATCCGGCCGAAAATAAGATAGCGTGACGAGCAGACGGTGTACCCTATCCGAAATTACTCTATGAGTTATACCCATCGGTCCTAACTCATCTGGTGCGACCATAAGTCTCGAACAAGACCTTAATAGCTTAGAATTAACCAATAATAGATTAGAATTTAGACAAAACATTTACAAAATGTTATACGACGATAATTTAATCGAAATGTCTCTACGACTCAATAGATCAGAGCCAATATTCCGAACGATAACAGAACTACCCGGAATTGGAAGAAGACCTCGAACCAGAGACGATATACGACAAAGCAGAAACTTACCATATAGTTATATGATAGTTCGGCAAAAGCCAGAACAAACTTTTGTATTTAGAATACTACTAGCAATGAATTTAGATTTTCATTTGCAAACATAAAATTTTGAAGTCAATCTTCAAAATCATTTCAGGCGCTAAACAAAATTATTAATATACAATAACGATTGATAAAAAGATCTCAGATCGTTTCCCTAAATTCTGCAGTAATATACAAAACATGTTTGAAAAATATTTATTGAAAAATCAAAATAAAAATTAGTAGCATGACAATAAATGGTTAGTAATTATAAATCATCCTGTTGTTCCAGCTTCATCACCTAAACATAACAGCATTCATAAGCTCACTAATATCATAAAAATACTAAATCTTTTCTTTAAACAAATTTAAAACATTTTAAACTTAAAATCACTTAATTTTAAAATCAGATCATCAAGGCTTATCCTTGGATCTTAAATCATTTTCTATTTAATTAAATTTAAAACTTGATCATCAAGGCCTATCCTTGGATCAAAAAGAACAACTTTGTTCTCCCCCACCCACTTAACTAGTGTCTAACGACCTCAAACGTCGATTCACTATCCAACCCTTTCTAAAAACCCAGGACTAATAGAAATTTTTGAACAAAACTAATCATTCAAATTAGGATAAACAGTGAAGAACTTCGGTTATTCATCCTTCACTTGATCCCCCCTCTTACCAGACCCAGGATAAATCTTAAACTTAGTAAGTTTAAAATAGTACCTAACGAACTACTCGCGTTCTAATTATACCTGAACCTTGTGGATCGATTTACTATTCTCCAACCCTGAACACAGTCACTACCCTTAAGTAAGATTAAGTAAGTTAACACCTTAGCTTATACTAGCCACGAGAAAGTATAAAATCTTTCTTCGGAATTGATATACTTTTCTCCCCAACCCTGAACAAATAGACCCAGGTTAGGCTAACCAAAAAATCGTAAGGACTAACAGTCTAAGTAATAGAAATCATTTAACAACCTTTTGCATCCGTCATCCTAAACCTTATGTCATTTAAAAACCTAGGAAATAAACAAACAATCGTTTTACACAATTGTGAAATAGATAACAAAAAATACGACCTTGTAATCACACCTCATACACAAACAGTTGGATACATTAGAACAAAACGACAAACATTGAAGAGAAAAATAATAACTAAACAAAGACAAATAACACGAAAAAGATTTTCAAAAAATTGAAACGCATTTTCAGAATCAGAAACCAACAGTTTAGACGAACTTTATAAACTAAAAGAATCAATAGATAAAAATTGCCCAATTCACGATCAATTATATTTTCTCTGACTCAGAAACAACTTCAAATTCATCAAAAAGAGGAAAAAGAAGAATAAAAAAGCAGTATAAACACAAACCAGTACATTTATACAATTGGAATCAACCAATTAGACACATTGATAATTACATATTAACAGTCATCGAACGAAAAAATGAGCTCAACGCACACCCCAGGTGAAGAAAGTCCAGATGATGATGATATTTTCCCCTTTATAGTAGATGCAACCACTGATAGAGGACAGCATATATTCTGCAAAAATTTACTCTTAAATTTGTTTGAACCCGGAATCAGTCCATGTAAAACAGAGTTCCCAGATGTAAGAATCAAAAGACAAATTATCGATCACTATCTAAAAGATATATGTAACCTAACACAACAATACGGAATCTACTCCATAGAATTCAGCTCACCAAACCAGAATCACAGTAAATATATAATTCAAACAGACGACCTTGATTTAGAATTTTCAAAAGTATTCTCAGAATATATAAAAAGCATCCAATATCATAACTCACAAAGAGCAAACTCCATATTCACCAATGAAGTTTTTGCGATAATATATAGTTATATCTCGATATTAGAAAACGAAATCCAGATACCAAATGTCTCACCGACAGAAACATCTAAACATATAAGAGTACGACATGAAATCACACTACTCTCTAGTTTTCTAAATATAATTAAAGAAAATTTCACGAAAGATGAAGTTTCACAACATACAAAACACGACTTACAAAAAATTTTGGCATGGTTCATAATAGATTATTTCACACATAATATTGATTTAATTTCACAAGCAAGAAAAAATTTTAGACCCCAAAACTCAAACGATGATACTGCCATTACAGAACAATCAGACTATGTTTGGGACCCCGAATGGTCTCATCCCGCATCCATAAACTTCCCACAATCAATCTCAAGTCAAGCAATAAGTACGATATCTTATGTAAGAGATTATGTACGAGTAATACCATTAACCATTGATGCAACACCATTAAACTATAATACATTTTTACCCGATATGCAAAATAATAGTTTAAACTCTACAGTCATACACAACGAAAACCTCAATGGAACTAGGAATCTTACTCAACAAGATATCCAGACACCATCACACTTCATAAATGAAGAAATCGTACACACAACAACTACACAACAAAGTATTTCACCAATACGTCCAAATTTAACAACACCAAGAAATACAAACCCTTCACAAACACAGGTAACATTACAATCAACCGTTAAACCTTCGGTTGCCCCAAAATATTCACACATGGATTACCAAACATACAGACCCATGACAATACCGCCAAAAACACGCAAAACGTTCACTAGAAACAACTTTGCAGACCATAATTATAATTACACACATCCATCAAAAACAAATTATCAACCACGAAAAAATTTTAGTAATTATACAAGATCTCGAAACTGGGATAACCCAATGGCACCACCTAATTCAGTAAATTTCCAAACAAATTTACATCCTCCACAGGATCGTAGTGAAAACTATCCATTTTTTCAACAAAATAAAAATAGAAAACAAACATCTTATCAAATGGATTACTTATCCTCAGATGATGATTTCTTACAACCAGATATATTTGCACCCTATAATCAAGAATATCGTGGACAAGGAATACAGAAACCACATACATATAATAGAATTTTTTCTCCACAACCAATAGATACACAAAATCAACAACCAATTCAACAACAAAACCCAATTAATACACAATCTTTTCAACCAATTCAGCAACAAAACCCAATGATTGCAAACTCGTACCAACCAACACAAATGCAAAATGAAATACCACTCCCATATTATCTTCAACAACACGAAATAACAAGAAATCAACTTTCAAATTTTTCTCAAATGCCAAATGCAGCAGAATCATTACAAATGACAATGAATCCATACCTTATGGGTGGATCATCAATAACATCAGATAAACCTTTAATGGTATTCACAGGAACAGACCCTGAATATTCTGTAGAAGATTATTTAAATGCAGTAACAGCAAATTTGATTTTAAATATAGGACCTGAACCAATTAATACGCCACTACATCAAAACTGGATACATCGACGCACAGCGTTAATACAAACAACTTTAGATGGCGCAGCCCAAAAATGGTTTTCAGTATTGCCCATAGAAATAAAATCAAATTGGAAAAGGTTTACACAAGAATTTTCAAAAATGTATGACTCCGAAAGAAACAAACAACAACAAAGAGTTTTATGTAATGAAATTCGCAGATTACCAAACGAAACCATCAAGCAATTAGCAGTACGAATCGAAGCACTAGTTCGAAAAGCATATTCATTAAATACACATGACTATAAAAACACAAAGATGACAGAAATCTTAATGATGACCTTAACACCACAATTAAAGAAAATAGCAATAAAAAAGAGAGCATCCCATCCTTCTTCAAATCGAGAACCCGATTTAGATTTTCGAAAACTAGTAGACAAACTAGAACAAGCAGAAATCACAATGAAACTCGAAGAAACGGAAAATCTGAAATTACAATACGTTAACAGAATTGAAACAGCTTCCACAAATATAAACAATATACAGGAATCAGATACAGACCTCGTTGAAAAAATCACTGAAATACTCAATATTTACGAAAAACACCCAAACTTTAAAGGCAAACCATCTTTCAAAAAATGGTGTAATTATTGCCGACGATACGGACATAGTATTTCGGAATGTAGACAAAAACAGCAAGACAATCAAAATAAACCTCAAAAATATAAAGAACCAAATAAATCATTCTATCAATACATGAAAAAAGATCAAAATCTACCAAACAAAACAGTCTACAGCAACAACAGTTCAGGAAAACCACTCCCGAACAATACAAATTATACAAGAAATCAATCACCATATAACTCAAGTTATAGAGGAAGATCACCAGAACGAAGAAACACACAAAATTCATCACAAAATCACTACAATAGACCAAATAGTCGAAATAACTACTCCAGATCAAATTCAAATACACAACGATTTGTTTCTAGATCTAATTCCCAATCAAGAAATAATTACTATCCAAACAATCAATCACGAAATTCATCATACAATAGGAATAGAAACTACTCCTATAATCGGAATAGAAGTTATTCAAACAACCGAAACCAGAATTACCCGAACAATCAATCAAGGAATAACTCATATAATAGATCGAACTATAACAGACCAAACAATAATTACCAAAACAGATCGCGAAATAATTCACAAAATCGACACTCAAGTTATAATAACCGTTATAGAAATTATTCCCAATCACCACACCGGAATAATAATAACTATAATAATTCTAATAATCGCCACAGAAGTAGTACACCTAAACATCAAAGACATATTAATCAAGTACAATCTAATCCAGAAACAACATCAGACCCTCCAGGTATTGATGACACAGTAACTGATACGTTACAACTCAATCAAATAAACTGTGGATCATCAGATTCAGAAAGCGATGCAGAAAACACTCTCTCCATCAATATGATAAAAGTCGAAAATGACTATGAACCTGTTATATATGAACAACCTTTTTCATCACACATATATGAGAATCAATCAGAACTCCTTCACAATTATTATATTGAACCCGTCCATTCCACACCGACGACACAAAAAACTAATGAAATAAACACTACAAATCAACCCAATGAGAACGGAAAAACAAAATGCTTGAATACAAATCACATCTATCAAAACATACAAAAAGAACAACCCAAAGAAAAAATTTGGACAATACCATTTCTTTTAGAAAGTCCAAGAAGCAAAGAATTTCAACCACCAGATCTTGAAATTGATTTTTTAATTGATTCAGGAGCAGAATCAAATATAATAAACATTCCCACATGGAATGAAATAAAAACCTTACACCCAAAGCTAACACCTCTTGAAACTTCCAGCAAACTAGCAACAGCACAAGGATCAACATTAATTAACTACGGAAAAATTCAATTATTTCTTCTCCCCACAAGAACAATGGAGCAAAACAAAATTTTAACCAAACCATTTAAACAAATATTCCATATCACTGATATTAAACATAATATCATTGGAATACCATTTATCTCTAAATATATACCAACAATCAACATCTTGAATAGTAAAATATTGATCAAAGATAAATATACGAAAACAAAAGACACATCCCTAACATTTTTTCAAAGATTAAATAAACAACCACCATTCTTTTCAAAATTCTATCCAATATATAACCAACAAAGAAAACACTTGAAACCACTATCAGGAAACATATACAATTTTTCAATAAAGTAAGTTCACCAATATGATAAAAAGCAAAACAAACAAAAATTTTATATGTCAGATTTTGAATTCAAACCTATTCATAAATTTTTCAAAATCACAATCTCATCAATAAAATATTTGAAAAACTCGAATTCAGATATTATTTCCTTACATGTATACAACAATACACCTTACCAAGTAACATTACCTTTAGGACTTTTAGGCTATTGCGAAACCAACGCTACAATATCACCAATACACGAAAAAGCATATCGTGTAAATAATATACTCCAATTACTAGATATTTGCCAATCCACAGTTCTTAATGAAGAATTATCTATAAATAATATAATAAGTAACGAAAACAGAAATACGGATTATTTCACAAAAACCCCATATTTCAAACCGACATTCAACATAAATAACTACACAGAGAATCAACAGAAATTTTTAACAATGTTTAATTTCCAACATTCACAAATAACACAAAACGAATTTGAAAAACTAGCCAAACAGCTAATTAAATATTCATCAGTCTATGCAACATCCAAATTTGATGTTGGCAAAATCAGCTCATCACTACATCTCCCATTAAAACCAGACGCAGTTTTCAAAAAACAAAGAGCAAGTAAAGTACCAATTCACTTACACGATAAAGTGAACAAATTACTCGACATTTTAGAACAATACAACATTATATCACCAGTAAACAAAGAAGAACAACCAAAAGGCAACACATTTATCAACCTTGTTATCATTCTAGCCAAAGGAGAATCATTAAAAATTGTTCTCGATGCTAGATACCTCAACTCACTCATAGATGAATCAAAGTGTAATTGGCCCATTGAACCAATACAAGTTATTTTAACAAAAATAAACGGAAAATACTTTACAACCGCAGATATGAATAGTGCATATAATCAAATGCCATTAGAAGAACAATCACGACGCTTAACACAATTTGTTATTGGAAACCAACAATACGAATTCAACCGCTTATTCTATGGAATATCCATAGGACCAGCAGCATTTTCAGCTTTTATGAGCAAAACTTTTCGACCACTAATACTCAAGAAAAACGCAATCACCTATTTAGACGATGTTTTTATGCAATCACAGACAAAAGAGGAAATGTTCAATGTTTTAGAACAATATCACCAAATACTTCAGAACGAAAATCTGAAGGCCGCCCCCGATAAATCACACTTCTTTTTGACAAGAGTTAAATTCTTAGGACATAATATAGAAAGAAAAACAATCACTCCATTGAAATCACGTATAGACGCTATTCAAAAACTCCAACCACCAACAAATAAAAAGAAAATCCAAGAATTCCTTGGAATGTTAAACTTTTTAAGCAAATATGTTTATAAAATGCAATTATATCTACGACCATTCTATAATATACTTAGACAACAAAATAATTTTGAATGGAATACAGAACATCAAGCACGATTTGAAGAAATTAAAAAACTTCTAACTGAACAAATTTCAAACACAATTCCAGATTCAAATCAACCATTTTATGCAATGTGCGATGCTTCGAACTTTGGCATCGGCGCAGCATTATTACAATCACATAATGGTACAAATAAAATGAACCTCATATCAGCAAATTCTCGATTATTCACTCAAGCAGAGCTACGACTCTCAACTCTAATGAGAGAATGTACAGCCATAATATATACACTAACAGAATATGAATTTCTGATACTTGGATCAAAACATCCCACAGTTCTATTCACAGACCATAAACCAATCATCTTTCTTTTTACACAAAAGTCTAATCCAAACCACCGAGTTTATAGAGTTCAACTAATTTTAATGAAATTCCCAAACTTACATATAGTTTGGACCGCAGGAAAAAATCTTGCATTACCAGACACCTTAAAACGAAATACGCCACCTGAATTACTTACACGTAAAACCACAGTTGAAATACCCAAAAATATAAAATTCTACCTTGCAGAAAACGAAACATCACCCCGACTAGAATGCAAATATGCAGTAAAAACTGACGTTGAACAATCACAAATAAATAATTTACAACATTTCCCACTTTATTTAGATTGTCAAAATAATCACTATGAAGTTGATCTACTTGGAACATCAACTTTTAAACCAATCCCATATTCACAATGGATAAAAAATAACACCCAACAAAAAAGAATAAAACAACACCCGCCTAAAAAAGACCATTTTCCACTAATTGAAAAAGAAAATTTAACTGATAAAATAAATTTATCAGGACCACAAACAAACGATTCAAAATACATAATAAATCAAGTTTTTGACCTCCATGACCCACTTGATACAATACCCTTATCTAAATTAGAAATTGAAAACATTTTTCTCCCCCCAACAGAAACAATTACAATTTCAACAATGAAACAATATCAAAACCTTGACCCAGTAATTCGACAACTGAAATCATGGCACAAATATAAAACTAAACCTATCAAAGCAGATTCAACTATTCTAGGAAACAAAACACTCCTCCGATATTTTCGAAAATTCAATAATACAACAATTAACGAAAACACAGACCTTCTAGAATACAAACTAAATGAATCTACAGTTCCCTGTCTCCCTTTAAGTATGATTCTCATAGCTTTTAATATTTCACATACACAAAATATTAAAGGACACTCTGGATCAGAAAAAACATATTCAAATTTTATACAAAACTTTTATTTCCCAAATGCACCAATTTGGATAAAAGTACTATGCAATGACTGTATAGTATGTCAACTAAATAAACCTTACCCAAATCAAAAACAAATAGCACAAAAACAAGATTTTAAAGGACAAAGTTTGTACTTTAACCATCGTATCTCATTTGATACTAAAGGACCAATTTCACCCTCATCCGAAGGAAACTCCTACATTATGGTAATTGTTGACGCATTTACACATTATGTAGCACTTAACCCAGTACCACATTGTAACGCTTATTACGCTTACACAACACTCTATGAACACTGGATAGCAAAATTCGGACTACCAGAAATTTTAGTTACAGACAACGGTACAGAATTCATAAATAATGAAATCATCACACTATGTCATCTATATAACATAAAACACAAACCACGTACATCTCACGCACCTTGGACAAACGGCTTAGTCGAAGGTATGAACCGTTCATTACAAGAATATCTCAGATGTATCATCAATGGAAATGATACAAGATACACCGAATGGTCAGCAGATGTAAAATTATTTCCCTTAGCATATAATTCACAAATTACGACAACTCTAGGAATGTCACCACATGAAATGGTTTTTAACCAAAAGCCACGCAAACCAATAATGTTCACAGCAAACTCTCATAAAAACGCACAAGGTTATTGTCAACCAAATAAAGACTCAATTTGTTATAACCTACCATTACATACACACGATGAAGATCATTTTCATCACCCACAAATTCTTAAATTAGCCTCCGGTACACACACCGAATGAATTTTAAATAGAGATAAAAAACACAATGAAATTTATCAAAAAGTAACAAAAAAGTTGTTACAAAGGCAAAATATTAATGAACAAATAAATTCACGCTTCACACCAGCCTCCGATTTAAAAATTGGAACATTTGTTTTAATACCCAATTTTAATACTCAAAAAGGAATTTCAAAAAAGTTACAACCCCTTCGTAAAGGACCATACCAAATAATTGCAAAACCCACTGATGTCACATATAAAATCACCGACTCAGACAAAAAAGAAATCGTTCAACACCGAAATAACCTATTACCTTATTATCCAAAAGAATACGCACTTCGCGAACTAACTCAATTATATTCTTTTACAGGTTTAAAAGTTATTCAAAATGACCCACATACGGAAAACATAACAAAGGAACAAAATGATATTCACCTCGGAAATCAAAATACAAAATCAAACACCACAAAAAACAATACAAAAAATCTAGATCAAAATACATCTCAAAAAGAAAGAAAAAATAGAAAAATGACAGAACAAATAATACCCCAAGAACAAATCGCCAAATCAGAACATAGAGAGTCTTCACGACTTAGAAATCAACCACGTAAAAATTATAAATTATTCATCCCACAATCTAAAATATTAAAGAAAGTTGAATTTCAAAAACAACTTTAATTCTACATTTAATAATCTTTGCACCTCTGAAACATTTTACACTTTCATTTTTCAAAATAACATGCTGACAAACACGCAGCGATTCTAGTTCATAATTAGCCAATAGGATTCACCCAATCCATCACCTTCTCTAACTCTAACACAAACCAACTAGACGAACGATATTAAACTCCAGGCATATCTATAACTATCACTTTACGACCTCCAGGTCAAAAATAAGCAAACCACTCCAACTTGACAACTAAAATAAATATCACCATAATATCATAACCCTCCCTTATCTAATAAACCAAAGATCAACAATATTTCCCCAACTCAGCCCTCAAATACCCCCCAAACAAATATGTTAAATTAGCCTAAAGTAAAAGAACAACCATTTTATTTAGCCTAAAGTATAAAAATCTCAAAAATACCCCAGATCATTTGACAAATGAAAATAAAGACAAAGAAGACCTCCCGATCACCATAAAAATTGCCCCCAACAATTTTTTACAAAACTCAACCCACTTGTCAAAAATCTAATAAATAATCCGACCACACTTGAAAATTGCCCCAAACAACAAAAAATATTCGATCAAGAAGTCATTTCTTAAATGCTCTTTTATCAAACAGTCACAAAAATTATCACAAACCTCAAACAATTTTTTACGATACTTGAAACTTTCATAATATTTCTTTTTGATATCCTTGAATCTTTTCTAATAATCTTTATCATTTTTTGTAATGTTTTTTTAATTTTCTACACTATATTCGAACTATTTCTCCAACTTTCAAAAACCCTTGATTATATCCACAGGTACGATTCATACAACTTGTCTAAATGATACGAACTATTTTCAGTAGAACTGATATTTTTCTACTATTTGTAATTTTCATAACATTTCTATCATCCCTCATTTTGACCATATGCAAATGTATAAAGAAAGCAATCATCACATTCGCTCTAGCAACAATCCTCCTAATTCTTTTCTTAGAAGAATACTATAATAAACATAAACTTTTTCACTAAAAGAATAGACCAAAAAGCTATCAAAAATTGCTACCCAACAGTCACAAAGTCAGTCTTCACCGACATCATCCCAAGATAATCCAACAACACCTTCAACTACCCAAAATTCTCAAACATCTACACGAATTTCCTTTCAAGATAACCCATACACTTTTGAAGAACGACACGCTCGTTTATCAGAACCACTAGAACCAGTTCAACGACAAGCACCTCTAAGCGAACCAACATATAACTTATACCCAACACTACCACAAGAATTAAGTAGAATAAGAAATCCTAGTCAAAACCAAAATACAGTCGAAATAAATAGACAAATTATACATCCTCGACGAAACAGAAATTTTCAAACTCCCCGAGTTCATTTTGACATACCTCAATCCCCATCTGAACAAATACGTGAAAATCCCTTTAACCCCCCAAACCAGGCATCACGACTACCATATTGGACAACACATTCATTTACACAAGGTGAATTAAATTTAGTCAATGATCCAATAGATATTTCTACGGATACAACAACATCCTCATCACTACCAGAAACATTATCACTACCATCAACACCATCAATAAGCCAGACTTCACCACCACCTTTTAACTTAAATTTTCCAAATAATCTCGACGCCAGATATCGAGAACAATCATCAACAAATATCCCTTTAAGACTAGATTGGAATACATTTACAGCCCCTCCACCATTATTTGGACAACATCTAGAAAGTAATCGCCTTCACAACTGGGCACTTAATAGATTACAATACCGACAAGACATTCACGACGATATCCGTAATCACAATATCCAAATACTCCAACAAAACAGTTTACAATTAAAGTTTGAAATCACAGTTAAATTAAACAACATTACTCAACATCCCTACCCATTAAACCCACCAAACATAACAGCTCAATCACTACCACCACCATTTATAACCACTGAAGTAATATATAAATACGACAGATATACCAAAAAGACAATTGGTTACATCACATTTTATAACCCATACTCAGGATTATCATACACATGTATAATCTAAAATTATTAATTTTTTTCCAACTCCTTTTTCTAGTAATCTCAAATCAAAACATAAACCCTTCTCCCCGCACAGGACCCCAAGATTTATTAGTAACACATTACGATTGTGAAGAAAACGAACAAAAAACACTACACAAGTATGCAATAAATCAAGTATCACAATGCGAAACAGAACCCCAAGCCATAGAAACTACAAATGTAATAGCAACACTTTATTCAAAAGCCCGAGCAACTACAGTTATAGGATATAAATTCACAGCAACATTTTCTGAAAAGAAAGTACATTGTTCACAAGTCTCAAACGGAAATAAAAACCGACTTGACCATGAATCATTCTACCAGAGTAATATAGAACGACTTTTACATCTCAATCCCGAAGATTGTAAAAACGAGTTACTCCGACTAAATATCACAAAAAATAAAAACACAGATAGAAAGTTAGTCTATTTCCAAGTTTTTTCAGATTCTGTACATCAAGCAGAACTTGAAAGATATTAAGGACATATAAAATTAGATGAAAAATACCCATATAACGGCGCACACGGACGATTAACCTATGACATGCACGATAAACACTGGATACCACACATTGGTATAAATGACCCATCAAACTGCAAAGCAGACACAAAAAATAAAGGATACCAAGAAATAATGTTTTTCGATTGGAAAATACAACTCGAAAAAATACAACTCACACGAGATTTATCAGACAACACAATGATCTATCAAGGAATTAGATTACCTTGTAAAAACGACCAAGGCTATTGTGACCCTACAACAAGAACACAAGCAACAATTGTTTGGTTCCCAGAAGACACATGTACAACATTTCAAGTAGCAAAAATACACGCTCGTATGATAAAATTTCACGAAAAATATTTTATACAATCAATACTATATGAACAAGTAAATCCATTACGAAAAATAAGTTCTAATTTTAGAAACATTCATAATATAGAAAATAAATTAACACGTTTTCAAATATATCAAGAAACAGAACTTGCATGTAAATACAGAAACCCACTTCACAAAACACAATACTCTGAAATATTAGTTGAATACGAAAATGGATTCGACATGACCACTGGAAAAATAAAAGTCGACCCATACGCCACAAGTCATCCCCTAAATGAAGGAACATCATATATACCAGTTAATTTTCAAAAGAATACAGGTCAACCTGGTGGACATTTAAAGCCCCAAGACGATCAAAGCACACGTTTACAAGAACTATCACTAATGAATAGTACATATTTTGGTAATATCCACTATGATATTCACTTAGATATGAAAATAGAATACACGATTAGCCGAATTTTTCAAGAAATGTCACTCTCCGAATTAGAAACACTACACCAACTATGCGAATTAGAAAGAACACAAATATTACAATCACTTGCACTAGCAGTATTAAAAATACCCTACGCAGGATATTTACTATCAGGAAATAGATCAAATTTTTTAGACTATGAAGGAAACATCTTATGGTTTTATACTTGTACTAAAAAAGTATCACCACTATACGTTTTTGAAGATAAACGATGCTATAAAAGAATCCCTATCTTTTATAAGAATAAGGTACATTTCGTTGACACACTTTCACGAAGAACCTATTTCTGGGATACCGCAGTCCCATGTTGATCAGAAAATAGCCACAACGTAGTACAACTAAACCCTGATGAAGATAAATATTACCTTCTCACCCCATATCCCACATTAATGCAATCACTCAAAAAATTTTCACCAGAAAGCATTCGCGCTATCGCTCGAAACCCAAATATAGACTTACAATCAATAGGAATATACTCAAAATCAGATATTCAACATCAAATTAGAACACAACAATTCCAGGAATTATTAACACAAATGGACACAATACAAAGACAATCAATTGACCAAAACTTACGCAAACTTGCCGAAACCGCAGGATTTGCAGACATCTATACGCAAGACTATAGCGGATATTTTAAAGACATTAAAGATTATATATATCTAAACGGTGAAAAATACCGTCCCCAAGATATATCACCTATCAATATTTTTAGCTTTGTTACACTCAAGAATGAAATTCTTGATTTTCTAGGATGGCCCTACTACATCTTAGAAAAATTGACTATTTTATACGCAATGTTTAACTTTATTGGATTTCTTTTTTCACTCTTAAAAGGAATCTATAACACATGTGCTATACACACACAAGTCAATAGACAAGCAAGTGTAGCACGCATACTATTTGCAGGATTTTTTGGAATCTTTTCTACATCCATAAACAAAATTCTTTTAGACGCACAAATAAAAGAATATAACACAAAAATAGCAACAAGACAGAACACATACGACGAAGAACATAACAATGTAGACACAATACCAACAGCACCACAGTTACCACCCCTACCACATAACCATCCATTATCCCTAGTCCCACGTAATTTTCGAAATTTAGCCATAACACATAATCAAAATTTTAGACCAACCATATCACAAAGTCCCATCCAACATATAATGCCACACCACTCACAAGATGACAATACTTATGAACAAATTATAGAACAACCCCATACCACCGCTTTTCAGTCTCAAAATAATAATTTTTTTAGCCCACGATGAGCCGACAACTTGGATCCCTATACCGATCAAATTCCCACCCAACCAACCTCACCACTCCAATCCCAATAATACCACTTTTTGCTTTTCCGCCACCCGATTTCCCATCCAGTAATGTAACATCCGGCATGAATTCCGATACTAATTCACACATCTCAGTTTTATACTCCATCTCACAACTCAATAACCCGAATGTTGAAACCCCCGATGAATTTGCCGACTCTGAACCATCTCCATCAAATATATTTCACACCAACTCCTCAAATTTTTCCCAACCCCCTTTTCAACCCATACTACCAAATAACCCTGACCCAACCAATTCTACACCCTCTTATGCTTCCCAAGTCACTCCAACATACTCCTCACTTCACTCAGACCAATCATCTCATTCTCCAGACACCCCCCGAATCTCCCCAGAACTAGATAATTTCATTACCCTACAACAACAACCCTACCACCTTGACACCCCAACCATAAACCAAATCTCATCCACAATAGATTCATCCAACCCTCCGCACCCCGAGCTAATGAATATACACTAGAATATTACGATCATAACATCATCAGAACTAACCAAGATCAATTCTTAGACGACGATCGCTTCGCTAACCCACAAATCACCGAGAAATTTTTCATTAAAACACCACATGTATTTACACAAAATATCTTCGATCGCAAGTTTGACCACATTATTTCAGAAGCACTAACAGACACACAAGCCTACGAAAGTTTTAAAGAACGCTTCCAAATATTTTCACTAACCTTTCATTTCCTTGCACCACATGAAAGAGATTTGCACTGCTCACACGATATTATGTTGCGCACTAAACAAACACACACATATACTTATTATCGTTTCATCCAAAATCACTTTGACCTACACACTCCCTCCAGACAACCACACCATCGTTTTCAATTCATCAATTCCAAATACACCTCACCATTCTTTCTTAACTTCACATATTGCATTAAAGATACTAACCTTCATGGTATTCTTCGAAATTATGATCCCATAACCCAAATGTATATTTTTTGTCCAATCACCAAGACCTTCAACGCAGAAGAATCCCGACCTTTCCTTATCCCACACGAGTTTGTACAACCTATAGAAATCCCCATTTTAGAATTCATCCATAACACTAAATTCAATCACAAATTATATAATCTAATCCAAAACACACCTTATGAACTTGCAGTTGGCACTGAAGAACTAACCACCATTAAGGCACTTCAATTGCTTTGGCCACTGCTTCAAACTAAAAATATCATCCGCATTTTAGCTAAATTACTAACAACTTCAGATCTCATCCACGACATCTTCCCCCACGGTTTCTTCCCCGACGACTAACAGGTAAGTATGAATTCTACATATTACTAACTAATTTAAATATTAGAAACTCACCATTCTTTATCCATGTTTTCTTTAGAATTTTAGCCTTCATCCAACGATCATCTGAAAAATTCACAAAAGAAAAATAAAAAATAGCAAACTTCTTCAAAACAGTTTAAAACCCTATTAAATTTTTGCACCAACAATTAAATAAATATAATACCAATGCAGTAATTTAATTTATAAATTTTTCCCCCACAAGCAGTAAATCTAATAATGATGAAAATTTGTAACTTAATTTTCCCCAACAACTAGCAATAAAATTGAAATTCTATGTAGTAAATTCATAAGAAGCAAATTCAGTACTAACCTTTTGATATTTTCATTCACTCGCACAAGAATTCTATCCAAACTCGCACAGCTCGCCCACGAAGAATTGTTTAAATAATGAATTTCAGTTTCAAGCTTTCACAACTCAACAACTCTAACACACGATAACAAGTTTCAAACTTTCCTTTAACCCGGTTGGAAAGGAATTATATACTAAACAAAACTAACCAATGCAGCTTACTAAACACCACAACACATAGCATAACAGCATGACTAAGAAAAGGAAACCAACGGTACCCAAACCGGATTAACCCAGTTTAAAACTGGATAATTTATTCTTTTGAAGACTATTATAAAGTCTAAGAAAGAAATAATAAAACACAAAAAAGTCGAAAGACAAACCCATACCACAAACAATTTGATTTTTGAAAAAAGGACACAACCAACAAAACATAAGAAAAACCACAACAAACCCAACATAAAACGTTGTCACATAACAGGACCTCTCACAAAAACCGCATGCAATCATACTCCCACTCCTGGCCTAACCCACCAGGAAGGACGTCCTGAGCATGCTCTATAGCCGGCCTAACCCACCGCGCTACATCCACGCTTTGTGACCACACTCCTATTTTTAATAAGAGCTACTCAAGGGTGAGTAACTCTTCAAAATAACTGAACTAAAACAAAAAGCTTTTGTGAAAACAACTAACTAAAATCATAATTAAAAAATATTAAGCTAATAAAAGTTTTATAAAATGTAAATTACATTATGCAATACATAGATCAGAATACAACACCAAGGACGAACATCCAAAGACAAAACGACCCTACTACACTCGAGAAAGAATGGCCAAATACAATCAATATGCCGCCCACAATCACAACTCAAAGGATTTAGAGTACGACTTGACTTCGCAGAAAAGGACTTCATTGAACTAGACCAATGACCACCTCGATGTTCAAGTATACGTACAGATCCGAGTAACCAGGCATCCCCTCCACGCACAATCTCCACGCCATTCCCAGACAAGATCAAACACAAAGAAGTTCTCATCAATGAAACAGAAAAACCTGACATAGACAACCATTCTGAAATCAGATTTGAGTTTGTTGCGAAAACCCAGTCGTTGTCTTGAGAAGACACAACGATTGAATCTGGGACTTCTCTAATAAGAAAACCCAGAAGAAATAAGATGTTCGCCAAATACCAACGTCCATCATCCATCCTTTGAATTGCGGAAAGACTATTCTAAAAAACTCTGTAAAACCCGGATGGGTGGAACCTGATCTAAACTACATTTTATGATTGGATAAATTAGATATTTTACCAATGTAAAGTATTTAATATTAACCAATCATGATCCATCTAACTAACAATCCACTTATTTGTAAGTGCTGAAATTACTTGTAATTTCAGCACCAGAGAGATTTGAATTTAACTTAGAAATTAGTTGAACTCTCCCGAGTACTTCAGCAGCCGCAATAAACCAGTATACCCTAGATCTATTGAGCCTAGCAGAGACTAGTTAAACAACCTGAGACTAGATAGTATAAGAGTAAGATTAGGATCAGTATTAGACTAAGAAGTTGCACGAATCTATCCGGCCGAAAATAGGATAGCGTGACGAGCAGACGGTGTACCCTATCCGAAATTACTCTATGA
Source organism: Symsagittifera roscoffensis (assembly GCF_963678635.1). Lineage (NCBI taxonomy): Eukaryota > Metazoa > Xenacoelomorpha > Acoela > Convolutidae > Symsagittifera > Symsagittifera roscoffensis. Next base: position 24,715,279 of record NC_087066.1, on the reverse strand, counting down.
GTTATACCCATCGGTCCTAACTCAAAAATAAAAATTGGTGCGATGTTGAAAGTCCTAAATAAAAAATTCGTCCGGGTTGCTTCGCTTCGCTTCAGTGGAATTATTATGTATCCTGTGAGCTAGTCTTCTTTGGTAATCAAGATTGTTTGGACTTTCAGCTGAGCGAAACACGATTATCGCTTAAGTAAAAGTAGCATAAACTTCCAATTTTGTTTTCATATCTCAACCTCTTAGTTTTTGTTTCGACTTTCGTAACAAAAGTAACGGAAAATTTGTGCTGAGGAATATTTTCACACTTTGAATTTGTCCAAAAATTATAGGTTTTTAATATTTTCTTTTCCCAAAAGCTATTCGATATGAATTAAGGGATAGTCGGAACATTCAGGGCTTTGCCCTGGTATACGAGCAATCTTGTTTTTTTTATATTTAATTTTTTCATGTTACTGCTCCACAGACCTTAAAAAGCAGTCGGAACATTCAGGCTTCGCCCTGATTCGAGCAGTTTTGGTGATGTAGTCTTGGGGCAAGATGTAGTCGTGGTACTCTAGAACGACGAATTCAAAGACATGTCTTTAAAGTCAGCATTAGTAATAAGGAGACGCTGACGGAGTTATGCAGATCAGCTAAAACGCCCGTCGAAGTATACAAGATCGCTCTGTCACACGAAAGGGGACATAAATATGCCCAGAGTTTTAAAGTTACCTATAGTGGACTGAAATCGGCGCCAGCGGGGGCACTGCAAATAAAAGCGGAATCGATTAGCTCCATCCGAAGGGGATATAGAAGGCAACTAAAAGAAAGACGCGTTCCAATTACACTCCACGAAATGGTCACTTAAAAAATTGAAAAACTTCAAAGCCAAGGGGGCATAGAAAATTTCAAAAAGTCTTTCGTATCGCCGATAGTCATTACAGCTAAAAAGGACGAGGCAATAAAATTAGCGTTTGAAATGCGGGAATTGAATAAACAAGTGCATAAGAAAAAATACCAAATGCCGAATATTGAGGAGCTAAGGAAAAATATTAGACAAACAATCAGTGAAAAAAAATGGGAAATGTGTACTTCACAACAATGGACCTAACCAATGCATACGGACAATTTCCCTGAGGTAAAGATACTAGTAATCATTGCAATTTCTTTTTGGTGGAGGATTCCAGGCACTGAAAACTCAAGAAGCAAGCATAGTCGAACTGAAACTTTTCGACATTCATGAAGACATGCGCATCGTGGGCGTCACAAAGGACTGAGGGCGAACAATTGGGCACCAATGGCTGGAGACCGATATCGTTCGCCTCTAAACACTTAAGCACAGCGGAAAAAATTTACTCAACAAAAAAGTTAGAAAGGCTAGCGGTCGTGTCGGGGGCAGAGTTTTAGAGAATTCAAATAGTCGGAAGAGAAATCAAGGTTGTAACCGATAACAGAGCGCTTGTAACATTACCTTAACGGAAACAATGAGATGACTAAAAGAATATTTAGCCAGTTAACTCGGCGGATAGACCAAATTAATCCGTTTGACTTCAGAAAAGAGCACATGCCTGGGACAAAAATTGGACTCGCTCACTAAGTTTCAAGACATCGGGTGGGGGAAGCACCAAGAATACGTAGATACGTTAACACTTTTTCAGTAGCTAAATTTAAATCAAATAATTATTCCCTTGGCTAGATTTGTAAATCATCAAGCCTAATGGCTTTTAATGGAAACAAGAATGTTTCAGCCGATCAGATTGCAGTACGCAAATACAAGCATTAAACGCCACCGGATGAGGGCTCCTATGCATGCGCCGAAACGACAGCCAACCAGAACGCTTGCATATGGAGCGTCGACTGCTGCAAATATGCAAAAACAGTTGAAGTCGTTACTAAGTGTGAATTAAATAAGCCCTTGAGTTCTTTGATTATGAATTTTTCTCTAAAGAAATTGAATAAAACAACTTTCCAAATATCGAGAAACCGTATCCAGTAGCGATAGGTTGGAAGTCGAAGTTATCAATGAGAGATTAGAGGCTAGAACCACAGGAACGGTAGAGGCAAACAAACACCGTGATTTCGATCCCTTCAAAAATCAGTGGAGAGATTTAACCGCCAGTTTACCCGACGAACGTGATAATGAGTGTGATTCCAAGACTCCTTTGTAGATGGACGGACGATTGGTCATTCCAAACCCACTTCGAAGATCCATCATTAACAGCATTAATAGCATCCATAATTGATGACCTCCATGATAACCTAGTTTGTTTCATGCTCCAAGGCACGTGTGGTTCCCATACATCCATAGAAGTCTGGCATCGGAGGCCGAGGAGTGCACTGAGTGCACAGAGGCAGGTAAAAGCTTATAAACATTTTGCTCCAGGAAAGATTTGGATAAAGCTTACGAGCCTAAGGAGCCTAATGAATATAGACTTCTGGGGGCCCATAAAACATCTCAACGAGCCTAGTAATTACGTAAGGATAGTGGTAGACAGATTCTCTCAGTGGCCCTCGGCAATGATACATAGAAACAACAAACCCGACAAAGTGTTGAAACTCATTTCAAAGAACATAACCATCCGAGGAGTCCCTCGGAAACTTTATGTGGAACAAGGATCTGGCTTCACATTTAAAGCAGTTAAGAAATTTTGCAGTTTAACGCATTTTAAACAAAAAATTGTCGCTTCAGAATCTAAACTGTATTATGTTGGCAGAAACTCAGAGTATTAAAAATAAATCACTTTTTTAAAAATTTAAATTTGAATGACTTGATTGCTACTGAAATGGAGATCGTTGATGTGTCTGCCAAAAACGACAAAGTCAAAAAACAATCAACAAAAACCACAAAAATGTACTCGAAATTGTTTCGCCCGCCAGAAATGTCTGATCAATTTTTCATATAATACTTAATCAAGAAACAGGTAACAAGAAACCGAACTTTAACCAAATAAAAAGGACAAAAATCAATTCGGATGCGTCCAAATTATTGAACGAAATTTGTCTGAAAAATGATAAGCAGAAGCATCGGATGTAAAAGTGAACTAAACAATAATTCGAACTGATGAAGTTAAAGCCTAAACAGCAATCAAATTGGCGGTTAGAAATCAAAAATCTTAGTAAATGAACTCTGAAAACATGGCCGTTCAAAAGAAAAATTGATTGACTGAGTATTTCGCCAATGAGGGATTTTAGCCACTTAATTGTTGTCTTAAATTAATGCGCCGGTTAATCAGAGTTTGTTTTTAAACGCTCAAAAAATAAGCACACAAAGAAAAACTAAAGTAAAATCATCCTAACTGAAATAAGTATATGAGGTAATATTTACCTAAATCAAAGCAAAGTTTAGCCAGAAAAAATTCAGGAACATTTTATTTTCACGGAGTTAAGTTGATTAATGTAAAATTGACAGTAGCGCCAGAGACAAAATCTTAACGAAAAATCCAGATAACTGGATTTCGTCAGAGTAACAGACAATTTTTGGAATGCTGACAACACCATTTATCGCAGCTTCGGGTGTTACCTGTAACAACGAATAATTTGTTGAGCATATACATTTTCCAAGTAAGTTAACAAGCAATGTACCAAGTAAGTTACTAATTTTGAGACCCTTGCACCAAAATTGTTAGCTAAGACCTTATCCGCGGCTATAAAAGCGTCCCCAGACTTTGAAATGTTGGTCGCAAAATCAAAATTGGTGCGATGTTGAAAGTCCTAAATAAAAAATTCGCCCGGGTTGCTTCGCTTCGCTTCAGTGGAATTATTATGTATCCTGTGAGCTAGTCTTCTTTGGTAACCAAGATTGTTTGGACTTTCAGCTGAGCGAAACACAATTAGCGCTTAAATAAAAGTAGCATAAACTTCCGATTTTGTTTTCATATCTCAACCTCTTAGTTTTTGTTTCGACTTTCGTAACAAAATTAACGGAAAATTTGTGCTGAGGAATATTTTCACACTTTGAATTTGTCCAAAAATTATAGGTTTTTAATATTTTCTTTTCCCAAAAGCTATTCGATATGAATTAAGCGATAGTCGGAACATTCAGGGCTTTGACCTGGTATACGAGCAATCTTGTTTTTTTTTGTATTTATTTTTTTCAAGTTACTCCTGCTCCACAGACCTTAAAAAGCAGTCGGAACATTCAGGCTTCGCCCTGATTCGAGCAGTTTTGGTGATGCTTATACGCAATTACATAAGTTCCGAACTTTTAGGCTACCTTTTCTGAAAATTTCGTGCCAGAAAACTTTTAAAAACTTTTATCTGTTCAAGTTTTTTTCAACGTTAAAAATTTTCAACAAAACTTGTACATCAACCGTAAGGGAAAAACATCAGCTATGAAAATTTTGTAGGGAGTATCTAAAGATCATTTCATCACGGTCGATGTAAAAGTTTTGTTGAAATTTTCTGTTGTTATTGTCCAAACTGGCCCTGAAAAAAAAAAGAGTTTTATAAACTGAAAACCAAAACTTGCGTACAAATAGGGGAAGGGGCGGAGGGGGGGGGGGGGGGGGCGGTCATCTCTTTCCCTCGAAGATTCCACCCCCTGCCGACCCAAAGGGTCCCACCTTAATATTATTTTGAGATATCCATTTTTGGCTGGCCTGATCTTAAAATTTTTCTAAGGGCCCTATCGGCGCCAATCTATACTAATTTTGTAAGAGGAGCGCGCGTCGAAAAAATGCAATTTTTTAGTCGAAACTTTCCAAAAAGTGCCTAAAAACGATTTGGTCAAATTTATGTCTTTAAAATTGTTTGGTCAGAAAATTTTTTGAAAATCCGCCCCAGTTCCCCTCGAAAAATTTCTAGTTCCGCGCCTGCAGAATAAATAGATTAAAATATATCCCACTATCAAACTAAATTTTGTTAGTTGACAAGTTGACAAGTTGCATACGAATTGTACTCTTCACAATCGGAAGCCGCATCTGGATTTGTCAACTACCAGGTATCTTCGGATATTGGACGATTTCGAGAAAACTTTTAAGATGGAGCGGAATGAGACGTTCGAGACTTACTAGTTGTTGTCGCGGAAACAACGGAAGGAGAAACCCTCGAGCAGTTCTACTGCTTGGTATTAAGCGGATTGGGGGCAAGATGTAGTCTTGTTACTCTAGAACGACGAATTCAAAGACATGTCTTTAATGTCAGCATTAGTAATAAGGAGACGCTGACGGAGTTATGCAGATCAGCTAAAACGCCCGTCGAAGTATACAAGATCGCTCTGTCACACGAAAGGGGACATAAATATGCCCAGAGTTTTAAAGTTACCTATAGTGGACTGAAATCGGCGCCAGCGGGGGCACTGCAAATAAAAGCGGAATCGATTAGCTCCATCCGAAGGGGATATAGAAGGCCATTCCAGAGAGGTTAGAGGGGATCGTTTTGAGGGAACGCAAGGGGTGGCGGGGACAGGAGATGTTTCAGTTGCGACCAGGCGAATTTCACTACTGATCACATTTTGAAGTGTCCAGAATGCATCCTGCTTTTGTTTCAAGTAGACAAAACACTATGAAAGAACGTACCGAGACAAGCGGGGCGCAGATCGAGGGCAGTTCAGACTCATACATAGGGAAGCCGGAGCAGGCGATCAATTCACGGAAGACGATGGCGTTTCATCACAACATAATCGGTTGGATGGGTCAAGGACCACCAGTCGCAAACCCATGAATGGGACTCGGATAGCTCCAATGATAATATTGTCATATCATTTCGGAAAAATGGAGAAGCAGAAGCTGAGTGTAGCTGGAGTAAAATTACCGATCGAAACCAATGGAAAATCAAAGATGCCGTGGGTCGACAGGGGGTCGACAATTTTGATTTTCTCAATTGGCGAACTGAAGCGGAGGCTAGGTACGGCGGCAAAAAATTATCACTTTTGTAGTCAACTGATGATCAATTCTGAAATTACCAGAACAATCCGTTGAGGTGGTTGGTCATAATGAAGGTGCTGCTAACGTTAAACGGTTGGTCAATATTTGGTCAATAGTTGGTCAATATCTGGCGCCGGTGAAGTCATGAGCATCCAAAGACCATCGGAGCCCTCGGATAAGCCACTGGATGACGGGCAACTGCCCTTCAGTAAGCAATTTAGTGATTAGGACGAAATAGGATAAGGCGCACTCGAATTTATAAGGTGCCATCGGATTTCTTAAAGGCACTGATGCCAGTGCAACAAAAAGGCAGACGCGTTCCAATTACACTCCACGAAACGGTCAATTAAAAAATTGAAAAACTTCAAAGCCTTGTCGAAAAGAAAATTTCGACAAGTCTTTCGTATCGCCGATAGTCATTACAGCTAAAAAGGACGAGGCAATAAAATAAGCGTTTGAAATGCGGGAATTGAATAAACAAGTGCATAAGAAAAAATACCAAATGCCGAATATTGAGGAGCTAAGGAAAAATATTAGACAAACAATCAGTGAAAAAAAAGGGATATGTGTACTTCACAACAATGGACCTAACCAATGCATACGGACAATTGCCCTGAGGTAAAGATACTAGTAATCATTGCAATTTCTTTTTGGTGGAGGATTCCAGGCACTGAAAACTCAAGAAGCAAGCATAGTCGAACTGAAACTTTTCGACATTCATGAAGACATGCGCATCGTGGGCGTCACAAAGGACTGAGGGCGAACAATTGGGCCCCAATGGCTGGAGAATGATATTGTTCGCCTCTAAACACTTAAGCACAGCGGAAAGAATTTACTCAACAAAAAAGTTAGAAAGGCTAGCGGTCGTGTCGGGGGCAGAGTTTTTGAGAATTCAAATAGTCGGAAGAGAAATCAAGGTTGTAACCGATAACAGAGCGCTTGTAACATTACCTTAACGGAAACAATGAGATGACTAAAAGAATATTTAGCCAGTTAACTCGGCGGATAGACCAAATTAATCCGTTTGACTTCAGAAAAGAGCACATGCCAGGGACAAAAATTGGACTCGCTGACTAAGTTTCAAGACATCGGGTGGGGGAAGCACCTAGAATACGTAGATACGTTAACACTTTTTCAGTAGCTAAATTTAAATCAAATAATAATTCCCTTGGCTAGATTTTTAAATCATCAAGCCTAATGGCTTTTAATGGAAACAAGAATGTTTCAGCCGATCAGATTGCAGTACGCGAATACAAGCATTAAACGCCACCGGATGAGGGCTCCTATGCATGCGCCGAAACGACAGCCAACCAGAACGCTTGCATATCGAGCGTCGACTACTGCAAATATGCAAAAACAGTTGAAGTCGTTACTAAGTGTGAATTAAATAAGCCCTTGAGTTCTTTGATTATGAATTTTTCTCTAAAGAAATTGAATAAAACAACTTTCCAAATATCGAGAAACCGTATCCAGTAGCGATAGGTTGGAAGTCGAAGTTATCAATGAGAGATTAGGGGCTAGAACCACAGGAACGGTAGAGGCGAAACAAACAACGTGATTTCAATCCCATCAAAGATCAGTGGAGAGATTTAACCGCCAGTTTACTCGACGAACGTGATAATGAGTGTGATTCCAAGACTCCTTTGTAGATGGACGGACGATTGGTCATTCCAAACCCACTTCGAAGATCCATCATTAACAGCATTAATAGCATCCATCATTGATAACCTCCATGATAACCTAGTTTGTTTCATGCTCCAAGGCGCGTGTGGTTCCCACACATCCATAGAAGTCTGGCATCGGAGGCCGAGGAGTGAACTGAGTGCACAGAGGCAGGTAAAAGCTTATAAACATTTTGCTCCAGGAAAGATTTGGATAAAGCTTACGAGCCTAAGGAGCCTAATGAATAACGACTTCTGGGGGCCCATAAAACATCTCAACGAGCCTAGTAATTACGTAATGATAGTGGTAGACAGATTCTCTCAGTGGCCCTCGGCAATTATACATAGAAACGACAAATCCGACAAAGTGTTGAAATTCATTTCAAAGAACTTAACCAACCGAGGAGTCCCCGGAAACTTTATGTGGAACAAGGATCTGGCTTCACATTTAAAGCAGTTAAGAAATTTTGCAGTTTAACGCATTTTAAACAAAAAACCGTCGCTTCAGAATCTAAACTGTAATATTGTTTTACGACAAAAATCTGCATGTTTAGACACAGAGGAGGCGAGGGCGCAGAAGATGCCCATCCCGCTTAGACCAACTGGAAAATGCGGTACGATGTGCAATACGATCAAAAGAAAATTAACCACCGGTTTTGTGTGATGGAAAACTCGGTGACGCATGACGGAGTGCCGTGCGAGACAGCTGGTGGGTGGGCTACGGAAACAGCTAGATGACCTAGCCGACGATCCGAGCTCTTCTCCAACGAATCAGAGAAAAAAACAATGGGTACATATTAATAAAACAAAAGTCGTAAAGGATTCGAAACACAATTACGTTACAAAGCAGTTTTGTGCTCAGGAAAAATGGAGTCGCCAAAAAGCGGATGCCGGAGACCAAGACGGGTGGCAGTAAAACCTACCTAGCCCAAAAACAATGGCAGACTTACAGAAGAAATTTGACGCAGGAAGCAAGAGTCCGGAAAAAGCAATCAAGCGGGGTGAGAAATCTAAAGCAAAAACCTGGGACGAGGAGGAATCGCGTTCAGATTCAGAATCGGAGCCGGCGTTGTTGACATGCGGAGTGAAACCCGGGCGAGGGCGATCAAAAGCGGCCAGAGGACAAGCGGATCAAAATCGTACAACTCAGATACAACGAGACCGACGGAGAAGAAGGACGTCGTACCAGGGGAGACAGTTTCAAAAAAGCCGAAGTAGAGAGGGGCAAGTAAAGAGGACAATGCGAAACGAATGGAGGAAAAAGGAGTCGAGGGAGGAAAGGCGCGTGCAATTGACTACGTACAACCGGAGGGTGGGGGAGAGAAGAAAAAGCAGGCCGCCCACGAAAGCAGCGCCTTGTATCGTATTCATGCCAAGACAAAACAGCCAAGATGAGTTGAATTTCAAGTGTCTGCAGACGATGAATGTCATATTTGTATATTTAAAATAATGCTAGTTTCTAGTTCTTGAAGTCCATCGCTTGCGTTGGCTTTTTGTCATGATTGATACCTGCCAACGGTTACGCCTAGTTCTAGTGGTCCTACAACATTGTCTCTGAGTGTTGGATTTAAAAGCAATTTGTTCATACTGGGATTATCATACGCAATTTACACTACTGAAAAAAATTGTTTTTCATAATTTGGTTTTCTCAGCTCTCTCAAAACACTATAAAGACCCTTTGACCAAACTTTCTGAGCCGTAAGCAAGTTTTGGAAAGTTTAGGCCTTACAAAACGTTCTTAGGCACCTTTTGGAAAAGTTGACAGAAAAGTTGCGTTTTTCGGCGCGCGATCCTCCTCAAAGTTAGTATATATTGGTGCCTCCGGCGCCTTTAGAAAAATTTTTAGGGTCCGTCTGTCAAAATTGGATTTAGGGTCCGTCAGTCAATATTTTAAGTCCGTCTTAAAATAGTTCAAAGGGGGACTCTTTGGGTCGGCAGGGGGTCGAATCCTTGAGGGAAGGGCGCGTCCGCTCCTCTCTCCCCTGCTAATACCGCCCCTGATTCGTTTCATCCAGCGCAGGTAGGACCGACGTTCGGTATTTAAGAATGTTTTACTTGGGCTATTCAACGAGAGAGTTTCGAACTATTTCAGCAAGTTAGCAAGTTAGTTAAATTAAGCAATACCAAGTGCTGGGTAAGAGTATGTATATCACTAATGACTACCAAAAAATATGATTTCTAAAATAGCAGAAAGTACTATAGAGAAAAAACCACTAAACTTGCTCCGTTCATGATGTATCAGCATCGTTTATTCGAGAACTTAAACAGAAAATTAATATGAGGGTTGATTCCCCGCTAAAACACAAACTAGACCACACAAAAAAATTGGCTAATTTATTAGAAAGCTGAGTCGAAATTGTTTCTGGTGGTCTTGTCTCACTGCCTTATTTTTCGACCTTTGCTTAATCTTCCAATGTCTGGGTTCTCCCAAGGGTTCGTATGGCATTTTAGATTGAGGTCGCTAACAACCAGCTCATAGCTTATCTGGTTTCCGACCAGGTTTTTTGGTCTGGGCTGTCCATCCGTCAGGTCAGATTGTCTGCTGTCGATTGTCGGATTAAACTTAACCCGATTAGATGGGCCTTGCAATGAATTGACACTGAAAATTTTCGGTTTTTTGGATGACCAATCTGGATTAAAAGTTACCGACTATAGGAGAGTAATGGGTATTTAAATCAACTACCAGTTAAAAGATGTTTTGCTGCTTCAAATGATATAACTTCAATTAGGAAAAGTTTTGGAGTCTTGATACAAGTGACTTCTTTCCCCGCTCTAGTTTTGGCGCGATTACCAGATTCGTAAAACTCGTGCACCAATCAGTTTAAGAGGTTGTCTTATTCTTATGAGCTTTGTATTGTTTCTAACAGATGAACCAAAAACTTTTTGCGGCAGGGTTAAATTTACTGGTGAAATCTCTTTTTTTAGCCACTCTAGTTGTTTTAGCTTTTGAAGATCTAGACTGAGGTTGCTCCTTGTGGGCCTTATTATCCTTTTCTACCCTTTCGCTTGTGGAGGTCGGCTCTGACGTCGGTCGTACTCTTGGGACTTAAATTGGTCGCACGAAATGCAACTTCTCTCATTGTGCCATTCGATAGGCTCATGTCCCTGTGCATCCGCAATTCATCTTGAGGTAGGTATAAAGGGGACTTATGGTGACCAAGCGCATCCTCAATTTTGACTCCTCAGTTTTGGTTTTTCTTACAAGCAAATCTATTAAGTTCGACCGAGTTTCATCGTTATCTGCTCTCCTCTTTTATCTTCTGTGAAGTTCGGGGAGCGTTAGCTTCACTGACAATGTCCGTTTTCTCCAGTACTTTCGACCTAAATTCTTTCAGTAGGATTAAATCGCTTGAATTGTTTTGGCAGATACATCCCTTAGATTTGTCGAAATCGGTTCTATAAGCGTCCTCAGGACTGTTTTCTCGAAGGCTTTCGCCACGTTGCTCATACGGTCTGGGTCGAGACGAGTTCTTAGTCTAGCTCATTCCTGTTCCTCCTCCCTCAAGAGCGAATCTTGAGAGCTATTTATGACGGCGTTTCTGTGGGCGGTAGCATATTCTTCGAACCGAGCTTTAATTTTACACTTCGTTTGATTTTTTGACATTAATTTGAGCTCTTAAAGCCGGCAATGCCTTCTGTTGCATCCACTTTGATCAGCTGGTATTCCTTTTTTGGCTTCGTGCTTCTTTTCTTTTTATAGCCAAATCAGATTTCCTGATTAATTTACCACTCTCAAGAGTTAACTTGTAATCCGATTCTTTTTTAATTTCATTTTTTGATTCTCTATTGTTCCTTTCCTGTTAATTTTTTCGCCAGTCCTGTTTCTTCATCCTCCCGGAACATTTTGACATTCTAAAAAACGAAGACCAGGCAGGTCGTTTGTATCATTTTTTCGGCAACCCCTATGGCTCTATGGTCGTCTACCAGTGCGAAGAGTAACTTAATATGATTTGTGTTGCAAAAAAAACTGGTCTTTTTTCGCTCTAAACTATTGTGCTTAGTCACATCTTAGTCGAGGGGGAACTCCGTTATTTGAAATATACCCTTGCATAAATTTTATGGCGACATCCGCTGTAGTTTTTGAAACAACTTTTGATGTTGGAAATTTCGACCATTTGTCTATTGCAACTAGTATGTAAGCGTTCTTATTTAAGAATTCGTCGAGAATTCGGTTGCTTTTTGAAACAACTTTTGATGTTGGAAATTTCGGTTGGAATCCATCCGACATAGTAACTGAACCGTGAGGGTCGACACGGTCCGTAGATTAACGGATTAGGAACGAAAGCAACCCCACTATTTCTTAACAATCTAGGTTATTTTCCGAATGCCTGTACTCATGCTATATGTGGTGTGTAAGTTAAAATTTTTCCGTCGATTGTCTTATAATTTTGTTCGAAAATTTTAGGATCTTTCACTTTAGTAGCCACTCGGATTATTTTTTTGCCACTTGTTCTAGTCATTTGCTAATGTGTTTGTCAGCTGGTGTCTGTATTCCTTTTTACCTTTTGTTTTGTGTATCTATATTTCTTTCTATGTTTCGTTTGAGTTTTGCATCTGTTGTTACTGTTGTTGTCTTGTCTGCTCCAGTCGTTTTTCGTAGCAGCTGTTGTCTTTGATTGATAGATACCTCATCCTCCGACCATTGTTGCAAATCGTGCATGATTTCAGTCGGCAAGGGTGGTTTTGTCAGGTTTTTCCGATCTAAACGTGCGTTTTTTGCATTTTCCCACTTAAGGTTGTTAGCTGAGCTAGTTGTTGCTACGTTGGACAAAGGAGTATTTGGTTTTCTGCCCATGTGTGCTTCGAAAGGTGAATTTTTGGTTACACCATGTGGTGTTATTCGCAAAGTTTTCATTATATCGGCAACGTCCGATGTCATTAATATGGTGTGTTTGCCGGATCTAATCTCATAACCCCTAGCCTACGTTTCAGTGTTTGTATCATTTTTTCGGCAACCCCTATGGCTCTATGGTCGTCTACCAGTGCGAAGAGTAACTTAATATGATTTGTGTTGCACAAAAACTGGACTTTTTTCACTCTAAACTATTGTGCTTAGTCACATCTTAGTCGAGGGGGAACTCCGTTATTTGAAATATACCCTTGCATAAATTTTATGGCGACATCCGCTGTAGTTTTTGAAACAACTTTTGATGTTGGAAATTTCGACCATTTGTCTATTGCAACTAGTATGTAAGCGTTCTTATTTAATTCATCGGGGGGGCGGCAAAATCTAATTGTACTCCTTCATTTGGTTCTACGACCGAATCCATTTGGAATGAATGTTTTTTCCCTATTATAGGTTTCAGATTTTTACCTTGCTCTGTACAGTGTTTGCAACTTTGCGCTATCTAAAACGACTGATCGATGGATGTGTGGGAACCACGCGTTTTGACATAAGTCCAGCATGAAGGCCGAACCTGGGTGTGTCAGATGTACGCTTTCCAGTATTGTCTGCCGCAGCTGTGTTGGGATGACGATACGTTCGTCGATAAGCAAACAGTCCTCCCGCACATGCATTCGGTTGCGGACATTGAACCAATACTGACCATATGAGAATTCGATCGCGTCCCAGTCCCGCTTTTTTTTTACAAAAGTAATGAGTGGTCTGAGATTTTTATTCTTTTTCGTAGCTGCGGCAATGAACTTGATCCCTAGAACCTTCTGTTGTCTTCTTCAGAAAAGCGGTGTGTCCTCTTCTGTCTCCTTCATTGTCGTTTGGCTTACTGTGACCACTACCCCTCGGTTATTTCGTGGTGGCTAGCTTCGATTTGTGTCTTTGTCATCGTGAGCGGTTCCTCATTTGGGGCACGTTCCTCCTGGCTTGCAATGTTGTAGTTTATTCTACTCACGAACTACTCTTGCATCTCTGTTCGGCCCTACTTTTTGTCAGTTTATGTCCCCGCAAACACTTTGAAGTTGTCCGTTTGTACCACTTGTGTCGTCCTTAATCCGAATTTTTGTTGCTTGTCTGTTTTTGTAGTTTCTTCGTCAAAATTGTTTTTTGGGAAATTTTGACTAGTGACCTTGAGGAAAGCAGTTCTCTTGAGTCCTTAACGTTTATCGGTGTTGTGGCAGATGTGGTGCTTGTTAGTATTTTCGTAGTTGGTGGTCGTTTTTGCCACCGAGGATCTAATAGGCTTTCCTCTCTGTCCGATGTCCCCAGCCAATTGGGCAGTTTTTCCTCCTTTCTGCCACGTGGATTCAGCGACTTTACTTCGTCTGGAATGAATCCACGTTTGTAATTCTTTAGGTCTTGTTTTCGGCTCATTTTCTGTTTTCTGTTACTGTATTTGACTAGGTTTGTTGAGTTTTCCGAGGATACGAGTGTATTGTGCAAATGTGTTTTTTTAGTTTATCTTTCGATTTACAGCTGACTGAGTTGCAGAATAATTTGAGCAGAACTGATTTGGTTTCAGTGTTTGCAATTGACCGCTTGCAGAATTTTTGGAAGATTGCTTATTCAAGTTAGAGTTTGAGGTGTTAATTGCTGTCCTTTTATTTTGCGCGCGCTTTTTGATAGGCTACACGATGTCATTTTCTGATTGGCTAACTTATTAAGAATGACGTTGTCAATCACCTCCAGGTTATTTATGAATGCATTAATTGATGCTACAACAAATTCCTCGTCGTACTAGCTTGGGGGTATTGCCAATCCAACTGGATTTCGTGACATATAGTCTATTAGCCCCATTTTGTTACCCTCCAATTGTTTGGTACCAAATTGGAATGGGATTAGGCAATCAATCCATCTGGTTAATCTACTTGACGGTTTTTTGATCTCTCGCTTGCGTTTAAAGCGCTGATCAAGGCTTGATGATCTGTGATGACGGTGAAATGTATTCCGTACAGATAATATTTGGAGTGTTCAATGGCCCACACTAAAAATCATGATGCATATGCTTTTGCCACCCAGCCTTCTGGTGAATGTTGTTCGAGTGACGCCCCTAAACCTGATGTAGTAGGATCAGTTACTATACGTGTTTCTAGATTTTGGTCAAAATGTCTGTTTTGTGTTATTTCAGAGGTTATCTTTTTAATATTTTCAAATGATTTATTGAGTTCCGGTTTCCAATCAATTGGTTTATTTGTTAGTGTTTTTTTAACAGTGGTCGTAATGCTGCTGCTGTTTGTGCTAAGTTTGGAATATATCTGGTGAGATGGTGTATAGAACCCATAAAGCTTTTCAGCTGTTTAAATGTTTTTGGAGGAGAAAGCTTTCCGATTGCCTCTGTTTTTCTTATTAATGGTGTAGTGCCCTCATTGTTTATAGTGTACCCTAGCCACTCAACTTGTCTACAAGCAAACTTACATTTGGCCAATGATATGACAAGACTCTCTCCATCTAATCTTTTCAGAATCGTTTGTAGTTTTTGTTTGTGCATATCAATCGACCGTTTTGTCACGATCAATATGTCGTCTAGACATGCACAGGAGTTTAAACAATTTGTAAGTGTTAGATCAACGGCCTTTTGAAATTCAGCTGGCATATCCGTGAGGCCGTAAAATCCTGTTTGAAATTGGTAAGTTCCGGTGGCATTGCCACCAATTAGACTGCAGTTGCCTTGTTCTCGAGTTGGTTTGTCTAGTGGGATTTGTGAGTACGCGTATCTCAAATCTAATGTTGAGAATAGGGTTTGCTGTTTGTTGTTTGATTTCACCACTTGTGCTATGTTGTCTAACAGTAGGTCGATGTTAGGCATCTGGTATTTATTCTTGTGAATAAATTTGTTTATCTTTTTCGTGTCTAAAGCCAATTTTACTGTCTGGTCTTTTTTACGGTAATCAAGATTGGACTAATGAATTGTCGATCTGACCATTTATCCAGTCTATTATGTGTTTTTGATCCATAAGTTTGTTGAGTTCTTTTTCTACTTGTTCATGTAGATAAACCAGTACACGGCGTCCTTTCTGCTGTACCGGGATAAAAATCTTTAATGAATTGTGTTCGCATTGCATGGTTTTTTGACTTTCCAACACGAATGCATAGTTGTGGATAGTTATCTTTTACCCATTGTTTGATTTCAGAGTTTGATTCTTCTTGTTTGCGTATATTCAGTACGTTCCCTTGTTTTTGTTTTTCTTGTACTAGTTTTACTCCAATTTGTGGTAAAATGTTTCTGCCTATGATGTTTGCTTTCTGTTATCGACAATGATGAATGGGGCAGCTCTTGTTTTCCATCCTCCTGATTCAATTGTCACAATTAATCTTCCCTTCGGAATAATTGTTTCACCATTGTAACATGCTAAGTTCCAAGTTGTATCTCCCTGCGGATTTGTCATTATCTTGTAAACACCGGGCTGTTTTTTGGTTAATTAACGACATTGGGCTCCCGCAATCAGCGATTACAAATAAATTTTTTGTCTTCAATTTAATTATATGCCCATTTGAATCATCCTCGGACAGGCTTGTTGTGTTTTTTTATTTCAAATGTTTCCGATATTGCCGTCACTGAAAAACTATCGATGTAAAATTGGCAAAAGCGATGGATCGAGTTCTGTTCCCTGACTCTAGGATTCGGTTTCTTCTTGTTCCTCTTCGTTGTTGCGATCTGCCACATAATTAACATTTCCTGAGCGACACACTTTGGCAAAATGGCCTCGTTTGGCGCATTTAGAACAGATTTTATCCTTTGCGGGACATGATTGTAAGTGGTTTTGTCCAAATTGGTTACCACATTTGTAGCATTGTTTTTGAGTGTTGAGATATGGATTTCTTTGTTGTAGCGACTGACCTCTTGTATTTTGTTGTTCTCGAGGATATACACGACGTCGAAAGTTTCCACGGCCTCTTTGAGATACCTGACTATTCGCAAAACTACTTCGTCCCGGTGTATCAATTTAATATACCGGTTCCTAATTTGTTTTCGTTACTTGATTTCCAAACGGATTTGTTTTCATTGTGCGACTATGTTCGATTCCTTTTTCCCTGCGTATCGCATACTCATACTTATCTTGTGGGCTTCTCGTTTGTGCGAGTAATTCTTCGGCTATCTTTTCGTTTTTCATTTGTGCAGTGAACATGTCTCGCACAATCAGCTCTTGAGGCCCTCTCGGTCCCCACAATCAGCTCTTGAGGCCAACTCAACCAGATCAGCGTGAAATTGTTCCAGGCTTTCCGTTTTCTTTTGTTTTCTGCAGATGAAGTTGTATCTCTCGAACGCGACAATTCTGGTTGTCACGAAGATGTCTTCTAGTGTCGTAATTAGCTCTCTTGTTGCTACCGTAAGTAGAAATAGTCCTGGACGCTTTTGCTGAACTTGATGCTGGCCCTCGGCTCGCAGGCACAGAAAATTGTAACTTCTCACTTTAGCGTCTGCTTCGTCCCATCGGAAAGAGTTGCATAAGACTCCTTTTCCTCGGGCTTTTACCACATGGTTTTCCCAACCGACTCTTTTTTCCTGGTTGCGAAACTCCCGGTTTTTCTTTTGAGCTTCTGTTTCTCCAGTTATCTCGACTTCGTATATAGGTTCTGTGGGCTCGACGAGCGGTGGTTTGTTTCTTTATAAATTTTCTACTTCAATTCCGTCTTTGGCAAGTACTGCCATTTCAAATATTGCTGCCCACTTCGACCATTCCAGACATGGCTCAGCTGAGGTTTTCTCCCAAAATGGGTTAAAATTCAGCGGGTTTTTTGAAAATCCTGCTGACTGCGCCCTGTCATACCTCTAAGTATGGGCGTGAGTATATTGAATCCGATCGGATGGATAAACATTATCTTGATGCGAGTCAGATAAAGCAGCTGTCTTTCAGAAAGATAATTTATCGTCTGAGCTCTTGCTTATGATCTTAGGTCGGCATGCAGCCCTATCAAGGTCAACTGACCAAAAAATATATAAATATGTTAATCAAACAAATAGATAGCAATGATGATCAGTTTATCTATCCGTACCAGATGACACAAAGTGTGCTTCAAAAGGGGAAGAGTTAGGAAATTGTTAGGTTTCGGTTCTCAGCTATTTCCGTATTTTCATAAGAGTTAATTCAAACCAAGGTTTAAGTTTTTCATTTGCCATTACCACGTATCTTTTTCTTCAAAGGTTCTGCTGTTTTTCCACGAATTTTTTTTTCGTCGAATTCTTCCACTTCTTTCAAATCAGACCCTGACACTTCGTCTCATTTGTTTTATCTTGCAATGCCGCTTAGCTCGATATGGTTTAGCGTGATAGTTCTGAAAAAGTAATTACAGATCTAGCCAATGTACTAGAGGTTATCTGAGCTGACGCATTTCTAGAAAATCTAAGCTGAAAAGAGTGAGCCAGCAAACCTAGTTTCTTTTTTGTTCCGACTTTCGTAACGAAAGTAACGGAATATTTGCGCTCGTGGTGGGTTTTTTTTTCTTTATCAAATTTCGACTTCTTAACTAGCCTTTTTTGACGGAATTTTTTATATCATTCAAAAACTATTGTTGTTCTGAGCTTGAATTTGGAAATATATTTCACCTGTGATCATTTTTCGTAAAGTTATGGTGGTTTAAAGGTTGCCATTTTGGCCAAATTGGGACAAATAACGCGCGAATAGCGAGATTTAATCCGTATTAGAAATCGTTCCAAATTGATTTAAGGAAGATTATATGTCATTTTTGATTTGATTTGTTAATAGGAGCAAAATCTATCACTTCGTACTTAATATGGCGTGTGGGGGGATGTTTTTCACAAAAAGAATCTCAAGTTTTTTTTTATTTTAACTTTATTTTATTACAATTAATTTTTTCATGTTCTTGCTATTTAAATTTTTCATGTTCTTGCTGCTCCATAGACCTTAAAAGGCAGTCGGAACATTCAGGGCTTCGCCCTGATACGAGCAGCCTTGTTTGATTTGGTCGTACGACCGTATTCAGCTTTCCTAGGCCTGCTGTTTTAGCAGGTTGCTTCAAGTTTCCACCTGCTTTTACGATATATGCTTTTAAGCAAAAACTTTTGGCCAACAAATGTACTGTCTTGTTCGACTCTTGATTTTCATGCAAGTAGGCCAGCCGGGATTAAAAATCTCCCATCAAGTTACAGGCAAACCTCTGAGACATGTAGATTGTCCAGCTAGAGATTATCATAACTTCCGAGGTGGAGTTGTAACAAATCGTCTCTTCTCCCTCGTCAATTTCTTTTTGTTTTTTTTAAAGAATAAATCTGTTTTATTAGCAAAAACATAATTTTATTCTAAAGACTTGAGGTCAGGAGGATAGAAAACATTTTCTATTTCTTAGAGCCGCTAATGCAAATTTCATCGTTCTAAGCAGAGTACATATCTTGTCCAAAAAATTAGAGTTTTCAGGATTATTGCGCGGATGCTATTTTGACACATTAAATTTGCCAACATGTGTATCAATCAGCCTTTATGTGCTTTAATTGTCCGTTAAAACAGATAAGTGTTGATCCAGGAGACAAAAATTTGAATCGATCCAAAGCCCATTTAAAACTAGTAGCTCCAATTTGTTGATTCTACCACGTTAGCAAATCTACTGGCGAAGTATGCTGTCTGCCAGTTGACCCTATGGTCCTGTTCAAGGGATGGTCCCAAGCTTCCATGTGAGGCATCGCAATTGAATTTAATTTTTAGTTTAATATTAAAATAACGATTAGTCATTTTTTTTGCATTTTCCCGAAAACTGGGTTTCTGACAGTTGATGTCTCTAATTTTTTGCATCAGTTCACGAAAAGGTGACAAAAAGTCTCAGATTGGTGATGAGTTTTCGTAACAAATTATTTGATTGCATAACCGATTAAAAATTTTTCATGATTTTTTTTCAGATTTCGTAATTTTTTTTTCATCTTTATGACTGTACATTTAGCTCAATAAAGATCTATGCTACTAAACGCACACTACACTACCTATCAAAATGAATTGAATGCTTTGTAGTATTTGGTGCATGCTGTTGTGAGACTTTACCGCCAAAATATGGTTAAAAAAATAAGTTTTAATATAATTTTGCGTCCGAGCCATTACATTGAATGCTGACTAACACTCTCCCCAACGATGTGAAAGGCACAGGTTTAGCAGAATCACCGTGGAATTATGTAGAAAGTGAGTTTAAATTTCCAAATTAGACACACAAGCTTTCCTTTAGTTTCTTGCCTAGTACTCGACTACTTCTTGCAGCCATTTTTGAAAATCAGCTCAAAATTGAAAGATATGTTGGTTTTTTGTTAAAATTTTAGTTTATCCGACCAGCAAATGAAAGCGCACTCCGTGTTTTTATTTGTCCAATGTCTATAATGTGAACCAATCTGCAATCTGTGCTCAAAATATTTAAACTTAAATTGATGCAAGCTGCAATTACGTTTTATTTGAAAAATTCACGGCCAATGGCCAATCGGGCTTTTGTTAATCAGCGATTAAATGAAACAACTTCGTTGACATCTCATCCTTCTCTCTGCAATAATTTGAGAAACAGGGCGGAATTTGACATTACTGACAGCGTTTATTTAAACTTGTCTCTTGTTGGATCAAAGCAAATAACGTTTCTTAGCCTTACAAATGATCCTTCAGTATTATTGGTAATAATTTATCCTTAAAATCAAAATGGAGATGTTAATTTTTTCAGAACTCAAATTTAATCGTTGATGAGTTATTTTTGTATCAATCAGTAGTGGATTAAGGAGGAGGGGCCGGAGGCCTTGTAGATAATTTGCTTGCGGCGCAAAAAAAAATTGACCAAAACAGGTCAATTTTTTTTATTGCTTTGGGAGAGCTCGGAGAAACATTTTGATCGACCTAAAAAAAACAAAAAAAAAACAAAACTTTCGAAATTTTCAATCTCAGGCAAAAAAAAATAGAACGGTGAAAAAACTGTTAAGTCATTTGATCTTTATGATTCTATATTTGGTCCAATAGAATACAGTGCTGATTTAAATTATCGGAACAAAATAAATAAAAGTTGAATTAAAAAACGCGTTTTTCTCGAAATGTGTTGATTTTAGACGAAAAGTGATGAGGACCAATCTTGCTCAAAAAATTAACAGAAACTTAAGCAGAAATTTTTTTTTGCAAAATTCGAGCGCAAAAATGTACCACAAAAACGATAACTTTTGGTTTTGTTTAGATAATCAAAAATTACACCTAACTTATTGACAAAATTATACCACTGCAATGTAGGCCAACCTCTTATGTAGCCCAACAAAATTTAAGAAGGGAATAATTTTCTCAGCTTTTTATGAACATATTTATTTTCGTATCCAAAAAACACCAATTTTTCTAATCAAAACATTTATAAACCTTTTGCGTCCACTTTAGGAGGTTACATCCTTTTTTAATTTGGGGGCCTACATCGAGGCTTGCAGTGATATTGTAGATTAAAAAACAAATCAGATACAAGTAATTTTTGATTGACTAATCAAAACCAAAATTAATCGTTTTTGGGGTAATTTTTTGAGCTCGAATTTTGCTAAGGAAATCGCACCATTATATTTATGTTAAAATTTTGAGCAAATTTGGTCCTCATCCTTTGTCATATAGAATGAGAAAAATGCGTCGTAATTTTAATTTTTTTTTTCCGGATATTTTAAATTAGCACTGTATACTACTAGGCGCACACAACAGTACCTATCGTAATGAACTGATTGTTTTGTAGTATTAAACGAGTTTTTAAAAGTTTCAAAATGCTTCAATTCTGTAAACTTAATTTATTTATCAAATAAAAAACAACTAAAAAAGTTGAGAGCAGAAAGAGCATTTCTTTCAGCCCAAAAAACCATTACGAGTCCAAATGTGTATTTCGTGAATTGTAAGCGGTATCAGCTACAAGGACGCTCTCTTTGTGTTTTTTTGTTTTTTAGTTTTCTTTGGTAGTTCCGACAAAGTTTTTAACAAGTTTCAAGACTTCTCTTCGAATTCCACAGACCTACCCGCACTCAGTAAAAAGAGAAATTAATCGATTATATTACAATTAAAATTGTACGTTTATCAAAAGTTTAATTAATTATAAGCGCCAAAATTAGATATTTTAAACGATTCATAATCCGTTATAATCGTAACACTTTTTGTGACGTTATTAAAAATATAGACATATAATTGATTACACTTTTTCCGAAAATCTCTTATAATCTCTTATAATCTATTATAGTCTATTATAATAGATTATAAAAAAATATTTTCTGTCGAAAATCTCCTAAGAGTGAGATATCTTGTCACTCTTTGGTTCATCTGAACACAAAGTTTTGCTGCAAAACAAAAGTTTGATAGAGATCCCTTCATATTAGTTGAAAGAATCCCGCGATATGTAAATTATAACTTTTCAATACAAGTCATGAAACCAAAGCAATATGCTGATTTTTTGGTGGTCAAAGAAACTTACAATGATCATCATGAAACAACTATATTCAAAAAGAAATAAAAAAAACGTTACAAACTTGAATAAACCCACGTCTACGAAAAGCATAAAATATAAGCAATTATTATGCAAGGTCGAAGATAAAATAGGCAAACTAAAAGGATTATAAACAATTATATTCGATGAAAATGGATCTTTTCAGTAAAACAATCGAATAGAATTTCGGATAAAAACAATCGATTATAATTGATTATAATGTATTATACTTGATTTTATTTGATTTCAAAACGAGAGATTATAATCGATTATTAATTGATTAAAATTAATTTTTTCTCAATTTTTGTAGACTGGTACTAAAATCATATTATAATCGATTATTAACGCTTGAAACTGGATGCGGGCAAACACTAAATTGTGCGCCTAGTGCACAGTCTGGCTATAATTCCAAAATCTTTTATACAAAACTTCTGAAAAATGCTATGAGACCATTTCAATTCGAAAGCAATTTGAGGGCACATAATAGTTTTTCATGTGCAAATCCAATGAGGAAAAAATTTAGCCTGAAAAATAAATCTAGTCACCAATTATCACAACCTTACCAAAAAATAACTTATTAAAAAAAGATTCGTTACAAAAATTTCTGGAACTTTCAAATTTCTGCAACAAGTTTCTGCATCAAAGAAATTTCTGCAACCAAATTCTGCAACAAAGAAATTTTGCAATCCAATTACTTGCATCATTAAAAATATTAAGCAATGGCGTTCAAAATCATGGAAAACTACTGAAGAAGTACCTGTTGCGGTCATTAAGCCGACAAAAAAGCAGGCACACGATAGTCCGAAAACTTGATTAATACAAGGCAAATAATTCCAGTTAGTAAAAGTACACGCTAGAATCAATTCCGGTTGGAATCGACCTCGGTATCTTTGAAGCCTCAAGCAAGCTCTATATCATTTCATCAAAAGGTCAACTGAATAGAGCGATAGTTGGTTTTTTCGATTAAATCGTACTCTTTTTCTGACCGATTTGTAAAAAAAAAATGTTTTCTGGAAAACAGTCTAGTTCCCGGTTACAACACACTTGTACTGCAAGTGAAAAAAATGAAGAGTTTTTTTTAGTTATATCGAGTCTTTAATAAAGGGTCCTAAAAATGGTCTTCAAATATTGCTATTAGTGATTTCTTATAAATTACATAAGTAGCTATTTTCCTTAGTTTACATCAAACTGCTCTCAGCTCACATACAGCGGCTAGTCGCATAAAAAAGAAGTCTATCAACTTGTCGGAAGGTTTTTCCCGATTGTTTCCAAGCTGTGTTTCACATATGTAGCTTCAAGTCGCTCCAAAGAATCCAATCATGACAGTGATTGCGATTATAATGTGAAGATAGAGGAAGACTCGGTCTATGAGTTTGGCCAGATACTGCCAGAGGAAGTCCATGTTGTCATCGCTCTCCAGCACTCTCACCTGGTCCACCGCCTTCAGAAATTGATTCGTCTGGGTCAGCAAGAAACTCTTGCGCTTATTCGTTCCAGCAGCTGTTTCCAGTGCTACCTGGAATAACTAATCTGTTTTTTTTTGCAAATCGATCGAAAGCGGAATATCAAAAAATGAATATTTGTATAACGGCATTTGATAGTGATCTTTTTGTTGTTTTTCCTATAATTCATAAAATCAATGACAATTCTGTAATCTACTCATTTATTTTCAATGAAGTTTGGCCGTGCTTGGATTGCTTGATAATTTAGAGATCTCGTTATAACTCATCCCCACATAATACGTTTTTTGACAGGCTATCAAGTTTTATTTGTGACGAATTTTATCCCAAAACATTTCCACAGAGCTATAACACTTCTTGCCTGGGACGCCTTTCCGAGCCTATTTGCGACTGAGGCCCATTTTTGGTTCTTCCCGTCGTCATCTCCGTCATCTTTTTTAACATTCTCCTGATTGTGTCCTTTTTCCAGTTGTTCCATCAGCTGGTTCCGTTCGTCCCGCTCCCGTTTTCTCGGTAACGCCTTCTCGATGGGACATGGCTTGAGACCGAAAAAGATCGGAACGTTGCCGGAAATAATTTTTCGCAGACTAGTTCGCATTTTGAAGCGGTCGTCCATGAAATGCACATTAATCACTAAAGCATTCAAATCTTGGAAGATTTAAAAATTTGCAAAGAAAAAAACACTTTTCGTTTTAAGAAAATCAATTGTTTTTGTATAATGAAAAAAATTTGTTCTCGGATGATTATTATGGGCTTTTCCAGACGAGAGTTATCTTTGCAAAAGAAAAAAGAAAAAATAAATAACAAAAACAAAAAATAATAATTTTTTTTTCACTTCAATTAAATAAAAGACAAAAAAAATTAAAACTATTCTACCTATGGTAGTGAGAAATGTATCCAGAGCCATGTGGGACACAACTAGAGCCAGGAAATAAGCTATGACTGGGAAGTTGAGGGAACTGGCTGGGAGCATCTCGGATATGGCTCCGAAGGAGACGACTGCGGCGAGGAGGATAGTCATGGAGAATCCGACCTTCTCTCCCGACTCGACTGGGATGACGAAGACTAGGGTTGACAGCATGTAGAGTAGAATGTTGGGAAGCATGAATACGATGTTGTAGAAGAGACCTGCAATAATCCTTTGACAAATGCACAACAGTTTTTTAAACCAAGATTCTATTCTCTTTACTATTGTTTCTCAACTAAATACATTTTTTACCGCTGGCGTTTCGAGAACAAAGCATTTTGTATCATGCCGAATTGAGATGATTTGAATAGGAAGAAATTTATCTAGCGAAATGTGTTCTTCATTAATATAAAATAAACCTACAGGGGGCCAAAAAGGACCCACTGCCTGATGGAAATCCCACTCCCCCTTCATCATCTCGGGCCTCTCATCTTACCTCTGCGCTGCAGTTGTATGACAATCTCCAAGTGGTCCATGTATGCCTGGCCTCTCCAGTCGTGGGTTCCGAAGCGCAGGGGTACTGGCCTCACCAGATCCCACTCATCGTTGTCCTGGTAGTGCTTCAAATCCGCAGCCACAGTCGGTATCATTGGGTCCATCGCTACATTAAATTTACTACAGTGCAATTTAATTAAAAGAAATTTTTTTTCCACTTTTACAATGCAAATTTTCCCTCTTACAAAGTTTTTTTTGAAAATAAAACTAAGTGTGATAAAAAATCATAGACAAATGGTAGCTATATGATAAAATGAAGGAACGCTCTCAGATGATGAAGTCAGATAAATTGTCGTCGTATACTGGGCTACTGCAAATAAGTCGACACTTGAATTCAACCAGCAAATGAACGAATTTTGCTAATTTCTCTGCAATTGATTAAGATATAGGGTTGCAAATTTAGCACATGATGAAACTGTTTAGGAAGACTTAGCCAGATCGAAATCAAGAAATTTGCTTTGCTCTGAAGACGTAATATAGCCAGCAGGGGCGGATTTGAGGGGGGGGCGGTCCTCCGGAACTTTTTCAGAAATCCATTTTTGGCCGACTGACTCTAAAATTTTTCTAAAGGCGCCTCTGGCGCCAATATATACTAACTTTGAGGGGGAGCGCGCGCCAAAAAACGCCATTTTTTTGTCAACATTTTTCCAAAAAGTGCCCAAAAACGGCTTTTTAACATATTTTTTCAAAAAAAATTGCCTGCGGAGCAAAAATTTGGCCAAAACGACGTCTTTTTAGTGCTGTAGGAGAGCTTGGAAAATCAATTTGGTCGACCTAAAAAAAAGGTCGTCAAAGTTTTCGACAATTTTTTGAAAATCCGCCCCCCCCCCCCTTAGAGAAAATTGTAAATCCGCGCCTGATAGCCGGTATATACTATATTACTTCAGAAGTGTTCTGGATGTGAAAACATTCGCGCAAACAACTTAAGAAATCCGAATTCATTTGCTCAAAAAGATTTTCAAGGGGTAGTGATGAGCGACAGACTGACTCAGTTTGACAAAAAAGCGACAGACTGAATTAGTGAAAAAATGATTTGTTTGCAATAGTGCTTTCACATGAAGAACACCTCTGAACTACTTGGAATATCCTGTGTATTTTACAACTTCAAAGCCAGGTTTCTCGTTTTCTGATCTGACTAAGTTCTTCTGAATAGTTTCATCGAGCATGTGTTAAAATTTTAACCCTGTATCTAAATTTATGCAGAGAAAACAACAAAAACCTGGAGAAAACAAAGTTTCGTTAGTGTTCTCGTTGAAATCAACTGTTTACGTATTTTTTGTAGACCAGTGTAACACTCATTCCACGAGAACATATATTATGATTAATACAATGCTGATTTAAATTATCCGGACAAAACGAGCAAAACTTAAATTTTCAAATGCGTTTTTCTCAATTTGGGTAAAGATTGGACAAAAAATAAAAAAGGTTGCTTAGAATTCACCAGTTAATATAGTGCAATTGTTTCTCCGAATTTCTCAACCAAAATTTTACAATAAAAATGATCATTTTGGCTTTTTTAAAATAATCAAGAATTACGCTGAAACTAATTTGTTAAATGATGAGAAATTTTTTTCAAAAGAAGTCTCTTACACAGCCCAACAAAAATCTTTACGGGTAAAAGTTTCATTAATTGTTGAAAATTTGTTTTCGAGCAAAGATTTTGGGTTTTACATAGTAAAAAATACATTTCTTGACTATCAAGCAAAAATATTTTCTCTTATACCGGTTTTTGGAGATTTGACCCTTGTAGACCTTTGTTGGGCTGTGTAAGAGGCTTCTTGTGATATATATTTTTTATCAATTAACAAAGTAGTTACAACGTACTTCTTGATTAATTGAAAAAGGCCAAAATGACCCATTTTTAGGGTAAAATTTTAATTGAGAATTTTGGAGAAAAAATTGCACCATATTAACTCTGGTGAAAATCTAAGCAACCTTTTCTCTTTTCATTTTTTGTCCAATCTTAACCCAAATTGAGAAAAACGCGTTTGAAAATTTAAGTTTTCTTCGTTTTGTCCGGATAATTTAAATCAGCACTGTATTAATCATAATAATTGTTCTCGAGGAATGAGTGTTACACTGGCCTACAAAAAATACGTAAACAGTTGATTTCAACGAGAAAACTAACGAAACTTTGTTTTCTCCAGGTTTTTGTTGTTTTCTCTGCATAAATTTAGATACAGGGTTAAAATTTTAACACATGCTCGATGAAACTATTCAGAAGAACTTAGTCAGATCGGAAAACGAGAAACCTTGCTTTGAAGTCGTAAAATACACAGGATATTCCAAATATTTCAGAGGTGTTCTTGATGTGAAATCACTATTGCAAACAACATAAAAAACGCATGACCTCAAATTGGATCTTTGAATTCAATCCCGGTCGCGAATGGTTATGAGCTCTGAAATTCAGCCATAGTTCATATCAGCTTAAGTCATTAACCCGCGAAGAAGCTTTCAGGTGAGCAGAAAGAGGATAGATGACATAGGACTAAAATGGTATCGGAGCTAAACTAAAACATTTGTCTGCTTCAAATATTTTGAGACCCTCGCCATCACACTAAAAAAGTAAGTAGGTGCATGTCTCAAGGTGGCATATAAAGATCAGAGATGACGAAGTAAAGTTCTGGAGTTAAGACTTTTGGTTTTTGAAATGTCAAGAATCGCTGACTTCATTTCAATGCTTGTTATTAATCTATGGGCACTCAAGTTACGCGATGAAATTATGCACGAAAAAATTTATAACAAAAAAAAAACATTGCAAAAAACTTTTGCGTCATGTAAAAATTACATATGAGTAGATTGATTGAAGAGCTTGGCGACTTGTCATAATTTATTTGCTCCGCAGCAAAGTTTGGAAAAACAACAACAAGCCAAAAATGCCGTTTTGGGCACTTTTTGGAAAACTTTGACTATAAAAAATTGTGTTTTTTCGGTGCGCGCTCCCCGTCAAAAGTAGGATATATCGGGACGTATCGGGAAAACTGGATGTTGTATACTAAAGTACCAAAGGGGGATCTTTGGGTCGTAGGATGAGTGAACTGACTTATTCTGTAGTGGAATTTGCTGGATGTCCACTGTCCGAATCGGAGTCTGCATTTGTGACTGTCGGTGGGGAAGTGGGACACGTCAAAAGCACAGGCGAACTTAATTGACACCAGAGTGGAGTAGAAGATGACCATCCCATTCCACCCGAACACCACTTGACGGTCGAACACAACAGGCAGGGCGTCTATGGCGTCCAGGGCAACTGCAGAGCAAACACGACTTCTCATAGTAAACATCCATACTTACACATCAATCAATATCCATCGCAAATGCCCAGAAAGATCGAAGATCAGACACCAATACTGTTCGTACTTAGCATAATTTGATCCTTCCTATTTTTAAACATCATTTAAACAAGCAAGTTAATTACAAATTTGATTCACTACTAGAAAACTCATATAGCGTTCATTGCATTTTTAGTTCGTGCCAACTTCGTATCTTCCAGCACAATTAGTATTCCTTGCTCAATGCTAAGCCTCAGTATCAGATTTTCGGGGAGGGGAGGGGGCGGTCGACTCTTCCCCTCCGAGATTCGATCCTCTGCCGACCCAAAGGGTCTTCCTTTTGCAGTAATTTTAGATATCAGTTTGTGGCTGACTGACCCTAAATTTTTCTAAAGGCGCCTTTGGCGCCAATATAAACAAATTTTGAGGTGGAGCGCACGCCGAAAAAGCGCAGTTTTTTTATCAACATTTTCCAAAAAGTTCCACAATAGGTGTGCTTTATGTTTTACGGCTCATAATTACCAAATTGTTTATTGAGCTTCCATTTTCAATCATAATCCAGATTTCGCTAGAATTAATTTCAAACAACCAGATTAGATCATTTTATCCAATTTCCAAACAAACACAAAGATCCTTTTGGGTCTTATAACACAAAAAAGTAATGCTCACTGATGTCTGCATGCCAAAAAGTGTATGGCGGGACCTGAATGGTAGATATGCTCATCTCACTGCTGTTCCACTTGGCCGAATCAGTGTAATAGTAATACCACAGCCACATTTTACTGTACAAGTAGCCATCTTTCTCGTTCACGTCTGAAACAGAATTGGGGGGTATTCTCATGATGGAGAGACCAAATGATGGATAATTTCAACCAATCAGAAATGTTAGACATTCATATTCGCTAAGCAGTTTTTGCTTGAAATCGAAAAAATAAGCGGAAGATGAATTTTAAAAGTACAAAGTGTTTTTGTAATACAATTCGTCCAGATATCGAATAATTTTTTGGCTTTTGTTAGCAATTTTTTAAAAAAAACTATCTTTAATTTTGTTTCAATGCGTCCTAGATCTGACAATATTTGAAAGTTCATATGTCTGCCTTTTTCTGCAATCGGTCATTATTAATATGAATGACCTAGATTTATTTTCTTACTTTGAGATTTTTGAGATTTCTTTGAGACTTCTTAGTTCTCAATTCTGATTGACTGAAAGTAACCTAAAATTTGTTTCCTTCATTCGATCCCCTCTATCATGAGGGATGCCACCAAGCAGAATCATTTGACATCATATTAAAACAAGACATTTAACGAATCATTCACTTTTTGTTCATCGCGTATTTTCAGGAGTCATTATTTGTTCATTTGTTAGTCCAAATTCGGGCTGTTAGATTTGAAAGGATCGGCGTATTCAGGGATATACACCCTGCTCTCACCCTCGCCAATCTAAGTTATTGGATGGATGAAAAAAAGAAGACTGACGAGTCAGGTGCTTCCCACATTGAAACACATCTCATCAACAACATCAAATAAATTAAGTATAGCCGGTTACTGAGCAATTGGCACAAAATGTTCCGATTATAGCTTTAGAAAAAAAAACATTTAAAAAGTTTTTTCTGCGTGGTTTGATCAAAGGAATGAACAAGAAACTAGAATTTAGACATATTTGACAAAGTAAAAATGGTAAATTGGAAAACAGCTTTACTAGAAAAATGACTAGAAAAACAATTTTAAAAAAAAACAGAAAAAAAATCAAAAAACATTGCAAATTTTTTCAAATTTTTTTGCAGAAATTTTTTTAATTTTGAATTTTTGTTTCCCAAAATGGCCTATAAATATTCGAAAATTAAATTTACTCGATTGAAACTAAGTTTTTACGGCTTAAATGAAGCATTTATTAGCTATCGTAAGCCAAAAGCTACTAAAACAAACGATAATTGCTTTGTTCGCTCGGATTTAATCAGAAATAAAAATTTTGAGCCTGCTCTTCTCGATACTGGGACAATTTTTTGAAACTTTCATTGGATATTTCAAATCGCGACTGGAGGGGCTTCAATATTATGTATCACTCGACCCATTGTGATGATTATTTGTGATACTTGACTTTGTGCCGAAAACAAAAAATGAGTAACTTAAAAAACACCAGAATACAAAACGGATTTACTTTAACGGAACGGATATAGCTTATGCCTTTTGGAATGTCGCAATAGAAATTGGCATAGAAATAAACAATAAGCAAATCAAATCCGATAACGGTTTACCTCGTACTATAATTTGTCCCAAAATGGCCCAAAAAAGTTCCAAAAACTAATTTTACTCGAGTAAAATTAAGTTTTTTGGCTTAAATTAAGCATAAATAAGCTATTGTAAGCATGCTCGCTCACCTTATTCGCTTGAAATTAGACCAAAATTTAAAAAATTAAACGGGTTTCTCTTGACACTGAGATAATTTTTTTAACCTTCTTGATATCGTTAGAATTACGACTAAAAGAGCAGTACTATGATACATTCGTTGACTCAGTCCGAGGAATATATGTGGTACCTGATTTTGCGTGGAAATCAAAAAAAAATAAAACGCATTGAATACAAACTTCCTCCCCATGTTCAATGGGCGGAACCAAAAAGCAGCTGACCTGAGATGCTGTACAAGTCGACGAAGATGTGAACTGAGTCATTACGCATGTCTTTTGGCGGCCGGTGTTTCGGAAGGGAGCTCTTGAGTCGCTCAAGCAACCTCGTTTCTTCCTCGACCCCATTGGTGCCCTCACTTGCTGAACACTTGAAAATTGCTGCCCAAATAATTGTAGTTGATAATACACTGAGGGACGTTTGCATTTTGTTTGTGTTGCTGTTCTTCAACAAAACAAAGTCAAAGTAGATCAAGACAGGCCAAACTATGAAAAGTTTTCGAAGGAATATTAATTTTTTTTTGAAAAATTTTTTCGATTAATTAAGTCTTTTAAAAGCCACAAAAATCCGGAATAATTAAGGTATGCTTTCAAATTTAGTCCCTTATTTGCACAAAGCAGAGAAATGAAACAAATCTTTTATTCTATAAAAGTTAAAAAGAATTCGAATAAACTGCTTCCTTGCTTCCTAGTGACGTGACATAATTGAAAAACAATCACGAATATCTACTTGAACATGATTGGTCAGTCATCAAAATACAATGCATTTTTCATACAGAAATTGAACAAACAACAGGTGAAAAGAAAATAAAAGAATTTTTTTCGAATCTTTGCCGACTTTTTGCAGGTGGGACAACTGAATAAATAGGATACCAGTCAGCTCCGACACATCCAATATTTGAGCCAAATTTGCCTGATTAATTAATAAACTGGAAATCGGACGAGCAGAGTGGACTGAAAAGGTTTTTGAACCGATAAAGGTAGAGCTGAAAGAGCTGAATCGCAGTCAACCTGCGCGGTTCGAAACCAAAAGCCATAACAAAGGACCTTTTAAAACATGGCCGACAGAAACAATAACGAATGGATTTAGTATTCCGCCTATGAGCGACTTTGGCCGGTTAGTTGACGGCTTAAGTTATTGTATAGGTGGATCCATAGCTCAAAAAACGAAGGAGTTTTATAAAAACTTAAGAATTAAATTTCTACAACAATCAAAACTCTTCATTAGCAAAAAATTATTTCGCCGCAAAATTAGGCCACTGCACAGTGAGGGAAGAGTCTGTTTTTACCACCTAGTCTAGATCACAGGCACACGCCTCGACCCTTCCGATGCCGAGGCCTATCACAACTATTTTAATTGAAGAGATCATATTTAAGAATGAAAACCAAGTGAAGATGAAAATGTGTGTGAAGAAAAGATTGGAGATAAACAAGTTGACTCAAAATCCAAAACGGACAAACTAAATTATACTCAGCTAGCTTGAAAAATACCAAAACCGAAAAATAAAGACTTTTTGAGTTTAGTTTTTGATCGGTTTGAGCAACAATTGAAACAAGTCATATTAGCGCCGAAAATTATCTAAGTGCGGCTAATTCAAACTCTGTTGGGCATGATTTTGCAACTCTTGAAAAATTTTAAGAGTTAATTGCGGTACAAGCCGTTTCATTCGAAAGTTTAAAAAGATCGTAATATTTTTGCAGGCCATTTATTAATGCTGCAGCAAGCATTAGCAAATTTCGATAACCGATCGCGGCGCAAATATAGTAAACTCTTGCGAAAAATGAAAAACAAACTGAAAAAAATCGCAAAATTTTATAAGAAACGGTTTTAGACACATTTAATTTCTTCATTTTTCTAAAATTTTTCTTTTTCCTTTTTAGTTGATTTTTTTTTGGTAATTTTACTTCTCTGAACTTTCCAGAATGCGTGATAAACTCCTTGAGCACGCTTTTCCAAATGTGAGTGGCGAGCTGTTAGGCAAACTTTCATTTTCAATTGAAAGTTAACAACTGTTAAAAATGGTCGGTTTAAGGGCTTCATTTTTGTCGACTGAAGGTGAAACTGTCGCGACACGACGTGCACTTTTGCAGTGTTCGCGTTCAAGGAGAAACGGACTGAATATGTTGGCTGGCTTTTGCGGATGGCATAGAACGCAAGGTGGGCTTCAAAATCATTAGCAAATTATGCTGCCCATCCTCTCCGATTAATCGTTTTAAGGCTCTGATGAACGCCTCTGTTGAGTTGTAACCAAAATTTTTGAAGTACAAGGAAACAAAAAAAAAACAAATTCACAAATGCTTGATCAGAAATCGTTCTGTTACTTAAGGCAGATGGAAACAAAAACACCTAGCTCTAGCTTCACATCTCTTAACGCTTGTATTTTTGGAGAAGTCCCAGGTTTACACTATTTTTTTTCATAAGAGCCATGAATACATTTTCAAAATTTTTGAATTAGTATAATGAGTAACCAAATTTTTTGAATCGGTATAAAGAAACTAAAAAAAAAAAAAACAAATTTATAAATGCGTGATCAGAAATTGTCCTGTTACTTAAAGCAGATGGAAACAAAAAAACGCCTAGCGCTAGTTTCACATCTTTTAACGCTTCGTTTTTTTGGAGAGGTCCATTTTTTGTCATGAGAGACATGATTACGAGTTTCTCTTCAATGGATCTGAGGTCGGCTGGAAAGCGTAGAGCAAACGTTTGGCTATACTCCTAGTGCTAATGTGTACCTATATCATGTAGTAACAAATATATTCAAGAATGAATTTTTCCATTGTAAATTGTCATGCCATTTTTTGTCTTGAAGTTAATTTTCCCATGTCATCCGGTCCGGAATGGCAAATTATATATGATTATTAAAAACAGTAGTGAACAATTAAGACAACGGCCACTCCCATCAAACCGGAACCAGTGGAACATATCCAGCCACGAGGTCGGTGGACAATTCAAGTACCAAAATAATCAACGCGACCGAGGTAAGAGAGGAACTCATAACACAAGGGGACAACAAACTTCAAGTACAGAACAACGCAAACAATTTGGACCAAAACACTTACAATCATGCCCCGCGAAGGACAAAATCTGTTCCAAATGTGCCGAGCGGGGACTTTTTTGCAAAAGTTTGCAGATCCACAAACGTAAACTTTATGCGAGAGGGAAATGAAAAACAACCAGGAAATGACGAAGATACCAACGAGGAAGAAAAAAACAACCCGGTAGCGTTCGCGAAATTCACATCCTCAAATGGATGTTAAGAGTTTCCACGGGATAAATTCCCGGTATTGGCTTTATAGGACGTAATATTCTGCCACAAATCGGAAAAAAACTAATACAGGACAAACCAAATCAAGACCACATGTTAAAAATCCACGACAACAAAAATTCAAATCCAGAAATCAAACTGTAAGAATCTGAAAGGCGAAAAATTACATCATGAGAACACAATTCCTCAAAGATGTTATTTCGATACTGCAGAAAGGAAGATGAATTCTGAGCCGTTTACAGGAGAGTTGAAAAAGAATTAAACCGACTGATAGATTAAAAACCCCAGAAACTATATACAGTTTATCGGCACAATTGTAATCACCGTTGAACACGACAAACGGTAAAATTGGCACTAGATTCCAGAAAGATAAGCAAATCTCTACACAAAACAAAGATCAGATGCCAAATATCGAACTGCTACTAGACAAATTCGCACAAACAGTGAAGTCAAACATAAAAGAGCAGAAATCATTCTCACACTTGCTTGGAATACCGAATATACCAGGGCATTTAAAATTGTTCCAAAGTTAGTTTCAGAAATTACAGAAAACAAGCCCTCGAATCAAAACTTGAAGCCTGCGTAGTATGTGATGCCTCAAGCCTCAGTTTGGCGGCAGCAGTCGGACAATATACCAAAAGAGTTTGGGTAGCAAACACCTATGAATCAAGATTCCTAAATTCACTAGGGGACAAAATTTCAGTTAAGGAACCTGAATTATTAGGGATAGTTTAGGCCATCGAACGTTTCATGTACTACTTGTACTGTAAAAAATTTTAGCGCCATTACAGACCAAGAAGCTTCCTTGCATTAAACGCAATTGAGAGAACAAAAACACGCCAAATTAGGCTCATAAAATGGAATGACCGACAAATCCTTTTAACTTTGACTTTGAACAATTGGCGGGAACTAAAGTGGGATTAATAGACTTTATGTGGCATAATCCAATGGGATAAGCACTCCCCCCAAGCGCCTACGACGAAGTTTTTGAAAAGACGACAATCATCGCATTCGTATCCTATCTTGAGATGATCGATAACCTCTTTCTAAGCAACCTAGCCAATCAGAAACGCGCACCGAATCACTTGATCAAAAAGCGCGCGGAAAATGAAAGGAGGCTAACAAGCTGATTGAAATCTCAAGTGCACTTCAAACATTCCAAACAAAGCGGTCACACAAATCAAAAAGAAATTGTTCACTGGCTCAAAATCAGCCGGATCTCAGTTTACCAACAGAAGTAGAAAATAAAATCCATTTGATCAATTTAACTGAAATCTCTCAAAAAATGAGGAGACGAAACGACTGCAAAGGTTTCCAGGGTGGTGTCATACCGGATAGCGCACAAAACCGAGGAGGAAACATAAGCGACCAACACCTGAACCGAACAAAATGGTTAAAAATGGATGGGGGACTCAGATCGTGAAGAAAGCTTTCCGACCCCAGATGGCAACGTCGTAGTATAACGGCATCGTCGTAGTATAACAAACGAACAATATACTTCGTCCGACGCGACAGACGTAAGCACCCCACAGTCGCCATCAAAACAAGCGAAATTTCAGGACGCCATACAACTTTTGACAAAAACCTCACGGAAAAAAAAAACATCATTTCTAAAAATCGTCTTCACAGATAGTGCAGAGGCAATCACATCCCACACACCGGCAACGCAGACAACAAAAAAGGCTAACAAACAAACTGAACCACAAATAGAGGCACAGGAAGCTAATACGCGAACAGAACTCACAATTGAGGTACACGAAGCATACTAGTACTGCGTCAGCTGCGTGGACCCTAAACAGTACAGACAAGAGCAACAACTCCCAACACGCAACAACAACAACTAGAAGCGAGTCAAAAAATGATCACAGAAGAGGCCCATACTAAATTTCGTTCCAAACCGAGACTGGAAGGCACTAAATTGTTCATACCGCCAATATTGGTACAATATTCGCAACCGCCTCCATGTATGGGATGACTGCTTACTGATTGATGAATGTATCGTGCTACCATACCAAATCCGACAAACAGTACTGGAAAGCATCCACCTAACTCACCCCGGATCTGCTGCGATGCTGGACTTCTTCCATTACATATGGTTCCATCACAAACACCGCTTAGTAGTCCAACAAGCAAAAAAAACGAAGGTAAAAACTTAAACCCAGTAATTGAAAAACAACATTCATTCCAAAGGGAGCTAGTAGCTAAGCCAATTGAAGAAGCTCAACTAAATTTTGCAGGAACCTACACAGATCAAACAAATATCTCATTGCCGTGCCAAAGTGGTTTAGGAGGCGGCCATCAAACTGGGAAGGAATATAACAAAGTCGAGCTAACTAAAATGAGTAACATGAGGTCTGTTTGATGACGGTGAAAACAATGAATACGAAATGCCAGCAACGGCTGCTCGAAACGCTAATGCAATTGATGAACATGGACTGGAGAGCTGGTCAGAGGAAATTAAAGAAGAATGGTTCATACCGCTGTACAAATGGAAATGTCCGAGGGATGACATAAATAACTACAGTGGCTCCATACTTAATTGGATAACCAAAGAACTTGAAACCTGAAAGGTAATCGTCAAAGAAAAGATGATGGATTTCAAAGAGAAATGCCAGTACGGGAAACAGGAGTTTGTAAGCTTCGCAGCAACCGGCACCCAAGGTACACGTTTACTAGGAACAAGAATTGGCAAGCAAGAGGACCGATTTTAGAGGGTCAAATGAGGATAGTGGGTTTGGAACAGGGTGAAAAATTGGCTTTGGAATTCAAGCTTATCGAAGCGTAAGCAAGCAATCATAGTGCAAGATGCAAGCGAATCAACCATGCTGTTCGACTGCTTTGTGAGGCCCTGGTCTGCAACCGACAAAAAGAATCGAGAGTGTCGCGGACTGAGCATATAGGTACGTATGAACAAGGGTAAACCCCGCACATTGCTTTCGAAGCAGAAGAAAATCAAACACTTTGAAATTAGACGTTAACTTCAACTCGATTCAATGAGAACTAACATGGAAATAGCCAGGGAAAAGATGGGTTTTTTCTCAGAACACTAGGGCGAAACGATGGTGAAAAAAGTAGCACTGGGATCAAGTGAGAGAGAAAGGACAGAGAAAAGAACGTCGCGTGGAAACAGGGTAGAATACTGGAAAAGACTTATGAGGCAGGCGGAAATAGAAGACGACAATGCCGAAAACCTAAAGAAAAAAGAAAGAGATGGAAAAGGGTGGTGAACAGACGCAGAAAATTCTTCGACTGATGGGAGATATGAGAAACTGGCATCGGGGGAAGAGAAACCAAAAATGTCCGAGTGAGAGAATAAAAGTGGAGTAACACATGGCAGGATGTCCATGCAGATGGGAGGCTCCTCGAAAGGCGGCCGAACTAACAACGAAAGGAGGGCAAACCGAAGAGGGACAGTAGACTACGTGTGACCAGAATGTAAAGACACCTCCTCGGCCCAAGCGGCGCTAACCAACCACTACAAGACATGCGAAGATGCAATTAGAGGAATCTGACCAGGCTGCAAGATACACCTATCTGTGTCTCCTTAAAACAAGGCGAGACTTCGAAGAACTTCCACAGGGGAAAGTCAACCAGTGAACGCGAAAGAAACAATGGTAACTGGAGGTAAGTGGGGAAGAGAGAAATGGTTCACTGAGACCAGTGCCAAACCTTCGTTACAA
Source organism: Symsagittifera roscoffensis (assembly GCF_963678635.1). NCBI lineage: Eukaryota > Metazoa > Xenacoelomorpha > Acoela > Convolutidae > Symsagittifera > Symsagittifera roscoffensis. The sequence continues at coordinate 24,677,946 of NC_087066.1, read as the reverse complement.
AAAAAAACAACATATCGAGACAGAGAGTAGCTTGTCTAAGATCAAGGGAACCAAGATCCCCTCTTTGGACTTAACTCGAAACGAGACGAGAAGCAGAGAAGAAAACAGCAATTCAACTTCCTGAGAAAGACTAGAAAGTGAAATGAGTCCCACGGAAACTCAAAAACTCAAGCTGGTGCCACAGGGACTTTATAAACTCCGGTCGCACAAGGACTTAAGAAACTCGATGAATTTTTAATTTTTCCTAGGGGAAAGTCATCCGGTTCAAAATGGCAAATATATGAATGTTTTTTATTGTTATTTATGTTGTTCAAATGACCTCGTGTCTATGAAGACAAAATATGTTTGCTTATTAACAGTTTTACAAATCAGCTGTCTGATTCGCGTTACGACAAGTTATACTAGTTTGCTAATCCTTTCGGATTCGGTAATGAACATAGGTCATACTCGCGGTATAGCATCCCATTCGATCAACTTATGTTTTAAAACTTATCTTTTAAACTTATCTTGATTTTGCCTTAAACTTGATTCGATTGCTTGTGATTGCTTGTGATGCTGAATGATAACAATTGTAGCGGTCGGCAGATAACACTAACCCATCGTTCTTTAACAACTATAACTAAATTTTGCTAATATGTTTAAAAACAGCGGCTTAAGGGGGGTAGTTTAAATAAAAAAAATTGGGTCATTAAAGGGTTCTGTTAAAACGCTCAAAATCAGAACTGCTTGAAACCAATGGCATGTTTCGATTTTTGCTAACGACGACAGGTGTTGAATTTTTTCACTTAAAATTAATTGCTTTTGTCGTTTTTTGATATAGCGTTACTTTCATCGCTTAGAAACTTCAAAAAATGACAAACATTTTGGTTTCGGTGAAAAACTATCAGTTATGAAAAAATATTAGATATGGTTTTTTAAGATTCAGTTTCATAATATGAGTTTCTCCGTAATTCATCCCTGATTGAAGTTTTTATTCAGCCGTCATATTCGAACTATGATTGAGCTAATGGCCTTGGTAGTTCAACAAAACGCATGTTGATTGCAGCAAATAGCTTTTCAGATTTTCTTTTAGATATCAATGATTTGGTAGGTTTTATTCTCTATTGAAAACTAGACATTTTTTGACTGAAGTAACCACGTTCTCATTTCTTAAAATTTAAACCTGTGGTTTCTACAAAATGCAGAGAAGCTGTCATTTTCTCATTTTCCTCAAGATTCCTGCCTGAGTTATTATTTTAAAAAAGCCGTTGAGCGATCACATAGCTCCTCATCTAACAATTTTTGTTTGTACATATAAAAGATATTGTTAATTGGAGCTCAATTTTAGAAAAAACACAGCTGTAATGATTTCAATTTGATAAAATTTGACAACGCTAAAAATTTTTTGAAACTATATTTTCATATATTTTATAAGATTTCTCAACCCAAAAGCTCCTGATTGACGATAGAGGCAGTCAGAGCATTCAGGGCTTGCACTGATATACGAGCAGCCTTGTTTTGTTTTGATAAATACTATTTTGTTTTTGCAGCCATTGATGATTTACAGACTGGCTCATCGAGCACGGAACAAGACTTGTTTAACTACGTATACTAAGTGTAGAAATTCGCCGATTTTTTTAAATAACACTGAAGTTTAAAATTGACAAATGTTTACAATAATAATTAACAACCATTTCCAAAACTTTACAAAACCATTGAGACTGAGCAAAAAACGCTAGCTACCGGCTTTGATCTCCATTCGAAGTAACACAATGAAGTAAATTAATATATATTTTTTTCATTATATGCCCTAATTTCATAACTTGCTTACATAACCCATGCCGAGAAAAAAACACGCCTATGTAACTCAAGGTCAGCTTTTACATTGCAATTTGTTTTAGAAATGAGCGAGTTGATATGGTGACAAACAACGAAACTCTTTTGAAGAACCTTTCGCACAATTCATTAGCAAAAAAAACATTAACTTACACTGTCATTAATGTCTTTAGGAAATAGCTTATTCAAATCGTTCCCCAAAATCATAATAGACAAATTAGTACGTTTTGAAACCCCCGGGAAACGTAGCAGGCCTAGAAAAAAACGTGTTTGCAAGAAAAAAGTGTGCCCTTTAAAAAAATTGAAAAACTGTCTGTTTTTTTTTTCAGATTGAAATATGCTAAAATCTACCTAATAGGAGGTGATGATAGCTTAATTAATATCGTATCATTCGTAATATGAAATATTTCATCGTGTCATTCGTAAATGTCGTATCATTCAGTCTGCAAAACAGAAAAATCAAACCAGTTTTTCTCAAAGCTGAACTTAAGTTTCTATTTTTTTAAATCAGAATCACGGCTAAAAATTTTTCATGTACTATAGTTGACCACTTACAATTTTTTTCGAGGCAGTCAGAGACGAAAAAAATCTCACAATACGCCATAGTCCCCCCAGTTGGTAAATTGGTCAGGTAAGCAATTTTCTCATCTTAAAGCTCTGTGACATTAAAAATTTTTCATCTTTTTTTAGGTTACTAACACAATTTGAGAAAACTGGATCAGTTGATATTTAATTCATTTTCCAATAGAAAATCAGATAATTCAAATCCTTTTGAAACAAAAAATCGATCGCGTGTTCTCGAGCCATTTGCACATTCGTAATTGGAGAGCGTCAGGTTTCGTCACTTCATTCATTGAAATTTAAAAACAATCTCGATCACTTTTATGTTCAGTAGCATGAGTATTTTTGAACAAGGAAGCCTCAAGTTCTGATTATATGCAGGATTACTGTAACCTCAAAACGAGAAAAACAACTGAAACTTGTTGTTATAATTACTCCAGTTTTTTATACAAAAATTGAGCTCAGTTGTAAGAAAATAAAAAGAAACGAAGTCTCAATATAACTGGAAGGAACAATTTTTTTTTGAAAAACTGCTCATTTATCATGATCATTTTTCTTCTTTCTTCGGCATTTTTTTAATCATTGTTTTTTTTTCAGTTTCAACCTTTTCATTTTCAATCATTTGTACAAAACTTCAGCTCAAGATATACAATGAGGTTTTTTAGATACCAACGTTTAGAGATTTCTGATATCAAACCAGTGAATTTGCGAAACGCAGCTTCGGTTGTCTTAACGAATAAAATTTACCGTAAAATGCGCGACTGTTATTGATAAAATGTTTCTTTGTTACGGATAATTCTACTTAGTTACAAATAGGATATGTTTAAAAAGTGAATTAATCTCTAAATTTAAACATTAAAAAGTGAGCGGTCATTCTCTCCGACGGATAGAATGAAGATAACAAGGTCAAATCTAAATTAACCAGTTAAAATACTTTAAGACTAATTAAATGAAATAAGACGAATGCTAAGATTCGCAACATTCCCCTTAGTGGGAAAAAAATTAAAGTACTAAGCGCCATAATACGTAACATGTTATCTAACCCTTTTTCTCCCTCTCGAGAAGTCCAACAAGGATTGAAAATTAAAAACTGCACGATATAACAAATGAAATTTTAGTGCTCCGAAGGAATGACTGAATTAAAAAGAATGATATAATTCCTAATTCCGGCGGATTATAATCCATAGTTACAAAATAAGTAAACTCTAACTGCGCTGAAACGAAACACTAGTAAGACTATCAATGACTAAATGTGAGTTTTCAAGTTTTGGATGCACGGTCCTCCGGTTGAATGTCGCAAATGTGAGCCTGGTTATCCGAGAGATTTTCTCTGAAGGTTTGTGTGAAGGAGCCCGAACTGTCACCCTCGTCCAGAGATATTGGATTATTTGCGGAGCCTGGTTGGTTTTCGATCTCGTCTATAATATCTATGTAATATCGCTTACCATAGACTTGTGGGGGACCAACATTTCAACTTGAACGTCTTAATTTAAAATCATTACGGCGATAGTGATTTCCTTAGGATGTCTTTCCTCACTAATTGTAATTTCGTCAGAGGAGTCCTTTATCTCAAAGACTAGAAATTCGACCGAATTTTCTCCCTCCGGTTCTTTTGTTGAATCCAAAGGAGTGTTTGGGCCCTCCGTTGTCGTAGCAGTAGAAGATTCGCCAGGTGGGTGTGAGGTAGTTTGAGGTGCTGGTTTTATACTAATTGGGCATTCCGCTGTATCTGTAGATTGAAGTTGTTCGTCTAAAACCTCAGATTTTATATTAGTTTGATGTGTTTGAGGATCTAATGATGGTGTATGTTCTTCGTTAAAAATGTGGTTATCCGAAATGAAGCGTTTTCTTATCATTTCTCTGCATGGAAAACCTCCCGCAATCCATTCCCAATCACTAATGTCCGACGTATCCGACGGAATGAACATGAATTCATCACCTGCTAGATATCCTGTGTTCGTAGACGAGGCTTTATTTCGGTTTCGCTTCAATTTGTTGAGTTTGGTAGGTTGTTTTGATCCTCTAGATCTGGTGATCTGGTGGTGACCGGGGTGAGAGACTCTGTGTGTCGTCCTGTCTTAGGGCCTGGTTTCCGCGTCTGTTGTGGCTTCGATTTGTTGGTCTTTCTTGGACCTACTTGTAAATCAATGTTAGAAAAAGAGGGAAAAGAATGAACGGATTGTAGAGGATTTAGACTTTGGGATGGCGATGTCCGATTTTCTAATAATTTTTCCGTCGGATAGTTCAACCGTGGATTTTGTTGAGTTTATTATTTTCTGACCCAGTTGCTTATAGAAGGGTTTTCCGTTTATACTTCCGTTGGTTTTTCGTAGTAAATTACCTTTAAACGGACTGTTTGAGGACACTCGGGAAGATGAAGGTTTTGGAGTTGTAAGATGGTCCGAATCGTAGCCTTTCTCCAATGGTGACTGGTTCTTTTTCGGTACAAGAGAGTCTTTGTATCCGTCCTTTATCCGATCGTCAGCGTTCCAGTCGAGGGCCCTTTCTCTGCTTAGGATCAACTTCCCTTTGTCTAAAAACCCACCGGATAATTTACTAGATGCCAATTGCTTCCAGATCGTGTTCGGTTTTCTATTAAAGTGTATTTCGAACGGTGAACAATTTATTTTTGATTGAAAGGAAGATCGTAAATTCCAAATGATTTTCGAAATGGCAGTTTGTAATGTAGGTTTTTGTTGTTCTAAAGACATTGCTAATAATTTGATTTTTACAGTATGAACAAGTTTTTCTACAAGACCATTAGAACGATGGTCCCCAACTGTACAAAATATTGATTTGATATTAAGAGAATTACAAAATGATTTAAAATCCTGACTAGTAAAACAGGATGCGTGGTCAACACGAATAGAGTTAGGAATCCCATGGAGATAAAAATAATCTAGAAGAAATTCGATTGCCGTGTTTGATGACGTTGAAGATGTAATTTTGGCTGATGCAAATTTTGAAAAACGATCTATACATAATAAGATGTATTTATTGTTTCCCCAGGTGTTATCTAATGGGACGGCAAAATCAAGGTTTAATTCCTCATTAGGTTCAAATAAAGCGGGAAGTTCGCTAATTTGTGTGGTTGGTATGATGCTTTTTATGTTCTTACCAGTTTGGGTGCATTGTGTGCAATTAATTCCGTGGAAGTAAATTTGCCGGTTTATTTGAGGCCACCAAATATATTGTGCCAGGTATTTCATACCGAATTGGCCAGGGTGAGATTCGTGTAGGGTTTTTAAAACGGCGTTTCGAAGTGTAAAGGGAATAACCAATTTTCCATCCATATATAATAGTCCGTCGGATTCATGAAGGTCTTTCGAAAATTGGTCTAAGTAACGGGAATTTGCGTTTTCTACTTTTTTCTGTAAAGCCTTCACGATTGGGTTTAACATCTCATCATCTTCCGTTAGTAAAGCAACCAACTTTGCATTGAATAATGTATTTAAATCCAAAGGTCTTTCAGGTAACTTGAGATTTTCTCGAAATTTAGTTACTAACTTTTTGAGCTCTGAGGAAATTTGGAAATCAATTGAGACCTGTATCCCAAAAGTGGAAGGATTTACTACAATTTGGTTATTTGACATATTTACACTATTTATAAGTTTAAGATCCGAAGGATTACTAATTAAGCTACTGTTAAGATTTAAAAAATAAATAAAGGCTGAATTTGATAGAAAGATTTTAGTAGAATCGGTGTTTGAGAAATCCGAGGGAATACATTTAGAGTTACAAAATTCTGTTCTATAGTGTTTTTGATTGCAGATTGAAATGGAAGAATTGACGAAATTCAATGCTGTAATTATTACGTGGTTTCGTAATTTCGTGTAATGGGAATTTTCCGATTTTGAATTAATTGAATTACGTAATGGATTCACATTCTCCAAAAGATTGAGTGCGTTATATATTTTTTTTTGGTAGTTGCAACTTTGAATTCTTCGTCGTAATGTGATGGGGGAATTGCTTTACCCGAAGGTGTTCTTGAAATTAAGTCGGTAAAACCCATATCTTTTCCCGCTAAATGCTTGATAGTAAAATTGAATGGTAAAAGGCGATCTACCCATCTTGTCAATCGGCTATGATACGTTTTGTTTCCGTGATTAGGTGACAAGGCGGAAAGGAGAGCTTTGTGGTCGGTAATAATTTCGAATTCGGAGCCGTAGAGATAGTTTTTGTAATGTTCCACCGCCCATACAACTCTTAATAACTCTAATTCGTTTGTTGAATATTTGGATTCATGAAGATTTAAAAATCTTGAAGCGAATGACACTGTTTTCCAAACGATCTCATGGAGTTGTTCAAGGGATGCATCTAACCCGCTATGTGAAGCATCGGTTTTTACTCTCGTGGGCCTTTTGACGTCGAAGTGGGTGTTTTCAGTAAGATTGACTATTTCTGATTTAATCTTATCGAATGCTTTTGTTAGATCTTCATTCCAAAGGAAAATCGACTTCTTGTTTAAAAGAGGTCTTAGCGGGCTTCCGAGGGATGCTAAGTTTGGTACAAATTTAATGTACTGATTAGTTGACTCGCAGAATGATCTTAATTCCTTTAGATTTTTTGGAATTGGAATATCTTTAATTGCCTTGGTTTTATCGAATAGTGGGGCGATTCCGGATTTCGATATTTTAAAGCCGAGCCATTCGATTTCTTTTTAGAAAAATTTGCATTTCGACCATTTAACTGCGAAATTGTAACTATCTAGCGTTGATAAATTTTTATAAACAATTTTCTTGTGGTCATTAAAACTTCCTTTGGAAGCGACTAATATGTCGTCAAGGTAACAATTTGTAAAAGGAATATTTCCCAGAGTTGAGTCCATGACATTTTGAAACTTGTTTGGCATATCGCCGAGTCCGTAAACACCGGTTAAAAATTGATAAGTGCCTGTTATATCTCCACCAACTAGGCTAAAATTGCATTGGCTGCTAGTAAAATTGTCTAGCGAAAGTTGACTATATGCATTCTTTAGGTCTAGATTGGTAAACCATACTTCTCCGTCGGAATTGTTTGAAATTTGAGCCGCTACATTGTCCACTAAATCGTGTATGTTGGGCATCTGGTATTTATTCTTGTAAATTTGTTTGTTGATAAATTTTGAATCTAAAGCTAGCTTTATCGATTTGTCTTTTTTACAAGTGATAACTATCGGACTAATAAATCTGTCCTCGTCGCAGTTTTCTATTTTTCTGATATGTCCTTCGGATTTGAGTTTGTACAATTCTGATTTTACTGAATCCAGTAGGTGTAAAGGGACCCTCCTGCCTTTTAGTTGAAGTGGCTTTAGTGGTTCGTGAAAGTGTGATATTTTTGTTTGATTTTTTATTTTTCCAATCCGAAAGAATAATTGTTTGAAAGTTTTGGAGATCATGTCAATTTCATTATCTATGTCAAGTGAGGTAACTGAATTGATAGACTTACAAGTTCTCTTGTTGGTGAGTGTTGTGTATTGTATTTGTGAAACTTCGATTCCGACTTTTGGTACATTGTCGTTTCCCAAGATGTTTCTTTCGTGACCTTGAGTTAGGAAGAAGTGGCATTCCTTGTGAGACCATCCATTTGAGAAAATTGGGACGATTACCTTTCCAGTAATATTTATTGCATTGTTCGTAAATCCGCAATAAAGATCTTTAGTCGCTTTATCCACTGGATATATTTTTACATAAGGGTCTCGTAACTTCAACTGGTGTAACAAATTCTGTTCAAGGAAGCTTACCGGGCTAGCTGAATCCACCTGTATATTGAGAATTACTTGGTTTTCATTTCCTAAGCCAATATTTAGTAGTTTCTTCAGTTCCTTTCCTTGGTCGTCGTAGATAGTTGTTACGTTTAATACAGAGTAATCATCGTTATTGCTCTGCCGGACTCCGACCATGCATTGATTACTCCACAGCATTCTCTATTAGCGCGGTCGATATTTACATCCGGTTGCTCCGAAGGATAATTATAATCTGTATTATTTACAATTTGACTATCCACAATATTTACATTTTTACGGCGTGATTTACAGAGTCTAGTAAAATTTCCTCGATATTTACAAGTCGTGCAAGTCGTATCTTTAGCAGGGCAAACCGCTAGGTGTCCTTTGGTAAAATTTCCGCCGCATTTCATACATGTGTTAGCTCTTTCGATATTTCGGGTGGGTTCTCTTTTTACATTAAAATGATTAAAAGATTTGTTGGAAGAATATCCGTTGGATTTAAAAGTACTCGTCATTTTATTGTGGTTTGTTATTCCTTTTTCGTCAATCAGGGCTACATTTAAGGCTTCTAGTGGAGGTAGGGTTTCCGTGAGAAGTTTCCGTTGGATGTCCGAGTTCTTCGTGTTATTGATAAAAATATCTCGAATCCACTCATCTTCTCCTGTGGGAATGTCACATCTTTTTGCCATTTCTGCAAGTGCCCCCCAGAATTGTTCTAATGATTCTCTGTCCCTCTGTTCTCTGTTTAATAGCTTGTGTCTTTCGAAGGTTATGTTTGTCTTTCTCACAAAAGCTACGGACAAATTTTCCCAAAATTCTTTGAAGGAAATTTGTAGATTTTTAACTCTCGTGAACTTTTGGCCGAATATTTTCTTTCCTTCGTTTCCGAGGGCTAGATAAAGTGTGGATCTGAGTTTTTTGTCCGCCTCTTCAAGTTTCATGCCGTTGAATTTCTTGGTTTCTGACTTTATTGAGGCCATTTCTTCGTCATCGAACCTTTTGTTTTCCAATATTCCTCTCGATGCGAGATGTTTTTTGAGCGTCGGATTCGTTTTCCGGCGGATTTTCCAATGTTGGGGGAAGTGGGTGATATCGTTCCGATGGATTCAAGAGATTTTCGATATCAATATTCTCCTTTGCGATTATTGCTATTTGGAATAAATCGCTCCACTCTTCCCAAGGAATTGGTGGGTCCACTGTGGTTTTGCCAAAATGAAGGTATACCTCTCACATTTGATTCGTTGCTGTTTGACTATGCCCTGATAAAATGTTTCTTTGTTACGGATAATTCTACTTAGTTACAAATAAGATATGTTTAAAAAGTGAATTAATCTTTAAATTAAAACATTAAAAAGTGAGCGGTCATTCTCTCCGACGGAGAGAATGAAGATAACAAGGTCAAATCTAAAATAACCAGTTAAAATACTTTAAGACTAATTAAATGAAATAAGACGAATGGTAAGATTCGCAACAGTTATGAAATTGTGAGATGATTTATACAGGTCAGCAAGGGCAGACTCAAAGAAGGCATATGCGCCTTCAGTAAATAAAACATTTTCCACCCATATGTGCATATAAATTTCTATCGCATTAATTGTTCCGACCATTTGAAAAAAGTGGAGCAGCTTTGTATTAAGATAAGTTTTAAAGTATGGATCTGAGTTTTTTGTCCGCCTCTTCAAGTCTCATGCCGTTGAATTTCTCGGTTTCTGACTTTATTGAGGCCATTTCTTCGTCATCGAACCTCTTTTGTTTTCGAATATTCCTCTCGATGCGAGATGTTTTTTGAGCGTCGAATTCGTTTTCCGGCGGATTTTCCAATGTTGGGGGAAGTGGGTGATATCGTTACGATGGATTCAAGAGATTTTCGATATCAATATTCTCCTTTGCGATTATTGCTAGTTGGAATAAATCGCTCCACTCTTCCCAAGGAATTGGTGGGTCCACTGTGGTTTTGCCAAAATGAAGGTATACCTCTCACGTTTGATTCGTTGCTGTTTGACTGCGCCATGATAAAATGTTTCTTTGTTACGGATAATTCTACTTAGTTACAAATAAGATATGTTTAAAAAGTGAATTAATCTCTAAATTAAAACATTGAAAAGTGAGCGGTCATTCTCTCCGACGGAGAGAATGAAGATAACAAGGTCAAATCTAAATTAACCAGTTAAAATACTTTAAGACTAATTAAATGAAATAAGACGAATGGTAAGATTCGCAACAGTTATGAAATTGTGAGATGATTTATACAGGTCAGCAAGGGCAGACTCAAAGAAGGCATATGCGCCTTCAGTAAATAAAACATTTTCCACCCATATGTGCATATACATTAATTGTTCCGACCATTTGAAAAAAGTGGAGCAGCTTTGTATTAAGGTGTGTTTTATTTTTTTTCTCGTTCATTTTTAACATAAAATAGAGTACAACAAATAATCATCGAAATGGGTTGAGTTATATATCATATTGAAGCCCTTTCAGACGCGATTCGAACAATAGAAAAATTTGAAGGAAATTTTTCAGTGTCGAGAAAAACCGGTTTGAACTTTTTGATTTTTGGGTCTAATTTCGAGCTAATAAGGATAGCGTGCAGTCTTAAAATAGCTTATGTAATCTGAATTTAAGCCCTGAAAATTTAATGCTACTCAAGTAAAGTTAGTTTTTGAAGTTTTTTAGCGGCAATAGTGGATCAAACAAAATCATCTAAAAAATTGCAAAAAAAAAAATTAAAAATCAATGACATTTGAAAAAAACTTCGTTTATTTTTTTTTCGTTTTTCTAGTCATTTTTTTTTTACAAAAACTGTTTTCCAAATGGCCTGTTTGCCTATGACTTCCGAATATGCCTAATTTCTTTTTTTTTTCAAGATGTTTTTACAGAAAGACGAACCTCTACTTCACAAACATTAGCGAGATCACGAAAAAAGCAGCTCTATAAAGTTCAATCAGAAAAAGTAGAAATAAAATCGAATCGATTAAAACTCGACTACCTCTGGGATTTGAATTGCGACCAGAGATTATTAGTCTCACTCACTAACCACTCAGCCAAGGACTCTTATTAAATCATAGACACTAGCCAAAAATAAAGCAGTTAACAGTTGCTATGAATTTTCTAATGCTATACATCGTGATTATTGCAAAAAAGCCACCAAATAAGTGAAAACTTAAATTTGCAGGTTAAGTTTTAAAAAAAGAAGGTTCGTTCTAATACTCTATAAAAATATAAAAGGATTCAATATAAAAAAAACATTTACGTTTCCACGCCACACAGAAAAAACGACACTTAATTGAAAATTAAATTTTGTATTTTTTTCAAGACTATGCTCGTAAAAAAACCTTGTTTGTATCATTGTCAGCCAACCCTACCTAACCGTGATCAAATATTTCCCTAGGCACGAAAATTCGGATAGACTATAAAGACAGAGAAAACGTGAGAATATTTAACTAAGTCCCTTTTAAACGTTTTTTCAACCAACACAGAGGACGGAACTTCGAAACGATGCGAAACCCTTCAGGCGTTAAACTTGACCGTAAAAAACAGCGATGAATTTCGTTTTTCCTCAGTAAAGTTTGTAGCTACGTCAAAAAGTTGCGAGTATCAGCTTTTTAAAATCGGATATAAAAACACAGAGAAGCGGAGTTTCGCACCACTTGGAATGCAACAAATACTTGGAAGAATATAAGCAGTAAAAAATGAACTAAATTGACCAAACAAAAAAACAACCAAAAGTTTAAATTTCTCGAAAGGTCTCGATAGAAATTCATTCCAAGAAAAAATCTTTGAAGTCCTCACTGAGACTAGAATGAACAACACTTGCACCTGACTGAAAGTTGCTTACAGCGCAAACAAAATCCCTAATGTGGCAACTCAGCGGAAGAAAAACCTGATTAGCCAAATGAAAGTTCTCAATTTTTGACAACTCAATTTTAAACGAAGTTTTTTTTTTCAATTGCACTCAAAATGAAAAAAAAACAAGATCCGGCCGAGACGCGAACCCGACCTTAGATTCCAAAGGCAACGGCGTAACCCCAAGACCAACTGGGAATGAACTTGAAAGATATTGCAATTCAATATAAAAAAAAGATTTGTGAAAAGAACAGAAGAGAAAAAATTGAGTCGGAAAAACCGTTTAATCGACAAAAAAAACTTTAAAAAAGTCAAATTACAGAAATTTCAACCATAATAAAAACTGTTTAATCAATAAAAAGCCTATGCTTTGGAAATGAAGCCAATAAATCTTACCAAAAACTGAATTTTAAGACGAAAATCTCGATTACGAAAAACAAACTTTTCATGAAGTTTATCTAAAAAAAGCTATTACCTGAGACGAACTTCCTCTAATTAGTTTATAAATGATGGTAGTTGTATTAACGTTTTCAAGAAATTGTGCATGTCAGCAGTGTTGAAATTTTCCATTCCTACTAAAATAGACCTTTCTGTGAACAAAATTGTTTACGGGAAAAAAGTTAGGTACTCGATTGCAATACCCTTGATTATCGCAAGGGTAATTAAAACAATATAGTGCTCCCATCTACAGATGCTGTACTTCCACTGCGCTCAAAAAAAACTTGAGAAAAAATTTATATTCTTTCGCCGAGATTTTTCGAAAGACATACTTACATACGTGAAAAGCTTGAGCTTCACACAACTTGCTGTATCTCTCAAATGTAGTGTCGCAAGCTAGCCGACGGAAAATGAGACAGAAGCCAATCAGTCGATTTAAAAAAGTCGGAAAACTTCAACAACAAATTTGAGGAAATTATGTCCAGAAACACAATCGCCAACACAAATAGGCATTCAAAATTTATCGAGTGGCAAATAAGCAGACAACTTGAGCACACGCACATTTGAACCTAGAACAAAATTGATGTTATGAAAAACTTTGAGCTGTAATTCACCCCTCAGTATACACAAAAATATAATACCTAATTTTCTTCCAAACAATGCAATGTTAGGTGCTAAGCAGAAACCATTTAAGCCGAATAAACTTTTTCATGACTCGAAAACAAAAAAAATGGAAAAAAAGAGCTATCACAATTGGGGAAACTTACAAATTACATAAGTCCAAATGCATTTAAATTTTCGTTTCAATCACATGAGAATTTAGCACGGTGCCATTAAGACACTTTTTAACGGAAATTTTTTCCAACTTGGCAAAAAGAAACAATATTGACCAGACTCAAACTCAAGAACCTTTGCCGTCCCACGCAGAGACGTTACCGATAAGTACAGAATCTAGAACAACACGATGAGTTCGAAGTTAGTATAAATCAAGATATCAAACGATTTAGAGTTTCTTTCAGACAATGTTCCGATTTGATAACGCTAGCAAATCGCAAGTGCAATAAATAAGTGAGGGTGATTTTATAACTAAATCCATAATGTCTCCGCTTTCATGAACAATTGTTCGCAAAATCCAATGAATAGAAAAGTCAATCTGAGGACTTAAATGTTCCTAACTCGCACTAGGTTTGCAACATCAGTTGTAAAATAAGAAATTATACAATACCAGAATTCAGTTGAAAACTTATTTACATGATATATCTATAACATACAGATTTTGTACAATGCTATTATAACTTATTTACAACAAAAACAAAACATGCAAAGTTCCTGAAACCATTGTGAAGTTTGGTGGTATCAATAATTTAAGTCGATGTACTGCGACAAACGTCGGCTTTAGTAATTCTCTATCTCTAGCGGTACTTGTCATGATGTGATGAATGATCATTTGATTCAGGGGGCTAATATGAACAGTGAACATACTTAACTGTTTATCCAATCCAAAGCAACAATCAAATTCACCAGCGTTTTGAAATACTGATGATGCAAACCTTATGGGTAGGTATCGAAATCAGTAGCTAGCGCACAAGTTTTTTTGAGGAGTGAAAAATTGATTTGATGCAAAGAAAAAATTCAGTGCTTACCTGTTTCAACTTCAATTCAGTAATCTCTGCTTCAATTTCAGCCATCTCTTCGCTTGACAGTCCCTGAAAAAAATATAATCGTCCTTAACAACAGCACCAAAATTTTGAAGCACAATGAAACAAAAAAAAACGAACTTATAAATGCGTGATCAGAAAATTTCATGTTACTTAAGGCACATGGAAACAATAAAACGCCTAGCGCCAGTTTCACATCTTTTAACGCTTTGTTTTTTTGGAGAGGTTCAATTTTACACCAAGTTTTTGTCATTAGAGACAAGAAAACGAGTTCCTCTTCAATGAAACTGAGGTCGGCTGGAAAGCGTAGAGCAAACGTTTGGCTATACTCCTAGTGCGAACGTGTACCTATATCATGTAGTAAAAAACATATTCAAGAGTAAATTTTTCCATAGTAAATTGTCATGCCATTTTTTGTCTTGAAAATAATTTTTCCATGTCATCCGGTCCAGAATGGCAAATTATATATGATTATTAAAAACAGTGAACAATGAAGACAACGTCCACTCCCATCAAACCGAAACCAGTCGAATATATCCAACCACGAGGTCTTTGGACAATTCAACTACCAAAATAATCAACTCGGCCGAGGCAAGAGAGGAACTCATAACACAAGGGGACAACAAACTCTAAGTACAGAACAACGCGAACAGTTTGGACCAAAACATTTACAATCATGTCCCGCGAAGGACAAAATCTGTTCCAAATAGGCCAAGCGGGGACTTTTTTGCAAAAGTTTGCAGATCCACAAACGTAAACTTTATGCGAGAGGGAAATGAAAAACAACCAGAAAATGACAAAGATACCAACGAGGAAGAGAAAAACGACCCGGTAGCGTTCGCGAAATTCACATTCTCAAATGGATGCTAAGAGTTTCCACGGTATAAATTCCAGGTATTGGCAATAACCGAAGCGTTTGTAATAAAAAAAATTCAGGAAAACCATTGAAGAGGACCTGAGTGGACAAGTAGAAGAAAACTAAAAGCAAATGCAGAAGCAATATTAGCCATTGCGAAGTCAGGTAGTCCAATGTCATTTATCAATGAAATAACTGCACAACGAAGCCAAAAAAATGACAGTTCAACAGTTTTCAAATATATCACACCTCAGGATGCGGCACAAAACTTAGTGTTCTACAACGGAGAATTCATCAATTCAAAAAAAGTTTAATCATCGCATTAAAAGCCGGGGGAACGAAATTCTAAGCAGCTCCGATCATAGTCGACTTTTAAAAAGCAAACATTATAGAACGTAATATTCTGCCACAAATCGGAAAACAACTAATACAGGACAAACCAAATCAAGACCACATGTTAAAAATCCACGACAACAAAAATTCAAATCCAGAAATCAAACAATGGGCGAAGGGCAACTTCAAACAACTGTGTGTAAGAATCTGAAAGGCGAAAAATTACATCATGGGAACACAATTCCTCAAAGATGTTATTTCGATACAGCAGAAAGGAAGATGAATTCTGAGCCGTTTACAGGAGAGTTGAAAAAGATTTAAACGAACTGATAGACCAAAAACCCCAGAAATTATATACAGTTTATCAGCACAATTGTAATCACCGTTAAACACGACAAACGGTAAAATTGGACTAGATTCCAGAAAGATAAGCAAATCTCTACACAAAACAAAGATCAGATGCCCAATATCGAACTGCCACTACACAAACTCGCACAAACAGTGAAGTCAAACATAAAAGAACAGAAATCATTCTCACACTTGCTTGGAATACCGAACATACCACGGCATTTAAAATTATTCCAAAGTTAGTTTCAGAAATTACAGAAATTAAGCCCTCGAATCAAAACTTGAAGCCTGCGTAGTATGAGATGCCTCAAGCCTGTTTGGCGGCAGCAGTCGGACATTATACCAAAAGAATTTGGGTAGCAAACACCTATGAATCAAGATTCCTAAATTCACTAGGGGACAAATTTTCAGTTGAGGAACCTGAAATATTGGGGGTAGTTCAGGCCATCGAACGTTTCATGTACTACTTGTACTGTAAAAACTTTATCGCCATTACAGGTCATCAAGCTTCAATCAGTGCATTTAACGCAATCGAGAGAACAAAAACACGCCAAATTAGGCTCTTAAAATGGCTTGACCGACAAATCCCTTTTAACTTTGATTTTAAACAATTGGCGGGAACTAAAGTGGGATTAATAGACTATATGTGGCATAATCCAATGCAATAAGCACTCCCCCCAAGCGCGTACGGTGAAAATTTTGAAGTGACGACAATCAACTTATTCGTATCCTAACGTGAGATGATCGATAACCTCATTCTAAGCAACCTAGCCAATCAGAAACGCGCACGGTGACACTTGATCAAAAAGCGCGCGGAAAATGAAGGAAGGCTAACAAGCTGATTGAAATCTCAAGTGCACTTCAAACATTCCAAACAGTTTAAAAGCGGTTACACAAATAAAAAAATTGTTCACTGGCTCAAAACCAGCCGGATCTCGTTTACCAACAAAGGTAAAAAATAAACTCCATTTGATCAATTTAACTGAAATCGCTAAAAATGAGGAGACGAAACGACTGCAAAGGTTTCCAGGGTGGTGTCATACTGGATAGCGCACGAAACCGAGGAGGAAACATAAGCAATCAACACCTGCGCCGAACAAAATGGTTAAAAACGGATGCGGGACTCAGATCTTGAAGAAGGCTTTCCGACCCCAGATGGCAACGTCGTAGTGTAACGTCACCGTCGTAGTATAACAAACGAACAATAGATTTCGTCCGACAGCACTCCACAGTCGCCATCAACACAAGCGAAAATTCAGGACGCATTACAACTTTTGACAAAAACCCCACAGAAAAAAAAACATCATTTCTAAAAATCGTCTTCCCAGATAGTGCAGAGGAAATCACATGCCACACACCGGCAACGCAGACAACAAAAAAGGCTAACAAACAAACGGAATCACAAATATTGATACAGGAAGCTAATACGCGAACAGAACTTACAATTTAGGTACACGAAGCATACTAGTAGTGCGTCAGCTGCGTGGACCCCAAACAGTACAGACAAGAGCAACAACTCCCAACACGCAACAACAACAACTAGAAGCGAGTCATGGAATGATTACAGAAGAGGATAATACTAAATTTCGTTCCAAAACGAGACTGGAAGGCACTAAATTGTTCATACGGCCAATATTGGTACAATATTCGCAACCGCCTCCATGTATGAGATGACTGCTTACTGATTGATGAATGTATCGTGCTACCATACAAAATCCGACAAACAGTACTGGAAAGCATCCACCTAACTCACTCCGGATCTGCTGCGATGCTGGATTTCTTCCATTACATATGGTTCCACCAAAAACACCGCTCAGTAGTCCAACAAGCAAAAAAAGCCGAAGGTAAAATCTTAAACCCAGTAATTGAAAATTAACATTCATTACAAAGGGAGCCAGTTGCTAAGCCAAATGAGGAAGCTCAACTAGATTTTGCAGGAACCTACACAGATCAAACAAATATCTTATTGCCGTGCCAGAGTGGCGTAGGAGGCGGCCATCAAACTGGGAAGGAATATAACAAAGTCGAGCTAACTGAAATGAGTAACATGAGGTCTGTTTGATGATGGTGAAAACAATGAATACGAAATGCCAGCAACGGCTGCTCGAAACGCTAATGCAATTGATGAACATGGACCGGAGAGCTGGTCAGAGGAAATCAAAGAAGAATGGGTCATACCGCTGTACAAATGGAAAGGTCCGAGGGATGACATAAATAACTAGTGGCTCCATACTTAATTTTATACCCAAAGAACTTGAAACCGGAAAGGTAATCGCCAAAGAAAGGATGATGGATTTCGAAGAGAAATGCCAGTACGGGAAACAGGAGTTTGTAAGCTTCGCAGCAACCGGCACCCAAAGTACACGTTTACTAGGAACAAGAATTGGCAAGCAAGAGGACCGACTTTAGAGGGTCAAACGAGGATACTGGGTTTGGAACAGGGTGAAAAAATTGGCTTTGGAATTCAAGCTTATCGAAGCGTAAGCAAGCAATCATAGTGCAAGCTGTAATCGAATCAACCATGCTGTTCGACTGCATTGTGAGGCCCTGGTCTGCAACCGAAAAAAAAATTCGAGAGTGTCGCGGACTGAGCATATAGGTACGTATGAACAAGGGTAAACCCCGCACCCTGCTTTCGAATCAGAAGAATATCAACCATTTTGAAATTAGACGTTAACTTCAAATCGATTCAATGAGAACTAATATGGAAATAAGAGCCAGGGAAAAGATGGGTTTTTTCTCAGAACACCGGACGAAAGGATGGTGAAAAAAGTAGCACTGGGATCATGGAAGAGAGAAAGGACAGAGAAAAGAACGTCGCGTGGAAACGGGGTATAATACTGGAAAATACTTATGAGGCAGGCGGAAATAGAAGACGACAATGCCGAAAACGTAAAGAAAAAAGAAAGACATGGAAAAGGGTGGTGAACAGACGCAGAAAATTCTTCGACTGATGGGAGGAGGAGATATGAGAAACTGGCAACGGGGGAAGAGAAACCAAAAATGTCCCAGTGGGAGAATAAAAGTGAAGTAACACATGGCAGGATGGCCATGCAGATGGGAAGCTCCTCGAAAGGTGGCCGAACTAATAACGAAAGGAGGGCAAACCGAAGAGAGACAGTAGACTACGTGTGATCAGAATGTACAGACACCTTCTCGGCCCAAGTGGCGCTAACCAACCACTACAAGACATGCGAAGATGCAATTAGAGGAATCTGACCAGGCTGCAAGATACACCTATCTGTGTCTCCTTAAAACAAGGCGAGACTTCGAAGAACTTCCACAGGGGAAAGTCAACCAGTGAACGCGAAAGAAGCAATGGTAACTGGAGGTAGGTGGGGAAGAGAGAAATGGTTCACTGAGACCAGTGCCAAACCTTCGTTACAAAAAAAAACAACATATCGAGACAGAGAGTAGCTTGTCTAAGATCAAGGGAACCAAGGTCCCCTCTTTGGACTTAACTCGAAACGAGACGAAAAGCAGAGAAGAAAACAACAATTCAACTTCCTGAGAAAGACTAGAAAGTGAAATGAGTCCCACGGAAACTCAAAAACTCAAGCTGGTCCCACAGGGACTTTATAAACTCCAGTCGCACAAGGACTTTAAAAAAATTCGATGAATTTTTAATTTTTTTCTGGGTAAAAGTCGGTTCAAAATGGCAAACTCTATATATGAATGTTTTTTATTTTTATTTATGTTGTTCAAATGACCTCGTGTCTCTGAAGACAAAATATGTGTGCTAAAAGGGCAGAAACTGAATTAACAGTTTTACAAATCAGCTGTCTGATTCGCGTTACGACAAGTTATATTAGTTTGCCAATCCTTTCGGATTCGGTAATGAACATAGAGCATACTCCCGGTATAGCATCCAATTCGATCAACAATGATTTATTAATTTAGCTGCCCAAGGAGAATAACAAAAGTTTCAAACTTATCTTGATTTTGCCTCAAACTTGATTCGATTGCTTGTGAATGCTAAATGATAACAATTGTAGCAGTCGGCAGATAACACTAACCCATCGTTCTTTAACAACTATAACTAAATTTTGCTAATATGTTCAAAAACAGCGGCTTAAGGGAGGTATTTAAATGAAAAATAGGGTCATTAGAGGGTTCTGGTAAAACGCTGAAAATCAGAGCTGCTTGAAACCAATGGCATGTTTCGACTTTTGCGAACAAGGGCAGGTGTTGAATTTTTCAATTAAAATTAATTGCTTTTGTCGTTTTTTGATATAGCGTTACTTTCATCGCTCAGAAACTTCTAAAAAAAATCCAAACATTTTGGTTTCGGTGAAAAACTATCAGTTATGAAAAAATATTAGGTATGGTTTTTTAAGATTCAGTTTCATAATATGAGTTTCTCCGTAATTCTATCCCTGATTGAAGCTTTTAATCAGCCGTCATATTCGAACTAAGATTGAGCTAATGCCCTTGGTAGTTCAACAAAACGCAAGTTAATTGCAGCAATTAGCTTTTCAGATTTTCTTTTAGATATCGATGATTTGGTAGGTTTTAGTCTCTATTGAAAACTAGAAATTTTTTTGACTGAAGTAACCACGTTCTCATTTCTTAAAATTTAAACTTGTGGTTTCTGCAAAGTGCAGAGAAGCTGTCATTTTCTCAATGTCCTCAAGATTCCTGTCCGAGTTATTATTTTAAAAAAGCCGTTGTGCGATCACATAGCTCCTTATCTAACCAATTTTTTTTTGTACATATAAAAGATATTGTTAATTGGAGCTCAATTTTAGAAAAAACACAGCTGTAATGATTCAAATTTGGTAAAATTTTGA
This sequence comes from Symsagittifera roscoffensis, assembly GCF_963678635.1. NCBI lineage: Eukaryota > Metazoa > Xenacoelomorpha > Acoela > Convolutidae > Symsagittifera > Symsagittifera roscoffensis. Next base: position 24,657,597 of record NC_087066.1, on the reverse strand, counting down.
CGACGCTAAAATTTTTTTGAAACTATTCAAAATTTTCGTTTTTTCATATATTTCTTAAGATTTCTCAACCCAAAAGCTCCTGATCGACGATAGAGGCAGTCAGAGCATTCAAGGCTTGCACTGATATACGAGCAGTCTTGTTTTTTGATAAATACTATTTTGTTTTTGCAGCCATTGATGATTGACAGACTGGCTCATCGAGCACGTAACAAGACTTGTTTAACTACGTATACTAAGTGTAGAAATTCGCCGATTTTTTTTTATTAACACTCAAGCTTAAAATTGACAAATGTTTACAATAATAGTTAACAAACATTTCTACCTGCTTTGATCTCCATTCGAAGTAACACAATGAAATGAATTTTATAATTTTTTTGTCATTATATGCCTTAATTTCATAACTTGCTTATATAACCCATGCCGAGAAAAAACACGACTATGTAACTCAAGGTCAGCTTTTACATTGCAATTTTTTTTTAGAAATGAGCGCTGTTGATATGGAGAGAAATAAACTCTTTTGAAGAACTTTCGCACAATTCATTAGCAAAAAAACATTAACACTGTCATTGATGTTTTAGGAAATAGCTTAAACAAATCGTTCCCCAAAATCATAATAGACAAATTAGTACGTTTTTAAGCCCCGGGGAAACGTAGCAGGCCTAGAAAAAACCGTGTTTGCAAGAAAAAAGTGTGCCCTTTGAAAAAAAATTGAAAAATGGTCCGTTTTTTTTCAGATTGAATTACGAAAAAACCTGCCTAATAAGATGTGCTAATAGCTTAATTAATATGAAATGTGGCAGAATAATTAAATCGAGAGTTCAATATTTCATAGTGTCATTCGTAAGTGTCGTGTCATTCAGTCTGTAAAACAGAAAAATCGAAACAGTTTTTCTCAAAGCTGAATTAAAATCAGAATCAGCTGTTTAAACACAAAATACGCCATAGTCGGGAAGGCAATTTACTCATCTTAAAGCTCGGAGACATAAAAAAAGGTTTCATATTTGTTTTTGTTTTTTTAGCAAACTAACACAACTTGAGAAAACTGGATCAGTTTATAGTTAATTCATTTTCCAATAAAAAATCAGATAATTCAAATCCTTTTGAAACAAAAAATCGATCGCGTGTTCTCGCGCCATTTGTACATTCGTAATTGCCGAGCGCCTTCAGGTTGAGCTGAGCTTGAGAAAAATCAAAAGTCTAGCCGCAAATTTCAAAATTGAGCGCTTCTGAAAAATTGAAAAAATAACCAACACAATCTAAGTACGTGTCGTCACTTCATTCATTGAAATTTAAAAACGATCTCGATCACTTTTATGTTCAGTAGCATGAGTACTTCTGAACAAGGAAGCCTCAAGTTCTGATTATATGCAGGATTACTAGAACCTCAGAAACCAGAAAAACAAATGAAATTTGTTGTTTTAATTACTCTAAGTTGAGCTCAGTTGTCAGAAAATAAAAAGAAACGAAGTGTCAATATAACTGGAAGAAACAATTTTTTTTTGAAAAACTGTCAATTTATCATGATCAATTTTCATCTTTCTTCGACATTTTTTAATCAATGCTTTTTTTCATTTTCATCTTTTTCATTTTCAATCATTTTTATTTGTACAAAACTTCAGCTCAAGATATACAATGAGATTTTTTAGATACCAACGCTTTGAGATTTCTGATTTCAAACCAGTGACGCCTTTAACTTGCAAATTTGTACATCAAATGACAATAAGTTTGAAGTAAACGAAAGAGATCTATTTAACTTAACATGCACAACAATCAACAAAAAGTTCAACCGCTGATTTGAATGTATTTTTTATTCAACACGACAACTTACCATGACTGGGAATCGATCTCCCTATTATCAACCTCCCTATTAACAACCATTTTCCTTTACCGCTACGCAATGAAGTAATCTGTTAGAAATGTTGTAAAATTCTCACAACAGCGTAAACGGACAGATGAAGAAGCGTTCATGGACTGTACATTTTTTGTATATTTGCGAACAGCAGCTTCGTGTCTTAATAAATTTTACCCTCAAACGCCCGACTGCTATGAAATTGTCAGGTGATTTTTATAGGTCAGCAGAAGCAGACTCAGGGAAGGCATATGCCCCTCAGTAAACAAACAATTTTCCACCCATATGTACATTTACATATCTATCCAGACTTGTTAACGGGCCGCCATAATTGAGGCCCGGCCCGGCCCGATATAATTCAAGTCGAGCCCGTTGGCGGCTGATAAACAGGAAATTTATTAAATATCGGCCCGTTGGGGTCCGTTGCTGCTTTTTTGGTAAAAAAAAAAAACAAATTTTTTTCAAAACAATTTTAATTAATTGTTTTACTTATTTATAAAGACTTTTTTTAAAAGCCATGGAAACCATTTCAATTGCCTCAGCGGTTGTAGGCGAAAGTTTTGCCCGTCTTTCGGATACCGTCAGACCGCAATCAGAGTAAAGCCTCTCCCGCTGCCCGGAACTGGCCTGCGTTCCAAGCACCTTTCGCGCAACTCTGAACAACAGTGGAAGCTTGTCAGAGTTCTTTCTCCAAAATTGTGTTTCATTTGTAATAACTTTAAGGCGTCTTTTTCAGCGTTGGTCAGTGTCACTGTTTTGTTTAAATACTGGTTCATTGCGCCCGATACTTTCTTTGTAATACAAGCGTCCACATGTCGTTTTAAATGCAATGTGCCACTTTTTGCATTGTAAGACAGAACACTTTCGAACTTATGGCAGCAGCACAAATTCGGAATAATGAATCCAGAGGCGACAACTTTCACAAGTTTAAATGTTTTCCAGACTTCGGATTTGAAGTGCTTTGTGGTGCCCACAGAGTCTTCTTCCACAAATGCAAAGATTTCGTGCTTCGTGTCACGTCGAATTTGTTTCTGCAGTGAGTCGGCAGTGAACGTAGTAGTCATGTCGTTTAGCACACTGCAAGCTGTACAGTGCGCACTGAAACATAACATTGGTTAGTCAATAAAAGTAAGGCCCGTTGACAAAAGTGAAAACCTCGGCCCGGCCCGGCCCGTTGAGGCCCACGGGCGGCCCGGCCCGTTGACAAGTATGTATCTATCGCACTAATTGTTCCGACCATTTGAAAAATAATGAGGAACTTTTTATTAGAATGTGTTTGAGTTTTTCTTTTTTTCCAGCCAAAGTTAGGTACCACAAATAATCATCGAAAAGGGTCGAATTATATATAATATTAACGCCCTTTCAATCGTGATTCGAACATTATAAAATTTCGAAAAACCGTTTTGAGATGTCGAGAAAACTGGTTTGAAATTTTTTATTTCTGGTCTAATTTCGAGCTAATCAGGATAGGGTGCAGGCTTATATTAGCTTATTTGATCTTAATTTATGCCGTATAAACTAATGTTCCTCGAGTGAAATTAGTTGAAGAGTTTTTTAGCGCAACTTTGGGTTTCTGCAAAAAAAATCTGAAAAAATTTTTGATTTTTTTAAGTTCTAATTTTTTTTCGTTTTTCATGTCATTTTTTTTTTTACAAAAGCTGTTTTTTAAATGGCCTGTTTGACTATGACTGCCGAATGTGCCTAATTTTTTTTTCCAAATGTTTTTACACAAAGGCGAAGATGCACTTCGCAAACATTAGCGAGAACACGAAAAAACGCAGCTCTATAAAGTGCAATAAAAAAAATAGAAATATGTCTCGAATGGGTTTAAAATTCGGCTAAGTCTAGGATTCGAACTGTGATCTAGATATTATTAGTCGCACGCGCGAACCACTCAGCCACGGACGCTTAATAAATCGTAAGCACTAGCCAAAAATAAAGCAGAGAAAAGCAAAAACCACTCAGAAAAAAATTGGGTTATGTCCGGGATTCCAGCTGCGACGCAGATATTATTAGTCTCACACGCTAACCACTCAGCCACATACGCTTAATAAATCATCAACACTAGCCACAAATAAAAAGGAGAAAAGCAGACACCACACAGAAAAAAAAACGGAAGCAAAGAATAGATGCTATGAATTTTCCAATGCTACACATCGTGATTATAGCAAAACGGCCACCAAATAAGTGAACATTTAAATTGGCGAGTTAGGGTAAAAAAGAAGGTTCGTTCTAATACATTGAAACTAACTTTAAAATAAAATTTTGTATTTTTTCAGGACTATCGTCGCAAGAATCTGTGAACAGTAACCGGTTATTCTTGTTTACATCGATTTTGGCCAACCATGCCTAACCGTGATCAAACTTTTCGCTAGGCACAAAAAATTTAGGCAAAAACGCGCCTTTCAAATGTCGCGAAGCCTGAATTTGTATGTACTTACGCGGTCAGACTATTCAGCCACTTTTGTCTGATTTTGGAACAAACCTAATGCGAGCGCTCTTAATCTTTATCAACCATCGAAGCTGGATGAAAAAGAAACACTGTCTCGATGGATGAAAAAGAAACAATGTCTCGATAGAAACTATTTTTAGGCAAAAACCTAGAAACTGAAATTTAAACTAGCAACTCAACAAAATTTAGTGGCAATGAAAAAAATTTTTTAAAGTTCCTCCCTGAGACTAGAATGAACAACACTTGCACCTGAACGAAAGTTGCTTACAGCCCAAGCAAAATCCGAGATGTGGTAACTTCGCGGACAAAACTTGAGCAGACAAATGAAAGTCCGAAAATTAAATTCTAACCGAAGTTTTTCTTTCAACTGCATACAAATTGAAAAAAAAAACAAAGTCCGACCGAGACGCAAACCCTAGACATTAGAATACAAAGGCAACGACGTTAACCCTAGGCCAATTGGGAAGGAACTTGAATGATGTTAGGATTCAATAGTACAGAAAAGATTTGTAAGCCACACAGGGTAACGAAGAAAGAATCTAAGCCGGAAAAAAATTGTCATAAAAAATTTTGAGCTATGAAAAGTTAAATCTTTTAGGAAACATATAAAAGCATATAAAATATATTTTAGCCTCGAAACTACGCAACATAATTTGCCGAAGCTGAAATAATTTCAGCTAAAACCTAATCGAAAAAAAAACCTATAAAAAGTCAAATCACAGAAAATTCAATCATAATAAAAACTGTTTAAATCAATAAAAAGCCTATGCTGTGGAGAGTAAGCCAAACACACATACCACATAACGCAAACTGCATTTTAGAAATGGAAAAGAGGCAAGAGAAACTAGGACGAAAAACACAAATACAAAAAAAAAAGCTTTTTTCAAGAATTTTATTTTAAAAAGCTATTATCTGAAACGAACTTACCCTAATTAGTTTCTAAATGATGGTAGTTTTATTTATGTATTCAAGAAATTCAGCATGTCAGTAGTCCTGAAACTGAAGTGTTCCATTTGAACTAAAATAGACAGTCGCTAAAAAGTTGCTTACGGGAAAAAAGTCGCAAGGGTAATTAAAACACAATATAGTGCTCTCATCTACAGCTGCTGTACTTCCACCGCGCTCAAAAAATTATTTCAACAAAATTTTTATATTCATTTACCGAGATTATTCGGAAGACATATTTACATAGGGGCGATGCTGAGCTTTACGCCACTTGCTATATCTCACAATTGTAGTATCGCAAGCTAGCCGACAGAAAATAAAACAGAAGCCAATCAGTCGATTTTTAAAAAAGTCAAAAACTTTACCAACAAATTTGAGGAAATTATGTCCAGAAACACAATCGCAAACACTAAATAGGCATTCAAAGAATTATCGAGCGGCAAGTAAGCAGACAACTTGAGTACACGAACATTTGAACCTAAACCAAAAATGATGTTATGAAAAACTTTGAGCTGTAATTCACCCCTCAGTATACACAAAAATATAATACCTAATTTTCTTCCAAACAATGCAATGTTAGGTGCTAAGCAGAAACCATTTAAGCCGAATAAACTTTTTCATGACTCGAAAACAAAAAAAATGGAAAAAAAAGAGCTATCACAATTGGGGAAACTTACAAATTACATAAGTCCAAATGCATTTAAATTTTCGTTTCAATCACAGGAGAATTTAGCACGGTGCCATTAAGACACTTTTTAACGGAAATTTTTTCCAACTTGGCAAAAAGAAACAATATTGACCAGACTCAAACTCAAGAACCTTTGCCGTCCCACGCAGAGACGTTACCGATAAGTACAGAATCTAGAACAACACGATGAGTTCGAAGTTAGTATAAATCAAGATATCAAACGATTTAGAGTTTCTTTCAGACAATGTTCCGATTTGATAACGCTAGCAAATCGCAAGTGCAATAAATAAGTGAGGGTGATTTTATAACTAAATCCATAATGTCTCCGCTTTCATGAACAATTGTTCGCAAAATCCAATGAATAGAAAAGTCAATCTGAGGACTTAAATGTTCCTAACTCGCACTAGGTTTGCAACATCAGTTGTAAATTAAGAAATTATACAATACCAGAATTCAGTTGAAAACTTATTTACATGATATATCTATAACATACAGATTTTGTACAATGCTATTATAACTTATTTACAACAAAAACAAAACATGCAAAGTTCCTGAAACCATTGTGAAGTTTGGTGGTATCAATAATTTAAGTCGATGTACTGCGACAAACGTCGGCTTTAGTAATTCTCTATCTCTAGCGGTACATGTCATGATGTGATGAATGATCATTTGATTCGGGGGCCAATATGAACAGAGAATACTGGCTGCAACCGATTCAATCCCTCTCGTACCTGAAAGACCAAAAAATAAATAAAAGAACTGTATTCCAGGAGGGATACATTATACATTCAAATATTTATGCAAAAGCGGTTGAATATTTATAACTTAAAAAACGGCTGAGCTGATTCGTCTCGGCCACCTATGTCATTGAACAGTTTGTTTTGGTGTATTAAAGACAAGGAAGACAATTTGAAAAACGGAATTTTCACTCATTTGCAAAGCTAAATTAGAAAAGATAAATTATTATACAGGCCATGTCTCTAAATTGCATGTCGCCTATGTTTCTGCTTATCTTTTTTTATAATGGAGAGAGACTCATCTTTCTAGGGTACTTACTTGGATAGCTTCTGCCGCAGCTCTTTTATCTCCGAGTTCTTCGTATCTAGCATCCTCTTCAAGTTTTTGTAGGCTCCTGTCTGAGTGAATTTTCGTTCCAGTTCCTAAAGTTGTAGACAGTTCCAAATCAAAAAAGTCAACTTTGAACTACAATCTGCTCGTATTTAGAAATTAATTTTTCTCGAACTTAGAGACCAAAGCACGTTGTCATTGTGCATTGACTAATTGTTTCGTGGTGAACAGATTCGGCATGAAAACCATAAATCTTTCCCAAAACTCTGTGACTTGACTTTGAGGCAATTATTTTAAAAAGTATCATATCGTATTCCATTCGCACGAAGTTGAAGGCTCGTACAAATAATTCTATCTTAGCGCTCTGAACTAGAAGTATTAAGAAAAGGTTCGGCTGTTGCTACCTTCTCGTTTTTCTCCAGCATCTCTCTCGCTTCTAGCAGTTTGTGCTTCGCCGAAATCATCTCGCTCTCCATGTAAGCAGACTTCCCGTCATCTCCCTTCGGACCCTGGAAAAAGAGAGACACCATGGAATAAAACGGACATGCTTCATAATACATACTTGACTGTTTATCCAATCCAAAGCAACAATCAAATCCACCAGCGTTTTGAAATACTGATGATGCAAAACCTATGGGTAGGTATCGAAACCAGTAGCTAGCGCAGAAGTTTTTTGAGGAGTGAAAAATTGATTTGATGCAAAGAACAAATCCAGTGCTTACCTGTTTCAACTTCAATTCAGCCATCTCTGCTTCAATTTGAGCCATCTCTTCGCTTGACAATCCCTGAAAATAATATAATCGTCCTTAACAACAGCACCCACTTTGTTCAAAATAAAACTTAGACGTCAGTTTGATTCAAATTGCTTTGCTATTCAAGCAAGTAACCTTATCAATACAGAATGAACTTTTCGAACACATTCAAGTTCCGAGTAACATTTTGAAAGATCATTTCATCTCAAAAAATTCAACAGGGGGAACATCAAGCTCGAGTGACTGAAAGAATACAGGAAAACAGCCTTATTTAAAAGTTCCATTTCACCAGGCTGATGATCCGTGATTACATTTTAAATTCATATGCAGTTTAAAGACTCCTCACCGATTTCCGCTTCATAGCATCAAGACGTTTCTGAGCGTCCTCTAATTCTTGCAAGACATGCTTCTTATCTCCAGAGGAAGAGAGTGCCTGAAATTATCCCATTAATGTCAAAATACTAATCAAAACAAAAACTCTCATATTGACTTAAATAAACTGAAATTACTCACGGCACTTTCAATTGTTTTGAGTTTGGAGAGAAGAAAGTCATTCTGTTCTTGTAACTCAGCTATTTTCTAAACACGCCAGGTCTGAGTAGATATCCGAAATCTTAAACTTAAAAAACAGTCATAGCACTGGAAAAATGCACTTCCAGATTTTACATGCGAAATTATTGCCAACAAGAGTGACAACATCACTCTGTATTTGGTATTTGTCTCAATCAAGCCTTGACAGCATTCTAACAACGTATTAATTTCTACCGAACCTAACAAGATTTCGGTTCATTTTAAAGGATCTAAAAATATTGTTTGTATCGAGCTAGCTGGCGTACCATGTGCAATAAGGCTGCTGGACCTGCATTGACGGAAGAGTCTAGTGGATCCAGCTTCTTGTTTTCCAGAGATCCATCCTGAAAGGCGCAGTTCCATCATAACTAGACTTATATTCTGACGAGATAAGCATAAGAAAAATAATACGGTTGTTTTACTCACTGCAAAGAAGCTACTCTCGAGTTCTTTCATTTTCTCGATCAGGTCTCTAAAACAAAGATGTTTTCAACTAATTGAAGCGTTTCAGAATTGACAAAAAAACTCAAAAATTATCGGATATTTATCCCAGGGATGAGTCATAAATTTACTTCCGTTTCTTTTCTGTAACTTCGCTATATTTCTGCTCCATGTATGTGAAATTTCTTTAAAAAAACTAGCACAACATCGCTAATTAAGCTACCTAAATTCCACTGTTATCTTTTAAATGCCCTGGTGCTTACGAGTTCTCTAGTTGTGAAATGTCAGCATTCAGTTTCAAGTGCCACTTCTCCGACTGGCCGAACAACTGTCTCAGAAGGAGCAAGTTGGTGTGCATAGCGAATGCCAGGTCACCCTCCACGTCCATTTTGATCTGATCCTCCAATGAGGACAGAATCTGCATCACTGGAAAAAGAAAAAACAAGAGAGCAATCAATTGGACACGTGGTTAACAATTCAGTCTATAGGATTAACACATCATTTCAATTTCAAATTTATAAGAACACTCAATTGTTCTGACCACCGCCACCCTCGGACCCCGCAAAAATTTAGCAAGAACCCTCGAGTACGGCATTATTTAAGTCCTTTCAATCGTGATATTCAAAAAAATCAATAAGCTGTCTCTGTAATTAAAAACACTGATAATAACAAATTCGATTTCAAGAAGGAAACAGTAATTTCGAGCGGTGTCTTCACTGATCTGCATTTTTACTGGTTTTCAGAAGGACATGAACACAGAGGCGCCGCGGACCTTAATACCACTTACGATACAATACAACAAGCAGTGCAAACCAGCGGATAAAAAATGAGCTTCATCTATAAAAATTTCACACATGTCTCGAATTACAGAAAAATTGCTCATATTTGAAGAAGGTTCATGCTTTGAAAAGTAAGTGTACAATAGTAAGTGTACAATACAAGCTTTCTCAAAAATAATATTAAATTTCTATACATATCGAAAAAAACAGGGTCTGGCCGGGACTCAAAGCCCCGACAGTGGGATCCCAAGGCACGCGCTTTACCAATACATCTAAGTGGAATAGGGCATAAAAGTTATTGAGGTTCAATAACAAAGCAAGGTCAATATTTTTCTCTAATTTACTTTTAAATTGAATCCGCTACTGCTATTCAAGAAAGTTGCAGTAAATTTCACAAACAGTGGGAAAAAAATTAATAAAAATATCACCTTAAAGATCTAATTTCAAAAATCTTTGATGACTGAAAATTTTTGATGAAACTAATCCAATTCAAGACACAAACAAACACAGATCAGTAGATGATTTTTAAATTCCGCTCGAAATCCTAAACAAGGGTCTGGTCATGATCACAGGGCAGCCAAGAATGAACAACTTGAACATTTTTCGATTTTCGATATTCGCAGAAAAAATTAAATCACTCTGAAGATTTGCATTTCAAAAATCTTTTAGAATTGACACTTACTTCAGAAAACTAACAAAATTAGAGAGAAAACGCGGTCACAAGGTAACATTTTTTATTTGCCTTGAAACTTCGTTCAATAAAATTCGATTTTCAAAACTTAAAATTTCATTTTTTCGCCATTTGGATTTTTATTGTTGGAGAGTGCAAGTTTACTTTCTTTTCACAAAAGTTGAATTTAATTCCTAAAAAAATGACAAAAAATGACACTGACACTTCTGAATTGACGGCGAACCTACCTTCATCTTGAGTGAAGGTGGACTCCTGCATTACATGTGAAGTCTTGACGTCATCAAAGCAGGTGTTAATCGATTTGACCACTTCTTTCCTCTTGAAGCGAGAGAAGCGCATGTAGCCTACTACTTGTGTCGTATGATGTTCATTTAGTCCCAGAGCTTTTTCCTGTGAACACGTTTTGGTAGTCCAAGTGTTTAGGTTTACGAAACAATTGATTATCATAGGTGTAAGATACTTACCATTTTGAGGTACAAAGTTTTCTTAATGCAAGCAACTATCTGAAAAAATTATATCTTCAATTTTTTCATCTCACGTAACTTTTGCGAATAGTATAATTGCTCTCAACTATTTACATGAAAACTGAGAAAAAAAATTAATCATTGAATTAAATGCGAAGCTTCGAATAAATTAAATTAATCTTAAATAGCTATTTCCTGAAATATTGGTTAGTTAAATCATTAATTCATACTGTTTAGATCAGTTCTTGCACTGATAAAACCCATTGTTACAGTTAGTTTCACGCCACTAAGTTAGCCTTTGATGACCACCAAGCGCAATTCATGCGTGGATTCAAACTTGCACGGCCACTCTAAAGCTCAATACACGATGCTGTCCGCTCTCCGTAACAATTTTTCAGTCACCATTTCAAGTACTATTCATCAACACCAGTTGCTTCTGCAAAAGACATTGCCACTCTTTCAGCGTATTTCTTCCTATCATCGTCTGTCATACCGGCTGCTTTGGCCTTGAGCTGTTTTAGTTTGCTCAGAAGGTCGTCCATTCCTGTATCGACGCTTCCAGATGCCGAGGCAGAGGCGCCCGAAGAGGCTTTGGGAGGTTCGTCTTTTTTGAAGACAGATGCCATTTGACCAGCGCATGAGTTAACAAGCGCGTCAACTTCACTAAAGCGAAAATCAGTAATTGCACACAAAATTTTGATACAGCTTACTGAAATGGCAAATATAATAAACGGGGGATTATAAATGAAATCGCTTTTCCGCTGCTTGTCAATTAAACATTCCATTTTTAGCATAGGGCGATTTTAAGTTGCTGGATTTTCTATAACAAGTAGGCATTTTATTGTGCCTGCAACAAAAAACTTATCAGACAAAAAATTTCAGGAAGAACTGGCGTTGAAAAGCCACAAATATTTCATATCTAGGAACAGGGGGATTTGACCCCCTGCCGACCCAAAGGGTCCCCCCTTTGCTACTTTTTGAGAAATCCATTTTTGGCTGAGCGATCCTAAAATTTTTCTAAAGGCGCCAATATATACTAACTTTGAGGGGGAGCGCGCGCCAAAAAATTTTCGAAAAACGGCTTTTTTTACCTGTTTTTTCAAAAATTTACCTGCGGCGCAGAAAGTTTGACCAAAACAGTCTTTTTAGTGCTTTAGGAGAGCTAGGAAAATCAATTTGGTCGACCTAAAAAAAAGTCGACAAAATTTTTGAAATTTTTTTGAAAATCCCTCCTCGAGAAAAATTCTAGATCCGCCCCTGTCTAGGAAAATGAAATGCGTTGAGCAGTCATATTTTGAAGCCTAGATGTAAACTTCCTGAGAACCTTGACAGCACCCCACGATAGTGTTGTTGAGAATTTCAAACAGCATATATCGGAAACTAAGATGATTTGAGCAGTCAAACTTGAGGAAACAATTGCAACCTTCGAGAGTGACCTGAGATCATCCCATTATAGGGTTGAGAAATAAAGATTGTCGAGCTTTTTTTAAGTCAAGTTTCTTGAAAAAATTAGAAAAAAAATTAAAACATCGTCTCGGAAACTAAAATGATTTCAACAGCGCACTCGTATGAAAAATTTTCAATTTCTGAGACTACCCGGGCAGTACCCAGCTAGAGGCTTGTGAAATTCCAATTTTGTAAAACTTTTATATCTGTTTTGAAAACTTTTGAACAAATCACAAAAAAACGTGATATCTCGAAAAATAAAAGCATTTGAGCAGTAAAATTTGGAGGTAGGATTCGCAACCCCTGAGATTACCCTGAAAGCCCCAAACTAGCGGGTTGGGAGTTAGAAACTTTTTGAATTCTTTTAAACAATAAATTTTCTGAATGTTTACAAAACAAATCAATCAGACGTCATATCTTGAAAGCTAAAGAAGTTTGAGCAGTCAAAGTCGGAGGAAATATACGCAACCCCTGAGAGTACACTAACAGCACCCAAATACAGGCATCAGAAAAACAAATTTTTTGGTTTTTAATTTTGAAAAAATTTGAAAAGTCCTAAAAATGTGTCGTATCTCGTAAGCTAAACTGATTTGGGAAATCATAATTGGAGTCCAAATTTACAAAACCCTGAAGGAACCCTAACAGCATCCCACTGTTGAATTCTAATTTTAAACTTGGTGAAAAAAACACTGAATTCAAACTGGAAAATCGAAAAAATTTCTTAATCGTTGCAATATACGATATAGCTTAAACGTGAAAAAATTCTTCGTTAAACATGCAAAAAATAAGTTGAAAAACCTTAAACATGGCGAGATAGTGAAGCCCGTATTTAAATACATACTATATGGTATAATGTAGATAGATAGATAGATAATAGATTATCCAAAAAGTCACATTGTTTGAGCCTCATGTTTGGAGTGAAAGTTATGGCCGTTTATCAGATCTCTACATTTCACCCTCCTCCAGCTAACCACTACAATCCCACTATTCGCTGTCATAACCTTGGGTGCAAATAGTGATCGTTCTAATAGCCCACTATAGTGTATCCATTTTCGATCAGTTATTTGAATATCGGAGCTCTAAAAAGCTGCTTTCTCTATTCATTTCATAAATCGTAGTGATTACTGAACCCCAAATAGACCTGGTCGACATGCCGAAAAATTAATTCAAGCATGCAAGGTACCGTAAGTCTCTCTACGCAAAAAAATAGGTAATTTGTGTAATTGTGCAATAGAATTTAAATAAAACTAGTGGAGCGACTGCTTGTTTGAAATGTACTCATCACCTATAATTAGTAGCAAAAAGTTGGAACAAACAGAAAAAAAAAATTAAGAGCAACCAATTTTGAGCAACTTTTGGTGACCTTGAGACATTTTTCTTTCTGAAAATTTAGCTTTTGCATGCAAAAGTTTTCTAAAACAGGTCATTTGCTCTTTTTAATTAATTTTGTCTGTTTCAACTTTTTGCAACTCTTTATATCACTTCCCATGTAAATTGTGTTCTAACAAACCTGTCAGCTTTTGGCTTATCCCCTGCTCCTTTTTCATCTGCTTTCCCAGCCTCTTTCTCTTCCTCTTCGCCCTCTGCCGTCTTCTTTCCAGGGGGAGTCCACTTCTTCCTCTTCATTCCTGTCCAGGGGTTTGCGAGGAGCGCATTGAGAACCCGAGTAGATCCATACTCTTCGGCCGATTCGTATCGCGTCGACTCTTCATTCTCTGCTTCACCCCCTGCAACATGCTTACTCGCAGGCGACAGTTCAATCAACTCAAATGTATACTCACTGCAAAACTGTGAAATGTTTTCATACGATTCAACTGCGTCGTCAAAGTTTTCACACACTGCAAGGCAAACATCCGGTTTTTTAGTCTTTAGTTGATCAGCATATGCGAACAAGGCGCCCAGCGATGACTCATTTTTAGGGTCAAATAACACTACAAGAGCTTCGGTCAACTCTTGACTTCCCGGAATCGTTTGAAAGCTACCCATTTTGATGTTCAGAGAGGCCGTGTAGTATTTGCAATCAACGTTCCATGTTGGGTTCGCGAGACCTGTTTCGGCACTACATTCAATTTTTGTGACATCAGTTACCAGTTTGGCAACCTCGCCTTTTGATTGGCCGATGAAAAGAATAGTTGGAACTCGTCTAGACATTGCAAATTTTTCACAAATCTGAAAAACAAAATATTCGAAATAAAATTAATTTTTCCGAAATTAAAACGTTACAGCTAAAATGACTGAACTTCGAAATGAAAAAAGATGCTTATTTACAGACAATTTACAGAGCAGTATTGAGTAAACCAATTAACACTAATAGTTTCAGCAGCACAGACTAAAATAAAACATCAACCAAGCGGTGGCACTTCATAAACATGGATAGCTTTATCATCAGAGACAGACACAATTTTATTGCCTTGTGGGTTAAATTTCACACCCCAAACTTGATCGCCATGCTCCACGAAAGTTGCTTCCGATTTCCTGGACGCCGAGTTCCAAACCATTACTGAACGATCCGACGAGCCCGAAACGAGTCGAGTATTGTCGGCTGACCAATCAACGGATAGTACCCAACTTTGATGTCCCGAAAGAGTGGCTACCGGTGTTGTCGGAGCCGAAACGTCGATTATCTTTATCGTATTGTCGTCGCAAGCTGTAGCTAGCAGCTGGTTATCGGGCGAGAAACAGATTCCTCGAATTGGCATCGTATGTGCTTCTAATGTGACAACAGTTTTCCCTGTTTCGACGTCGAACACGTTCACATATCCGTTCATAGTACCAGTTGCAACGTATTTCGTTTTGGTCGAGACTGCTAGACTGAGGTTGAATTTACCAGAAGTAGTGAGGCTGGTAGTCTTCCGCCCCGATTCGCACTCAAAGATATTCACTTGGTTATTGTGACTGCCCGTGATGAGAAATTTGCTGTCAGTTGTGAATTTAACTGACCAAGCATCAATTGCGCCGGCGTCAATGTCCTGAAACACTTTAGTTGTAGCTTTGCTGATAAAACGATAGTAAAAACGTATTACATAATTTAAAAATGGCAAGATAAAAAAATCGTTCAGCAACTTCTTGATCGAGGGAAAGATAAATATTGAGATTCCAGATTGTAAGGCTGTCGCAGTAATTAAGCACTGTTTTGATTTGAAATAGTTGCATTATGTTTTTGTACGTGGAACAAGTAACAACTGATTGAATGCGCAATAGTCAGACAGTATAGCATGTCTAGGGTTCGGTTTACTCGCAAGACTGCCGAATTTTATCCCCCATTCCCGTTCGACATGAACAAACATTATGCCTAAGACACAGAAAACTAATATTTATATAACTTTATAGCACGTGGAGACATTTTAACTTACTGTGACTAACTAGCAAAACTAAGCTCAAGCTAATTTGCTGATAAATAATACCTATCGAAACGTAGATTGGCTCACATTGGAACATTTTTTAGGAAACATTTTTCTAATTGTTTCGGCCATTCTGGCAACCCAAGCGGTGACAACTAGTTAAACAAGTGCAAATATCAAGTAAAAATCGATTAACTACTAACAAAAAGCTCCAAATTTATGACTCATTCATTGTGCTTTGAACAAAATGCTTTAAAAGTTAAAAGAAAATCAGAAATGTTGAGGTTCTAAGCCGGCGACCAGTTCTTTTCGATCACAGAAAATCACTTTAAAAATTATGCTGGGTGGGGGGGGGGGGGGGGGGTATCATGGGAAATGATTCCGCGGCCACTAGGTATAGAAGGTAGAACTTTTGAGAATGAACAAACTTAGAGAAGTTCGGAGCAAAAAGGACCCAAATAATGACCTTGAGTTGTTTGCCTGACTCCAGGTCCCACAGTTTGATGTGTGAGTCCAGGGAGCTGCTGGCGGCCATGGTGCCTGTCTCGTCAATGTCCACCGAGATCACCCCCAACTGGTGTCCCTCCAATTTGAACCTCTCGTCCAGTTTCTCCCCCATCCAGTACCACACCTGCAACGAAACAATCACAACACATCACTCAATCGACAGATGCAGCCAATATAAGAAGAAAAAAAATTCTATGATGATTTGCAAGTTTTCGTGCTGGAGTGAAATTACTGGAGTAATTACAACAGACAGAACCAGTTGAACATAGCCAAAAGAGCACACCTTGACTGTATCATCAACACCCCCAGTGACTATGACGTCAGTGGCCACTGACTGTTTTGAGGAGGGGGGCTGTCTCTTCCAGGCCACAGACCAGATACTGTCACTGTGTGCATTTGGCTTCTTCAACAGGGTGCTGTACTGACCCCCCACTGGAGCAGGACCTCCAGGCAGACCCGCTAGATTCATCGGTAGGGGAAATGTAACTTCTGCACTCCACAAATTAGTCAATCACCTTTCTACCAAATCTGAAAAAAAAACTAGCTGAATTTCCAGCGCGTGATTTGGGATAAAGAGAAACTAAAATTAGATAAACTATGTTTTCTAAGATAAACTATGTTTTCATTGCTCGAATAAAAGCCTCCCATTATCACTTCGAGAGGTCGTACCAAAAACAATCACATGTCAAAAAAACTACCAAAAATGGGAAAACTTGAACAAAATGGAGAAAAATTCAAAAAGGCAAAGCTTTCAATCACTAGCGACTCAAAAAAAATAACAATCATCACATACCGAAAAATAATCCCAAAATGTAGGCTATTTGAAAATTAGCAGCCTAATTGGAAAGTACAGGAAATTGTTTGTACTGATGGGTTTGTAGATGATCAATTGAAGGCTATCAGGCCTGACAAAACATTGTCCTTTCCTATTTTCGAGAACAAGACAGCTCGTATCAGGTGGAAGCCCTGAAGGTTCCGACTGCCCTTTAAAGTAATATCAGTAGTTTTTGAATAAATTTCCAAGAAAAATTTTATAAATTTCTTCTAACAATTATTCCCTACACGCAAGGCAAATCCGAATTGATGTACTTCAATAAAGTAGTAAAGCGTTATTTCGACCGATAAGCTTGCCTCAAATCAATTTTGAATGATTTCTAGGATGGATTATTTTGACACTTTCGCAACGCGTTCATATAAAAAATAGTGCACAAGGCGCATTCATTAAACAACAGATGCACCATTAAATCCCCATAACTTTGCAAAAAATGATGACAACTGAAAAAAATTTCTGGCATTAACTTCCTTCAGACTGTATATAAAATTTCGTTAAATGGCTATTTAAAAAGCCGAAATTTGACTGGAAAAAAATCACCCTGAACATATATTCCGTCACTTTTTTCAAGAGTCCAATAATGAACCAGGCGCATTATGCACGCATCAATTACGAGAACAAAAACGCAAAATTCCTTTTTTCAGATATCAAATAAACATCGCGCCGAAAAATCAATGACAACTTTCAACACTACGCATAGGCAGGCAGCTTTTAATTTCCATTGATGATTTTGAGCCGGAAACAAACAGTGAAAATGAAAATCGATGCCTAAAGCATGCAGTGAAGTTTAACTGCTTGCACTCACATCACGCGCAAGTCTGAGCTGAAGCATGTGTTTTGGAAAGATACGTGCACTCAGGAAACAACAATCCAAATTAGCGCGAAAACAGAAAAAAAATCCTTAAGCATAGCCAACAGATGGTCGTTAAAAGTTATTCAAGCGATCAAATCGAAAAAAAAATTCTGGAAAATCAAGTATTAAGAAAAACATCTACGACCTTCGAGCTCTTTGAATTCCAAGAATCTTTCGTGATGACACTTTTCCTTGAAATTAGCACTTTTACAGAAAAATTAATCAATAGTTAATCAATAATACAGAACATTTTCAATGAGTTTTCTGTAATCAATAATACAGTGCTGATTTAAATTATCCGGACAAAACAAACAAAACTTGAATTTTCAAACGCGTTTTTCTCAAATTGGGTTAAGATTAGACAAAAAGTGAAGAGAACAAATGTTGCTTAGAATTTTATCAAAATTAATATGGTGCAATTTTTTCTCCAAAATTCTCAACCAAAATTTTAATCCAAAAATGGGTCATTTTGACTTTTTTCAATTAATCAAGAATTACACTGAAACTACTTTGTTAATTGATGATAAAATTTTATCACAAGTAGCCTCCTACATAGCCCAACAAAGTTTAAGAAGGGTTAAATCTCCAAAAGTTTGCGCAAATTGTTTAAAATTTGTTTTTAAACAGAGATTCTGGGTTTTATATAGTAAAAATCACATTTATTGACTATCAAGTAATAACTTTTTCTCTTATACTGGTTTTTGGAGATTTAACCCTTCTTAAACTTTGTTGGGCTATGTAGGAGGCTTCTTGTGATAAAACTTTCTCATCAATTAACAAAGTAGTTTCAGTGTAATTCTTGATTAATTGAAAAAAGTCAAAATTACCCATTTTTGGGGTAAAATTTTGGTTGAGAATTTTGGAGAAAAAATTGCACCATATTAATTTTGATAAAATTCTAAGCAACTTTTGTTCTCTTCACTTTTTGTCTAATCTTAACCCAATTTGAGAAAAACGCGTTTGAAAATTCAAGTTTTGTTTGTTTTGTCCGGATAATTTAAATCAGCACTGTACCACTGACAAGCCTAAATTTTCAAATCACTTCTGAAAGTAGACGGCCAGCTAAATTTTTGGCGCTATATCTTTTTGTTACTCTTTCTGATAATGTATTATATAGAAAACGTTTTTAAAAATGCATATCATTAAATATAAGTAATTTAAAAAAAAACATTCAAGTTGACTAGGATCGACAAAAGGCTCGACACACCTACTCATCACCTTCTCTTAAAAACAAAAAAAAAACAATAATATTGATAAAAAAACAATATTTATATCAAAAATGGTAACAACCAGACCAGATTCAGTGAAAAAAACGGTCTTACTTTGGATTTAAAAATTGGGAACCATACTCAGTCTAAAATAGTCAAACGACTATCTTTTCTAAAGACTCATTTTATTCTGAATGAATGCAGATACAGACAGACCCCACCTTCGCACATCAGGACTTGGTCATATTTAATTCATAGTCATTGCTACTTATTGTATGACCTGGTAACCGCCCACAACATTCCCATACTGAGGTTTGGATAAATTCACACAGAGGCGAACCGGAGCTTCGCACCACTTGCGATACAACAAAAAATGTCACAGTAGCTAGCCCAAGAAAAACGCAAGCTGAGTCGGAAAAAAATGTTTTAAGATCAATTAAAAATTGATTTTTTTTCAACGGCGTGGAATGCTGGTGAAATTAAGGATAAATACTTGTCTGGAATGCGGGTGAAATTCAGGATAAATACTGAGAACCACAACTGCCAGTGCTTAATAAGCATTCAAAACAAAATTCATTCAGCCGATACTGAGCAGACAAAACTTGGGTAGACTACTGTTGAGCTGAGAAAAAAAATGAAACTTGAGCTATAAAACATTTTGAGCCAAACTCCCCTCCCCCACCTGCCCTTCTGTAAGCGGAAAAGAAATTTAAAAACTTTGGTGATTCCAACGACCAATTAACAGGCAATTAAACAGATACGCATCAGCCGAAACCATTTCAGCCGAAAAAAAAATCAAAATGAAAAAGCAAAAACAGAAAATTCAAAACAAGAATTGATTTACAGAAAGATCAGCCGAGCTTACTGATTCAACTGATTTCTTTAACTATTTTTTACCCGAAAAAAGTCAATTTCCAGTTTGATAACGCTTGGTAATCGCAAGCGTAATGAGCTATAAACCCTTTTTTCTGAGAGAATGCAGAAAACTCATGCCACAAACTATAGCAGACAAATATTAAAAATAAGGCTAAGAATATACGCTATAGGTAAAAATGAACCTGAAAACCGTCGATAACCTCACCTTGGAAAGTTAAGGTGACCAAAAAGATGAACTTCAAATTTTAAATAGATTTTTTTGAAACACTGATTTTCGAAGAAACTAGCGCGTGACACGCACTTGAAGTGGTTCCAACAAATTGCTTCGCGCAGAAGTGGAGCGCTCAAATCTTTAAAAATTAAAACCAAGGCTACCATAAAACATAGACTGGTGGACTCCAACAGCATTTTCAACTTAATATATTGAAAAATTTGGCTGCTTTTTTTTTTTAAAAAGGTCATATCTCCAAAAAAACTGGGTGTCAAATTTAGTATTTGAGATTTTTAAAATTGATCCCCAAAAGGGTCGTCAGCATACAACTGGACTTTCCATATCTATAAAAAAAAGTTCTGGTTTGAATCGCTTTTTGTTGAATCATTATTTTCTTAACAGATCAATAAGATTTGCTACCCCTGGAAGTACCCTGACAATTTCGAAATAAAATTTAATTATCTAACAACTTTTTTTTGAAAACTTCTGAAAAATTATTAACAAAACGAAGTAATTCCGGAACTTAAAAACTGGGGCAGCCGATTTTGGAGGTTAGATTTGCGTATCATGAAAGAACCCTGAGAGCAACCCATCACGGGTTGTGTGAAGTTTTTTGAAATGGAAGTTTTTTGAGGATATCACGAAGATAGTCTTAACATGCTAACGGAAAGCATTTTAGCGGTCAGACGTTGAAGCCAGAACCGCAGCCCATGGGAACACCCCACGACAGAGTGAAGGCAGTTGCGCTCTAACAGATATAAGGTGAGAGCTATTTATGACCTTGGAAGTTTAAATTCAATGGTTCGTTTGAACAAAATGACGTGCTTCAACAATCGTATGAATTATTTCAGTAAACGTTTCATAAGCTTCACAAAATGTACTAGTGACAAGGATAACAAGATCACTATTTGTAGTCCAGTCCTGCCTTGCAAAATCAAACTGGCGGCTTTAAAAACCTTCCAGTAGTTAACCTTTCAGCCTGTCATTGGAAAAACCATCGATGTGACATAAAATTTACTTGCATTCTAAATGTATATACCTAATATTACACATGTAACTAATTTCCCATAAAATTTAGAAGCTGCTAGGTTATTTTTAATTATTGGTTTGCGGAGCTGTTGGTGTTGCAAAAACTTGGGTTTTCAATTTATCAAATAACTCATTCTTCCATTCTGCAGAGTCTTTTTCATTGGTATCATCGTCTTTACTTTTAAGGTCTGCTTGCACATACTTTTGAGCGTCTGATAACAGTTCAAACAGTTTCTCGTCAACTTTTGGTTTGAGGACTTCTAAACAATTTGCTACAAATTTCCCGGGCAATGTAATGGGTGCTTTGAAAGTTTTCAAGAAAAGGTACAAGCAACAACTAAGCAGCAGATCGCTAAGTGTTGTAGCATTAGCAATGTCATTCTCGAACTTTTTCAGGCATTCTGAAAGATTAGCTTTCTCTTTTTTCTTATCTGCTTTACCAATGTAGACATCACAGTCTTCGCAGCTCTTCAGAAAACTCTCCGAAAACGACTCGAAACTTTCGAACTTTCTGCACAAGCCTGTCAAACTGTTTTTGTGAGCCTCATTTCTGATGTTGCTTATCAGTTTCAGCCTCTTCTCTGGAGTAAGATCAGTTGGATTGCTCAACGAACAATTGTATTCATCCAAAATTATATTAATTAGGGTACTTATTGCCGCACTACATTCGTTTTTGAGAACGTGCTGCTCAATTTGAGAATAATTAGCTGTTTCTTTAAACTCATTGAGAGCTTTTTCTAATATTGGTAGCCCTAGAGCAAACTCTTTCAAAGAATTTTGCATATCTGTCACCGAAACAGTTTTGACTTGGTTTCTCTCAAATTCAACTTTCAGTTTCTCTTCGTAAAGCTTTCGGAGCGGAACAAAAATCATTTCAGCCAGACTTGGGCAAAAAGAATCACATGGAATTTCGTCAGCAAATTTATCTCCGAGAAGATTTTCGATATCTGCCAACTTCAGAACCTCTCCTAAAAACTTATCTGACAATGATTTGCTTTCATGAACTTCCTGATCACTGTCGCTTTGATCATTATCATCATGTCTATCTCTGAATTTGTTTTTGACTGCCTTTTTAGTTTTGGCCTCTCGACCTCCCCTCCCACCAACGCTCATTGCTTTTCCTGTTGGACCTTTCTTCCCCATTGCCTTTTGTTTTCGTTCTTCTTTCTTAGAATTAGCAGCAGTATTTGCTGTTTCGGCCGCTGAGCTTAGAATTTTTTCGACCATCAAAAAGTTCTCCCGTACATCTTTTACAGCTTTTTCTTTAACTTTGCCGTGAAACAATTTTTCCAATCCCAATACGAACTTCTTAGAAACAACCACAGTGTCACAGAGAACGAAGAGCTCTTTGCTGATATCTGAGTTTCGTTCGACACATTTGTCATATATCTTCATTATGTTTTCGTTTGTAAGCAAAGATGGCATTACAGACCCCAAGTCCAGCCAAGAACTATCGCAAATACATTGCTCAAGAGCTGCGATGGGTTCTGATATCATCTGCTCCGTTACACAGCAATCGGGCAGGAAAATTAATTTCCTTTGGTAACTCTTTTCAATAAATCCTTTGGGATCAGCAATAGCTAGTTTAGCCAGTTGGTTAAAGGTCAAAATTCCCGTTGTTTCCAAATTTTTAGTCACCGAATCGATTTGATGTTGCTGAAAAATTTTAGGAATGAAAACGCTGTTGATATCTGATCCACGATCAAGACATCCATCGACGATTCCGTCTTTGATTAGATCGCAAACAATTGTTACCATCATCGGATCTGGTATTTTAATGATGCTTGATAGCGTTTTAAGGGATATAGGCTTGGTAGTGGCAACCAATGCCCCTCTTACTTTTCCCACTTGTGAAGCCTTATGCGTTTCTGTCATCAGGCTTAACTTGTCTTGAGTATAAAAGCCATGGATAAGAGATCCCAAGTACTTCGAAAGATGCTCATGTACAAATGCTACAGGAAGGTCATATTTTGAACATATTTCACCGAATGCTAAAACCCCACTTTCCTGTAATTTCAAATTAACTTCAATCGCCATAGATTCAATATACGACAATTGAATGATTTCACTATTGACCATGTATACGGTGCTACTATCTCTGATTAACTCCTTCACGACAGGTTCCACGTGCTCCACAGAGACGTTTAAAGTATCGCAAAGGTCAATTAACCCAATCCTGCCCTTCGCGAACTCAAGCTCTTGTTCCACTTCAATATAAAGCTGCTTGTGAGTCAGATATTCGCGCCCATCATGAGTAAAGATTAGGTGAACCATTTCTTTTTTAATCAGATAGGACACCAACTCAACGCAGTTACGATCGGACAATCGAACATCTCCTGATGATGATTGCACTTCCTGTAATTGGAGCGCAAGATCATATGCTTCTGCCCATGACATCTCGCTTCTGAAACCACCCTATCAAACTCTCAAAAAGGATATCTACACAGACCGAAATTAGAGCGTCGTAACACGCGCAAAATTTCCTGATCGCTATTGTGACACTGCCTAAGCCGAGATTTATACTGCTTGTGATTCTAAGAATGAATTAATATCTCATTTAGATTATTCACTCAATAAATAGAAGAAGAAAGAACACCTGAAATACTATACAGTAAAAAGCCGAGGCATCAGTATAGCAAAGTGTAAATAATAAAGTTGGTTAAAACTCATTAGTTACATCAAACAAAAACACAACATCAGAAAACAAGCAATAAACAAAACAAAAAAAGTTCGGTTACAGTTCAGAAATTGGTTGATTAAAATATATGAAGTTACGGATACTAAAAAAAACATCAGTTTTAGCCTAATTGTTGTGATAAACTTATTAAATAGTTTGAGATGGGTATGTGCTGGTGATCACCTGGCTGGACGTTGCACACTTCCTGACCTGCCCGAAGTGGACCACTGGTCTTCAGGTAGCGTGCCATCCACGATCTGGTCTGGACCCCGCACTGGATTTCTGGTCTCCTGGTGTGGAACCCGTAGCCCGATCTTGACTCTGGCTCTCCCCTTCTGCCTTCGTTATCTCTACGTCTGGGTGAGACCACTCCTACGTTAGGCATGCAATTGTTTGCCACTTTCTTCTCGACAGTGTTTCTGGTTTTAGCTTTCAACCGTGTGCAGAACGGTCACAGCCCTGTTGGATCTACACACATGCTGCTGCTGGCTCGCGAGAAACCTGATCCACAATCACGACAAGAACTGCGGTCACGCAAGTTTAAACTCAACTCAAAGTTGTCGTTTTATAACATTTCTATGCTCCTTCTTTTATGCGCAGGTGATATTGAAAGTAATCCTGGTCCGTCTGTCGACCCTACTCAGTTGTCCAGATTTGTTAACGCCGCGGAGATCTTAGTCGGGTCGTCTGTTGCCATCTCGGACCTAACCTCCGGTATCTATGATGCTTCTATCCTCAAAGTTGACAACGATCGCTTCTTTGCTCACTTTCGTGGTTGGAATAAAAGCTCTGACTCCTGGGTCAACCTTGATCAAATTTTCCGGCTCCCTGATGGTTATGTTCCGATAGGCCGGAATTCTCGCGGTCCTATTTGCCTTCTCGCGTCTCCTGTCTCCAGTCCTATCGCTGTCGCTTTAACGAGTTCTCCTTCTCGGGATGCTCCTGTTAGCTCTGGTCTCTCTCAAGCGATGTCAAGTATGACGATCTCGGCTGAGCTCGCCGAAAGCGCTGTGCCGGATCTTTCTGACGTCATGTCTTCCAGAGTTGACAGTGTCCGGTTCGTTCCGATTTCTCTTCGTAACGAGTGGTCTGAGGTTGTTGGTCACGCCCTTGACAACTGCGCCACCGCTCCGCACAATCTGAAAAACTGGACTCGGTTGCTCATGCTCCCCAAATGTATCTTGAAAGCCCCTCGCCGCGGAGGCAAGTCTCACGCCGCTAATATTTGCAGAGACATTCGCCAAAGAACCAAGTCCTGGAAGGAGGGCAATATTTCGGACCTCTGGTCTAACGCTACCAAAAGACCTAAAGAGCGAACGAAGAAAAACAGCAAACCTTCTCCGGACTTTAATGTCCGCAGAGCCAAAGAGCTAGCAGGCCTCGGTCAGTTCGGCAGAGCAGCTAAAGCCCTGTGTTCTGATGGCCTCGTGTCCAAAAGTGACAAGTCGCTTAAGGACCTTCGCAGTCTTCATCCTTCCGCTGACCCTCCTGTCTTTTCTGGCCGGGATGAATCCCCTCTTACCTACCAATTCGAATCTGAGTTCGTTCATAAGTCTCTCAAAAGTTTCCCGAGCGGCACTGCTGCCGGTCCTTCGCGCTGGTTTCCTGAGCACTTTGTTCACGCCGTTGAGTGCCCCACTCCTCAGACTGCTGCCAGAACGTTAGAGTCTCTCAACAGGGTTGTTAACATCATCGCTGCCGGGCAAGCCCCTTCTAGTCTCTCTCCGTGGCTGTGCAGTGCGAATCTCTTTGCCACCACTAAACCCAAGGGTGGTGTCCGGCCTATTGCGGTCGGCGAAGTGCTCCGAAGGCTCACTGCTAAATGCCTTGCTAAAGCCGCCAACGCTGAAGCTCGTGATTTCCTGTGTCCTCACCAGCTTGGAGTCGCTACCAGCGGTGGCTCGGAAGCCATCGTCCACGCTACTAAACTGACAGTCAAAAAGTGCTCGGAACATGGTCACCAAGGCGTCTTAACAGTGGATTTTGAGAACGCTTTCAACACGCTAGACCGCACCGAGATCCTCCTTCAAGTTCGCAACCGTCTTCCCGGTCTCTCCGCCTTTGTTGAGTTTACCTACGGTCACCACAGTCGTCTGCTGTTCGAGGATGTCATTCTCAACAGCGAGAAAGGAGTTCAACAGGGGGATCCGCTAGGGCCTCTCATTTTTGCGGTCACCCTGCACTCTCTTGTCGAATCTCTCAAGTCGGAAGTCCCCGGTCTCACCCTCAACTGCTGGTACCTTGATGATGGTATTTGTGCCGGCGACGAAGACTCCTTGCTCAAGGCTCTCTAATTCATCACTTCCAACGGCTTGCATCTCGGCCTCAAAGTCAAGCACAGTAAGTGTGAGTTGTGGGCCCCTGTGGAGTTCTCGTCCATCCCCGTTTCTATCCCGAGAGCAGCGTCTAATGGCTTCGAGCTTCTTGGCGCCCCCATTGGTGATACTGAGTTCTCAGTTAAAGTCCTGGACAAACGCATCTCGAAAGCCACCAAATGTCTTGAAAAGTTACCTCTTCTTGATGACCCCCAGCTCTCACTTGGCATCACTCGCACTTGCCTTGCTGCTCCCAAGCTGACGTACTCTCTTCGCACTCAGCCGCCCTCTCAGCCTGTCGCAGCTTCCCTGCAAGTTTATGATGAACTCCTCCGCGATGCTCTTTCTGTCATAGTTGGCTCACCTGTTCCTGATCTTGCCTGGTCCCAGTCTTCCCTGCCTATCAAAGATGGCGGACTTGGCGTCCGGCAAGCTCGCGACCAACACATCCCTGCCTTCCTAGGGTCTTCGTGTCAGTCAGCTCATTTGGTCTCGTTTCTTACCGAATGCGACATCACTGATACGCCGGAGTTCCTGCGTGCCTCTAACGACTTCCGTGAACAGTCTGGAAGCGTTAACACTCCCGGTTTTACTCAAGAAGCTTTCCAAGAGAAACTCGATAAGGCCACCTACAACGCTTTCTTCTCGTCTCTTCCCGATTCCCGCGAGCAAGCTCGTCTTCAGTCGCTCTCTCTGCCTTACGCCGGCGCTTGGCTTACCGCAGTCCCCATTAAAGGTCTTGGCCTGCACCTGCTTCCTGCTGAGTTCCAAGCTGCTGTCAGATACCGCCTTGGTCTTCCTGTGTTCGCGTCTGCTCGTAGGTGCCCCGCGTGTCCGTCTGGCATTCTGGACGTCCTCGGGGACCACGCTGTCGCTTGTGGGGGGAGTGGTGGCCGGATCTCCCGTCACGACAGACTACGCGACATTATTTTCAATGCTACCACGGCTGCCTCTTTAGCCCCCATCAAGGAGCAACGGAACCTCATCCCTGGAGAACGGTCCAAACCCGGCGATATTTTTGTCCCTACTTGGAGCGCTGGTCTCCCAGCTGCTTTCGACGTCACCGTGACATCCCCGCTGCAGTTATCTCTTCTCTCTCGTGCGGCGGAGACCCCCGGGGCGTCCCTGGAAGTTGCTGAGGACCGCAAATTTTTGAAACACGAGAAAAACTGCGAGGAACAAGGAATCAGTTTTTTCCCGTTAGCAGTCGAAACGCTCGGGGGTTGGTCCGCTTTAGCTATCAAAACCCTCAAGTCAGTTGGTATCCTCGCTGATGCCAGACGTTCTGGTTCACGTGACGCTCGTGTTGCCCCAGTTCGCTTTCTCCAGAGCCTCTCAGTGTGCCTCATGAGAGGAAACGCCACTATGATTGTCAGTCGGGCCATCTAGTCTAGTGCAGTTTATTACGTTTATGCCTTCCCAATTCTGGTGCTCCTTTGTTCCTTTGCTGTTAGTGCATTCCCCCTCTCTTTTCAATCCTCAATGGTTCATCCCACATTTGTTTGTTGTTTGTTTTGTATTCGGTGTTTGTTTTGTTTTGTATTCGGTGTTTGTTGTGTATTCGGTAATTATATAATTAAAGTTTTAAGAATTAAGAACGAGCTGGTATTTTAACTTTACAAACAATTTTATAGATAGTCCAAACATACAGCGGATATACAGAGTATGTACAGATTCTCTGTCAAACAATCTCTGGAAAATTAAACTAAATTAAAACATATAGAACTAGCAAAAACGGAAATCACGCCGCGTATTTGTATTTGTACATATTGGATTGTTTCTCAATTCACTCACGGAAAATTCTTTCAATTTTTTCTTGAATCCTGTTCTCGATTTTTCTAAATTGCGCAAAATTATGGGCAGTGAATTCCGTTTTTTAGAAGTCAAATGAAAAAATGATTTTTGTAGAGAAGCGGTTGCACAATGTTTGTCAAAAATAATTTGTTTCGTTCTTTTGTTGAGCCTATAATTGGCAGTCGGTAGTTTCAATGTATTTTGAAAGCCTTCTTTTTGTTTGTAAGATATTGGTATAAGTATGTGATACACTTTAACTCAATTCATTTCTCGATTCCAATGAACGATTTGCTAATGCGAAGAAGAGAAGAAGATTTAAATTTCGATATGAAAGATGTTTTTTTAACGCCCAGTTCAACTGTTTCTCTAAAGATAGCATCAAAGTAGCATTAATTTGTATTAAAAATATTGCTGAATAATCTAAATGAGATAAAACAAGACAATGAAGCAAGGCAACTAATGATAATGTCGGTAGTTGTTGTCCAATTGTATCTATAGTTTTAATTCCTTGTGCCATTTTTTGGAGAATTGTTTTGATTTGAGCATGAAAAGATAAACTTGAATCAAGAATAAGGCCTAAATATTTGCATTCTGATTTTTTGGCTACATAATGCCCATTAATTACTATTGTATCAGTATCTACATTTTTGCTATCGTTTTTTTGACAAAATGTTATAAATTCCGATTTAGATGCATTCAGATTCAATTGGTTCTCTGCAAAAAATTCCGTTAGATTATTGAGTGATTTTTGCAATCGATTCAAAACATCCTCAGAAATTATAGAAGAGGAAAAAACCATACAGTTGTCAGCATATTGAACAAAAGTACAACCTTCATATAATCGCTCTTGTATGACATTAACATATAAATTGAACAACAACGGACCAAGTACCGTTCCTTGTGGGACACCTCCATTGACGTTTACTCTTTGAATACGTTTGTTTAGGAAGCTAGCAATTAAAGCATTTTCTCCATTTGAAAAACCGGGAGGAAGCATTTTTTCAATTAAAACTTCATGCGAAATAGAATCAAAAGCCTTGGACAGATCTAATAAAGCTGCATGTACAATTTTTTTTGAATGTATTTGATTTCGAATACTTTCTGTCACATAAACAAGAGCATCTTGTGTTGAAATGTTTTTGCGAAATCCGAATTAAAATGGTGTCATTATTTGAAGTTTGTCAAGATGTTCTGATATTGGGGCATGTAAAAGATTTTCAAAAATTTTAGAAAAAGCACAAGTTATTGATATTGGCCGATAATTTTTTGCATCTCTTGGGTCATCTTTTTTAAACAAAGGGGTTATGTGTGCTTTTTTTAGTTCGATCGGGAAAATGTTCTCATCTAAGCAAGTATTTATGACAAAAGTTAAATGTGTAACTATAACTGATTGACAGTCAATGATTGCCCAAGCAGGTACGGTACAAGGTCCGAGAGGTTTTCTAACATTGATTTTTCGAACTATATCAAAGCATTGCTTCACTGTAATGTGTTGAAAATGGAAATGTTCAGATTCAGAGGCAGATGTGTTGTAAATCGGAGGCTTTTTAGCGCCGAAAAATTCGTCTAAGTTTGAAAAAATATAATTTAAATGATTGGCAATTTTTTTGTCTTGGGTTATCATTTCACTGAAGGAATTTCGTAGAACTGTAATCCGATTGTTGCTAGAACATGTACCTCTAACTTGGTTAATATATTTCCATTTTTGTTGGAACGTGCTGAGAAGTGAAAAACAATTTTTTGGATGATCGAGTTGTTTACTTCTAATCAATTGGCTCATTTGATTACGTAAAAACTGGTATTTCGGCCAATTATCGCTTGTGCTTTGACTGCGATATGATCTGAGTGAATTCTGTTTCTTAATCAACAATTGCTGACATTCTGAATTGAACCATTCCGTTTTCAACACATTTTTTGGTTTAAAATTACGAACAAATTTTCTTTCGATAGGAGCATGTTGCTGAAGAGCACTAGAAGTTAAATAAATTATTGTCGAGAACATGTTTTTTGCGTCTGTACATTGAATAAGGGATACCAAGGAAGAGCGGAGAGTGTATTGCAAAATTCATTTTTCTGATAATTTTTCTTATTGAAAGTCGAAATTATCCTCGGTAAACTTTTGCCGCATTTTATATCCGTCAAAATAAATGAAGCAAAATGGTCGGTTTTATAAGGTGTATCAAAACAAAATTCAATGCCGTTTGTTTCATAGTCACTGATAATATAGTCATTAAGAGTTTTAGTTGAGGAACTAATTCTGGTCTCATCGTTCGGACAAAAAACCTTTAATCCATATGGAATATTTATAGAATCTAATTTTTCTTTTTCTTTGCTATCCAGATATTTTATGTTATAATCACCCAGAAGCGTAATTTTATTAGAAACTGAAATTGTATTATATATTTTAAGCGTTAATTGTTCCAAAAAATCAATAAAGTTTGATCTGCTTGGATTATAACACAAATTAACTAACATTTTTTCTTTACTGGAAATGTTCAATGTAGATTTGCACTCAACCCACACTGACTCATATTTTTCTTTATCAAATAATTTAAAATCAGGCCTCAATTTCGGAGCCAATTTGACTGGTATATATAACAAAACGCCACCGCCTTTCTTTTTTACCGCTGATTGCCTATCATATCTGAACATCGCATGCGTTCTAGGGTGGAGATTCCATAAATTGTCACTATCTGCTTTTTTAAGCCACGTTTCGGAAATTCCTATAATTGTATTTTCGCCGATATCAACAAGAAATTTTTTCAATTGCATCCGTTTTCTAATAATACTTTGAAAATTCATATGAACAAATTTAAGATTTGCACAATTTTTTGAGCAGATGCCGTAGACTGTTTCAATGGTTTCAATAGAACCAGGGTTTTTTTCAACATCCCCACTTTGGGTCAGTGACAACGCAAAAAGGAAAAGATGAGTTGATGTGGTAGCTCTCCGCTCATTTATCCCACATTTCGATGATAATATCTTTTGATGGCAGCTTAGATAGCCCCAGTAAACAATGGTTTTTTCTATATTTTCCATCTGAGCCTTGGAAATTAGAAAAATTGTACAAAAACAACCAGAATTTAATATTGAGCATAATAAATTAAATAAATTAAATAATCGCCAAAGTTTGCACCAAGAAAAAATGCGAAACTAGTATTTCCTAAAGAATTTTGCACCGTTTTGGAAAAATTGTATCATTTCTGCCGTTTTTGGATCTAAATTTGATGATTGTTGGGTTTGCTTCATACTGGGGCGGGTTGTAATCTCACATGTGTTTGCATTAAAATCAGAACCTCTGAAAGAATCTCTAAAACTTTGCACCAAAATTTCAACACCACATCAGAAGGATGCAAACCATCCGAGCTAAGCGCATCGGTATTTTGACTAAAATTTCTGTTTATGTCTAAAATATCCAATTTTACTTCGCCCAAGTCCTTTACATTCCGTACTAAATTAAGAATTTGCTTGTTTAGCTTCTGTACATTTGGATTAAAATCTTTTCTAAAAGCACCTAAAGGAGTTACAGTACATAGTGAAATTGTTTCTGGGGAGAATTTATGATTCACGAGATAAATTAGTTTTTCTAAGCTACTCACGGCTTCCTTCCTGTCGAAATCATTTGAGAGGCAGTCATTTATTCCAATTAGCGTAGTTACATAATTAAAATGTCGCGATTTACTGTTTCTCACGCGTTCCAGCAATGCAGAAATTTTGTGCCCACCAAATCCTCTCGCCAACACATTTTCCGATATTTGTTCCCCATTGATTCTGTTAATACTTGAGTCTCCCAGTAATAGGCCAGAATATTCTCCTTCTCGTCGTAAAAATAAATGTTTTCGTTGTTGGTCGAATTTTTCTTCTTGAACATTGATTGCTTGTATTTTGATTACTTGTTTATTCTTGCTTTCTTGGTTATTTTTGCTTCGTTTGTTCTGATTTCTGCTCCGAGTTTCAATCTTGCTCCATTCATTTTCAAATTTGTTTTCTGCATTTTCGAATTGCCCGTGTTTTTAAAATTTTCTAGATCAATAAATTTGTTTCCTTTTTCTTCATCTTTCGTTGATTCAGTTAAGTTTTCGATAATTCGTTTAAAATAAGTACCATTTTCGATCAAGTCTTTATAACGCTCGTATTTCAATTCGTCGTTCAAATTTCGGAAAGTATCGAGGTCAAACATGTTGGCGATTAAAAGCGAAATTAAAAATAAGACATTAAAATGAACCGACTGATCGCTAGAAATTTAAATATCTTTAAATTTCTAGCGTATGAGTAGTAGAAAAAGTTTCAGAGCAATGGATCTGGGGAGTTTCGCCCCTTTTATATTTCAGGCTTTATCGCAGTTTGTTATATATATTGCAGTTTCCGCATGCTCATTATACATCGTTATACATGTATAATTTACATGTTATACATTTACTTGAAGTATTTCTGATATATGTTGGTCAGAGTTGCTTTGTTTGGTCTAAGATTGAACGTTGGGCAGGCGCAAATGAGACCGTTTTAGAGATGTTTCTATTGTCTGAAAAAGTTGTCGTGTTCTTTGCAATCGACTGAAATTCTCCTTTAGATAATTTTCGGATAATTTTGCAGTCCTCAGGCGACTTTTGATCCCTCTTTACATTGTATTGATTTTTGAGCAGGGCTAGGATTATTAAAAATCTCTTATAGAATAACGAGCATTTCAATATAAAGGTCCAGAGGGTAGGATTCAGCTTACGCAGTCTTAACTACAAAATTTTTTTTTATTTTTTTAATTTTTATTTTCTGTTTTTAACTTTTTTGCGGTAATCAGAAGGTCAAAAGTATCATAGTGACCGAGGTTACAGTCAGGAGTCCATTCATTACGTATTCCAGTCAAAATCCTTGGAATTTTCTAGATATGGAAGTGATAATGATAAAAGAAGATGACAAGTGTTTAAGTCCTTTTCAATTAAAATCGATACGGGTTACGCTTCTTCAATAAGAAAACGCAACTCGACACGAGAAAATATAATTTACAAGTGTTACAAATAAAAAATTTTGTCGAAAGTCATTTTGTCATTTATTGTTCCGAGTACGCAAGCGGCGTTCGCAATCTGTATTGCCAGATAGATTCTCTGTTTTAAAAAGCTGCCTGCTCTGGGTTCCTCAGTGCATATGCTTAGGTACTTACAAAGCTTGCTCAAAAAAAATTCTGTGCTGGGGCCAGCCGCGCCCTGAATTTCAAAAGCTAGCGGTTGAAAAAGATATCCATCATTTACAAGATCTTTATACTTGTCGATTTTTCGCTCGTCCGCATCAGCGGCAGCCGTACCATGGTTACAAATAGACCCAGCATTAATCCTACAAAGAGCTAAGGAGTCTACTACCGTTACATCCCACCAGAGCTGCTTACCAACAGCCCATGGAACGAGCGTCAAACCATCTGGTCGCTTCTGATTGGTCCTGTAGAGGTGTCGTGGTTCTAAAACAGACGGAATGTGAGTAGAAGATAAACTCTGCTTTATAAGGGCATTCAGGTTTGAATGCCTAGAGAATCTCCCTGCACTTTTGAAGCAAGAAAGACCATGCCAACCATCCTGGGTAACGTCTTTTCCGCACACGCATTTATGCCTTTTGCATATTTTTGAGCCCAATCGAAGTCCTATCGCAATTCTGAGTTGTTGGTTCGACAGTTTTAATCTTAAATTTTTGCACGGGATGACGTTCAACCATTGGGAGCCAAATCTATCTTGGAACGCGTTAAATCTTTTTACGTCCGTTGGTTCGAGACGTAAAATCAAGTCTGGAGTTTCGCTGTCAAAAATTGGCTACGTCCAATTTTTTTGGATTGTATTTTCCGGAGCCATTTTAATTTTTCCAGGTTCAAACCACCGTTTAAGCGCGTCATGATAGGTTCAATTCCACATGCTCCAAACCAAAGATTTTGCTCAAGGCATCTTTTGCTCTTACTGCTGAGGCTAAGAAAGCGGGTAAAGCGAGTAGACGAGCGGAAGAAACGCCCAAGCCACCTTTGGCTGCCGGGAGAACTGCTTGTAAAAGCTGGTTATCATCCATTTTCACGTTTGTGACCTTGCAAAATGAATTTCTTAGTAATTTGTCGTAGCATTCCAAAAAATCATTTTGCAAAAAACAAGGGCTCGTACGCAAAAAATATAGGAGTTTTGGCATGCTATCGCAATTTTTCAGGAGGTAAAAACCATAATGGGCGTCTAGTTTGTCAATGACATTCCGAGATTTTTTCAAGCTCCTTAATT
Organism: Symsagittifera roscoffensis; assembly: GCF_963678635.1. Lineage (NCBI taxonomy): Eukaryota > Metazoa > Xenacoelomorpha > Acoela > Convolutidae > Symsagittifera > Symsagittifera roscoffensis. The sequence goes on along the minus strand of NC_087066.1, from coordinate 24,623,570 downwards.
TTTTCGTCGAGCAATTCTTTTCGGCAAAGTTCGCCGAATGGAGATCCTAAAATGAGGAGTTCTTCTTTTTTTTTTAATTTTATTTTGGGGCATATTTTTCGAAATTGTGTTAGCCATTTTGTAACATCTCTTACATTGTAGACGATGTCATTTATTCTGTCCGACAGACTTTCCGCCAAGGGAACACGAGAGTCTTTTGGTACTCTCTTGAGTACTCGGACATTTGAGATGGCTGTATTAACATAATTGTCTAGCACTAAATCATTACCTATTGTTGCTTTACTAACAGAATTTACATCAACACATAAAGGACACTGAAACCATTGGGTTTTCATAGAGTCGCTAAGAGAAATATTTACACAACTGATATGATACCAACTAGAACAACAATCACATCTAATCCAATTTATCAGTCCTGAAAGTTTCAAGCATTCTTTGCTTGTACACTCTTTGTTGTTTTTCCCCATCTTGACGCAGTATAACAGTAAAAAAAAAGAATTTTGACTCGATTTTCGGGGACTGAACTAACCCATGATAAACGGTTAGTGGGAACTTTATAAATCAGCAGATAATAAAAAAAGACAATTAAATTAATTTAAATTTTAAAATCGAGTTATAAAAATGAAAAACAAGGAACAATCTCAGCCGAGCTCAGTAGGTCCAGCGGTGCACCACCAGACTCTTCAAGCCAGTTCCAGTTTCCCACCTCCTCACAGAAAGCCACTTGACAGACCTGTCTCTAAAATCCCTCAGAGGGCGCTCCACAAATTTACTATAAAAAGTAAATTTCAAACAAACTTCATTCAAACGTTTTCAAACGTTTTCAAATTTCAAACGTTTTTAAATGTTTTCAAATTTCAAACGTTTTCGCAACTATGTGCATCGTCAAGGTTTTAACAATATGCTTATGACGATAAAACATCAATTTATAAACGTTATTTACAATAATTCACGTACATTTTGGTTCTAAACCATCAAGTTAAAAAAGAAGCCAATAACAAATAACTTCTAAAATTACTATTCAAATTCGAATATTTTTAACCTCTAAAACTAATTAAACAATTTTAAATTAAATTGTCTTGAAGTTTCTGAGTCATGATTTCGATTTAGACATGAACGTTTTAAATGAAAAACCAAACTTTTGGGACTAAATTGTCAGTATTAACTCGGATGAAGAGAATAGGCCAGGCAATTCAATTCCTTGATTTTTTCGGAATTGGGATTAATAATTTTCAATAGGAATTGGAATTGGAATTGCTTTAATTCCAAATACAGGAATTGGAATTGACTACAAATTTTGATCACCTCGGATCTGAAATATAATTTATTGGTCTCTTTGACTGGGACGGTCCTGAAATAAAATTTGTTGGTATATCCGACTGAGGTGGTGCTGAAATAAAAACGAAGACAGGAAAGAGTATACTCATCAGAAAGAAATCTATATCACTCATCAATTCAATTACTTATCAATGTTGTAGACCATCAGGTAAACAAAAATAAATTTTTTTAAAATACATTTTTGGAAAGATTTTCGCTGGATATTCGACTCTGTAGAAAAATGTTTGAGATTCTTCCCAGCGGAATTTTTGCAAGCGTTTTGTTAAGATTACCCTCATCAGTGGCTGCCGCTTTTTTCAAAACTGAGAGATTGCAACAATGATTCCAGCTTTGATTCAAACGTTTGTTTCCTCATTATGTAAAAAGCAACCCCATTATCAAAAAGCTCAGCCAACAACCCATTGTTGTAGAGATAACTCCTCGTTTTTTCATTGGCTTCGTCTCTTGAGGTTTGTCCTTTTATGCATATACCTTTGTTGCAGCTTGTGTTTCAAATAGTGTTTCATCAGATGTTGTATGGTTTTTCAATTGTGAAAGGACATGTCGATAACAGCCAAAATGTGCGTTTCGTTAAAATGGGATGCTTCGGTGCAATGGTCAGCACCTCATGTATCCGTCCACGCGGTTGAATGTTATCAAGCACGTTAGATGATCACTCATTTGTCACCGCGAGAGGTTTATCTTGTATCTCAGAAAATTTTTCTAACCTCTTTCTATGATTTTCTGGTGTTGTCTTTAAGTTTGTCTCAACTTGAAACCTCACCAAGCGGAAAAGGTTTGCCCACCAATGTTCGTCGATTTCTTTTTGCACCGGCGATCGGGCTTTCACTAGCATCTCCTTATATCTTTTCCTGTCCTCATTTGCACTAGAAGTATCAGTACTTAGTAGTTTTAGTTGAAAATTATGCACATCTTGGTCCAAAAAACCGCTTCTCGGGGAACCTGAACTTCAAAAAATCCGGTATAAGATCGTTTTTCAGACATTTTCTCAGAAACTACAGTCTGTGTACAGATTGATGAAATTTTTTGAAAAATTTTGAATAGTCTAACACAAGTTTCCAAGTTAGTTTCATTTTTCAAATTTGTCTGAGCCAAACAGCATTCAAAATTACTGTGGTCCTCGTTTTGCAGACCACGAGTAAAAAAAACTCAAAAGGCACAAAGCAAAACAAATCAAATTCTCCTCACCCCTGTCTTTGAAGCGCAAACACTTCCTCTGCCTTCAGGTTCTGGTCACTTCTTCCTTTCGCCTTCCTCCTTGTCTGCGATGTTTTCTGTTGTTTGCCACTGATATCGTCAATTAGTTCTGACAGTCTTTCTTTGGGTGCCACTACCAATCGCAGAGATTTCAGTTCCAATAGGGTGACATTTACTTGACCCAACAATCCATTTCGTCACTAGTTTCTGAACTCTTTCGAGTTGTTTCATATTCGATCAGCTATGGGTCCATGGCTAAGATGAGTAGGTTACCACGAGTACTAAGTATACAGTGTATGCGTTTAGTTTGACGGCAACAGTGTAATTGTTTGATTGCCAGTCGGTCACATGAAAGAAGTTTGGTTTCTTTTCGTTTCGAATTGAAGTTTGCAAAAATTCGAATTGACCCAGTCTTGCACCAAATCCAAATACCAGATTTAAGAATGAGAGCAGCCGATCTAACAGTTGTGAGAAAATCGTTAGAAAATTAGACGAGATTCAAAATCATGTTCGCAAGTTGTCTGTGATTATTACACTTGATTAGAGTTGTTTTGTTCCTGACAGAGAGCACAGAGAGTGGAAACGAGAATGCAAATTGTAGAGAAAGAGACCGTTTGATTGGGAAGGTCGCCCATTGAATTGATCCAATGATCCAAAAGTTAGTTGAACAATGTTGCTATGAAAACAAGTTGAATTTCATTTAATCAAATTTTCAGAATTGTACATATTTTACTCAATCGTGTCTGGGATTAGTTCCAGATTTGTTGTCTAGAGATGAGTACCTGAAATCATTTATTTGATTGTATTTTATGTAGTTATCTTGAAGTGAGGCACTGTTAAAAATAAACTAATGGTGACTACTTGAGGTTCCAGCCCTGTTTTTAATGGCATTCGCAAGTTTCAGGTATTTAGAGACTTTGCCATTGGGCATATCTATTTCTATCTAGAGTGGGGTATTTTATTTGTGGCTTTTGAGCGGTAACGATCCTAAAGTTCCATGTCAGAAGCGACCGTGAATTTGCTCCGAGCGATTGACTTACAAAAGCAAAGAGTTAGTCTCTCTGATCCTTGAGTCAGCAGTTATGGAACCTATTTGCTTAACCTCATATGTGACTTGAGTGAACGACTGTCAAAAAGTGTTTTCATGACGCTCATGGGTATGTTTAAGACCTCATGACTACTGGATTGAACCCACTTTTCCACCCACTATGCCCAATCTAGAGTACTGGTGGTGTGGTTCAATTTGAACTTTTTCACCTTTTGGTCGTTCCGTGATAGCTTTTCAAGAAATTTTGAGAGAATTTTTCTAGCGTGTTTTTGGATACGAGGCTAAGCTAACCGAATTAAGAGAGCCACCAGAGATACAAACAGAAGAGATAAAGACCGGAAAACAAAACAAACATTAGAAAAGGCAATTGACTCAACAAAAAACTCCAAAAAAAAACGAACAGTGTCATTGGATACGGGATCTGTTGGATCCGACCTTCGTATTTTGAATTGAGATAAATCTGTACAAGTTTCATACGAAGACTGATCGTTTCGATCATAGTAACTGAACTAGTCACGTGCCCAGTTTGAGGGGCGACGCAAGAGTTTTCAGATAGACTTGAAACTGCGATTAATAACTAGGAAGCTTCACTGAGGAGGGAGGTTGCCGTCTGCGCACTGCCAGGAGTTCATTCGAGCTGGACTAATTAACACTAAAAATCGGAAGAGAAATTTGTATAGTGTGTCGCGAGAGTCAAAGCGGATATTGCTAACAAAAAACCTTCTTGCTTGATGTACTTTGATTGGCTGCTACAAGGGACTTTGTATCACTCGGGTACTCGAAGCTTTCTTCCAGCAGGTACACTGTTGTGGGGTGCGATGATGAGGGTGGTGTCAAGGTTGTCAAGTCCACAACGTCAACATGATGGCTCTCCATTTCGACCGAGGTTGCTTCTATCGTTGGGTAGGCTGGGGGAGTATAAACAGGCCTAGATATTGGCTCGTCAAAGTTTTCGTCAGTTAGGTCTACTACGTTGGTAAACACTCTTTCACCCAGCATCTTTGGGGGCTGTCTGGATCGCATAGGTCTAGTATTCTGTCGGGTAAAAATCTCAGGTAGTTTCTTCGAGGGCGGTGATTTCACCGGAGATGACGCTTTCCTCTTAGCTGTACCGGACAGTTTCGGTTTTTTGTTGATAGGGACAGGGTCTATTTGCTGATTCTCCGCCTCTGACATAACGACATCGGTTCCCCTCTAGGATTTTCCGGAGGAATCGGCGCTTCTTGATTAGCTTTCTTCGCCTCATCATAGCTATCCAAGAGAACCAGATGCGGGGTCACCTGTGGGTCCACACAATTGTCGCCTGAACCCAGATCGATAAGCGGAATCTTGGTCATCTCTGCTTTCTGTTCGGTCTGATCCGTGAATTCAGCCTTAAGATCTGTTCGGTTTAATGTTAAATGCTCTTTTGGTTTTACAGGGTCATCTGAGGTTTTGTTCATTAGTTCTTGTAATGGAATTAGGTCGCTAGCATTGTCGTCTGATAAGTCTTCATTTGGGTGATTCGTCGTTCTAGTTTCGTTTTCAGAAACTTTACGATGGTCGAGTTTGCCCGACGGGCTTGTCTCATGGTCGCTCTCAAGGCCTATTGGAAATCTTAGTCTTTTCTTCCTCCTCTCTAAATAGAGTCTCTCTGGAGCTATTCATGGCCGCGTTCCGCCTCGCTATATCGAGCTCTTCGAATTTCGACTGAAGATTCTTTTTCTTTTGAGTCGCTCTTGAACTTTTAAAGCCGACATTTCTTTGCGGTTTCGCAGTCTTCCTCAGTCCCTTTGTTGCGTAGAATTTTACAAGTTGGTCTCTTTTTCTCGGGCTGGGTTTCTTCATAGTGGGTTGTCTTTCGATAGCTAAATCAGATTTACGTATTACTTTTCCGTTTTTCAAGGTAATTGTGTGGTCTGACTCCCTTGCAATTTCATCCTTGAGTTCTCTATAGAATGGTTCACTCTCCGATCTTTCTTGAACTTTTCTATAAATAGTGGTCTTACCCGGCGAGTTGTTCAGCACTGAATCCTTTATGCCCAAGGCATCTCGTTTTTCTGCCCGTGAAAGTACTTTTACTGGGGAGCCAGCACTGGTTGGAACATATCTCACTGCGAGGATGATGAGTTTTCGTCTAGGTCTCCGTCTTCTACATCGTCAGGGGCGTCCCAGTCATGTCTTCGTTCTCGACTCATAAGTTTTCGGCCCTTATCTATGCATAACAAGGTTTTGTTCCAATCAAGGTTATTTGAGGAGGGTGACTTGATCAAGTTATGCCAGATGGTGTTTGGGGATCTACCAAAGTGTGCTTCAAAGGGAGAACAGTTTAGCGACTGTTGGGTTACCGTTCTTAGGCATTTTATTATCTTCAACAGTGCAGATTCTAACGATGGTTTTGGGCGTTCTTGTGCCATAACCAAGAGCCTTTTCTTAATGGTTCTGATTAAAAGCTCAACTAATCCGGTGGCTCTATGGTCACCCACTGGGCTAAATATAACTTTTATGTTATGTTCATAGCAAGATGTTCTGGATTTTTTTAGAGATAAAACCAGATTCCTGGTCTGTTTTGATAGTTCTAGGTATCCCATGAAGAGCTATGTATTTACTAAGGAAGTTTATGATGGATTTTGCCAATGTGCTGGATGTTATTTGAGCAGATGGGAATTTTGAAAATCTATCCACGCATACCAATATGTATTTTTCCCCATACTAGTGGTAACGGACCGGCGAAATCTAACTCCATTTCTTGGTTTGGTTCTTCGACCATTGGGAGTTTTCCTAAGGTGTTATGATTTGAAAGAGGTTTCAAGTTTTTACCTGTTTTAACGCACTCGATACAATTTTCACCGTGGACTTGGATTTCACGAAAGATTTTTCTGCCACCAGATGTATTGAGTTGCCAGACTCTTCATTGCAAACTGGCCTGGGTGAGCCTCGTGTAATTGGTGGAGCCTTGTCGATCTTAAGCAAGCTGGAATAACTAGTCGATTGTCAAGATAAAGACAACCTCCGCTAACGTGTAGGTTATTTAAGTACGATTTATAGTAATTTCCCAATTGTAAAATGTCTTGTTTGCGGTCTTCCTCAATTGCTTTGATTATCTTTTTCAGTACAAGATCTTGTTTTGATGATAATGACATAAATTTTGAATCAAATTTTTCTGGCCAAGAGAAAGGGAATATTTTAACTGTTTTCTTCCTAATAGGTGATCTTTTTACGGGATTCTCCGACGGGTTACTGGTACTTGGTGTTAAAGTATCCATATTTTCATTTGTAGAATAGTCTTGTTGTTCAGTAGGTTGTAATTGTTCAGCCATATCTTTCATTATTTTAAAATTTGTCGAAAAGTTGTTGATTTTGCAAGCTGAGTCACAATCTTCTGTACGCGAGTGAGAATTTTGGCACACTGAAATGTTAGAATAGTTAGCTATAGCTTGGAAAATTTCAGCGGTGTTAGCTATTCGTTTCTCACGTTCTATTTCTTGGCTGGTCATATGATCTGTCGACTGGCCAATCGTATTGCAGTAAGTGACGTCATGCGCTAGGAAATGTTGGGAGAACTTATTTCTTTTTGTGACCACGAATTTCTCGGCATCAAATGATCGAAACCTAGGAGTGTACTTATAAGATTTACCGATGCAATAACGAATTTTTCGTCGTCAAGAGAAACTAGTACGGGTTCACCCGATGGGTGTCGAGATAGATAATCAACAAATCCCATATCTTTACCCGGTAAATGTTCGACAGTAAAGTCGAATGGCAGTAATTTTTCCGCCCAACGGGTGAGACGTGATTGAGCCGTTTTAGTATATTTGTCATCTCTCAGTGCTCCTATTAAGGCTTTGTGGTCTGTTAAAATTGAGAATTATTTGCCCAATGGATAGTTTTTAAAATCGTCTAACGCCCACACTAGCCCTAGCAATTCAAGTTCGTTGGTACTGTATTTTAACTCGGCTATGTTCAAAAATCTGCTTGCGAACGCTACCGTCTTCCAATTCCCCCGATGGTCTTGTTCGATGGACGCGCCTAATCCTTATTGTGAGGCATCACATTTCACTCGGGTGTTCAGTTTTATATCGAAATGATGGTTCGTTACTGTGTTGCAAATTTCTTTCTTAATTTTTTCAAACGCTTCAGCGTGCACCGTGGACCATTTAAATGGTTTATTTTTCTGCATCAGTTCTCTAAACGGTGCTGATAAGGACGCTAAGTTTGGTATAAACTTGTTGAACTGATTAATCGATTCCATTAGTGATCTTATCTCTTTTATACACTTTGGTTCTTTCAGGTTTCTGATTGCGTCCGATTTGTGTATTAATGGTGTCGTCCCTTTTTCATCGATTTTAAATCCCAACCATTCTATGTTGTGAGTCAAGAATATGCATTTTTCCCATTTTATGGCTAATCCCTCGTCGTCTAACGTTTTTAAAACGTTAATAACTAGCTTTTTGTGTTCATCCTCGCTACCCACGGTGGCGATTAAGATGTCGTCGAGGTAACAATGGGTATTTGGTAATTTTTCCGTCAGACGGTCCATTATACGTTGACATTCATTAGGCATATCGCCTAGCCCATAAAATCCGGTTTGAAAACGGTAGGAGCCCGTTACTTCTCCCCCCACGATTTTAAAATTACATTGGTTACTTGCCTTTTTTGAGAGCGGTATTTGGCGATTTACGTATTTTAGATCAATCGATGAGAACCAAATATTTCTTTCGTCGTGACCGCTAATCGTTACTGCTACGTTATCAATTAGTTCAAATAGGTTCGGCATTTGATATCTATTACGGAATATCTGTTTGTTCAATAGTTTCGAGTTTAGTGCTAATTTAATTGATCCGTCCCTTTTAGCTGTAAATACGATAGGGGAGATGAAACAATCTTCAGAGCATCTAGACAATTTTTCAATGTGCCCGTCTCTTAGGAGTTGGTCGATACATGATTTGACTTTAGGGAGAAGGTGGATCGGAATGCGTTTTCCCTTTACCTGTATCGGCTTTAATGGTTCCTTAAAATAAGTTTTAACTATAAAATTCTTTGATCTACCGGTTCTTTTTATGAGGCCTGAAAATTGTCTTGATACGTATGTTTTAAACTCACTTTGTGAAGGTGTCTCTTGGTTTTGGTCTTGTATTCTATCCGATGCAAACCTTATTTGATTAACGTCTATCCCGATGGGTGATCCTTTCTGAATTTTCCGAAACTCTGACCCGTTGGGTGGAGGTTGTTTCTGGCGTACTACTATTCCCAGATTCGGTAATATATCGTTTCCGAGGAAATTTCTTTCTGCTCCTTCGGTGATGAAAAGTTTCTCATCGCTAGCATCCCAGCCCTTCGATCGAATTCTCACTCGAACTCTTCCAATAATGTTGATTGTGCTGCGGAAGCCTTGATACGCCTTCTTTGTTGTTTCATCCACAGGTTCTAACTTTAAAAATCTATCTCGTATCTTCAGTTCATGTAGTAGGTCTTTTTTCTTGAATGCAACTGGGCTTGCTGAGTCAATCTGGATTTCAGTACAGTAAGGGTTAAAATTTACCAAAGATACCTTCAACGTCTTCTTTAATTCTAGTCCTTCGTGGTGTAAATACAGTTCTAACTCCACGTTCTATCTTGTCTTCTACTGCCTTTATTTGGCTGTCCGTGTCTACCGCTAGAACTAGAAAGTCGTCCATGTTGACTTCAAATCCGGGATTTTCCTGCGTGTTAGCGCGGGTATTTTCGTTTTCCTGGGGTACTTGATTTTGTTCAACAATGTTTGTTTGTGTCCTTGCTGAACTCCTGCAATGTTTAGCAAAGTGACCTTTACGTCCGCACGTATTGCAATTTCTGTCTCTGGCCGGGCATGTAGTTAAGTGTACTTTTTTGAACTGCTGGCCACAGTTGCGGCACTTATTGGTTTCCACAATGTTTAGGGTTGGTTCATTCTTTACGTATTGAGGTCTCTGTACCGCATTATAGGTTGGGAATTTTAGGTACTGTTGATGGATTTTAGTGCCTTTCTCGTGAACTAATACATAACTAGTACATTTTCTGGGGTCAAGTATTCTATACATAGTTTCTTTTGAATCTCGACGTTTCGCATATTTGTGATGAAAATGTCTCTGACTAATTCTGACTCGAGTTCCCCCAGTTTGCAGTTTTTTGCCAATTTGGAAAGTGTTTCGTGGAATTTCTCTAAAGACTCATGTTCTTTCTGTCTTCGGCTAAAAAATTTAAATCTTTCGTATGTTAGATTTGTAGTGACCGTAAAGGTAGTTTTGAGTAATTCCCAGAATTCGGCAAAACTAATGTCCAAAATTCTTTTACCAGGATTTTTATGTGAAAAGCATTTCTGTCCTTCTTTTCCGAGTGCTAGGTATAAAGGTGATTTTAATTTCTTGTCAATATCTCCGATTTGAAGTCCGTTGAATTTTGTGTTGTCTTCTGCCCTTCTCCTTCTCAATTCTTCGGTGTAGTTTTGTATAGCTATTCGGTGGTGTTCTTCTTTTTCGGCCCGACGGGCTTGATCATCGGACGGGTCCGGTGGTTCTGCCATGGGGTAAACTAGTTCAGTTCTCACCGGTGGGTTGATTACATCTTCGATGTCTACGGAATCCTTTGCGATAATTGTTTGTTGAAACTTTTTTGACCACCTTTCCCAATCGTGTTGGTTTTCATTCGATGAGTTGTTCCAAAAAAACTCTAGTCCTCGTAGGTTCGACTCGTTTGACTGCGCCATGTTAAAAAATTTGGATAAAAAGTTGGGTTGAATCAGACTGTATAACTTAAACTAAGACTAGTTTAAGACGAGGTTGTTTAAGATTCCTAGTCCCTTTGTTGCGGTTCATTCATTAGGTAAAAAGTTTAAGAGTGATTGGTATCGGCTCCAACCACATTTTTTTGACTTGAGCAAACGTTTTTTAGCAGAGCTGGAAAACGAGTTTTACGGGAATTCTCTTGAGTGGTTTTGCACAGATCGAGTTCCTTCTTAAACGAGGGGATGGTAAGACTAAGGAGAAAGGTTATACTAAAGGTGGTGGTTAGACTAAAGCGGGTGGTTAGGCTGAAGGGTTTCGTTGGAAACTGTAAAATTGGTGTTTTTGCTAAAAATTATTGATCAACATCGCCGAATTAGATATTTCTTATAATCTGGTATCAACGTCGGAAAAGGGATAGGTTGAACGACGGAGGGAGTAGTTTGCCGGATAAGATTAGGAAGCAAAAAATTTTTTCTATATGTCTTGAAGATATCCATTTCCTATCACCTTTTAAAAAAGTCTGTTTGAATAAGGCACTAGACAAGTTTCTCGGATATGACAACTGAAATTTAGGCATAGAGTGATTTTAAGAAAAGTTGACATTACACCTGGTCGGTTCTCAGACTAGCAAAGATCCTTAGAATAGGGAGGGTGCTCAGAAAAAAGCCGTAGGGTATTTTAATTCAGTACTGGGAATTTTGATGCACTGTTCTACGTTAGTCTTGGGAAGTTCAAACAACTGCCCGAAAAGCTTTGGATTCCAAACTTGGGAAAATCAAACAACCTCCCGTTAATTTTGGTCTTGAGAATTTAAAACAACTGCTCAACACTTCGGTATTGAGAAGTTCAAACAACTGCCAAAAACGTCCGCTTTTGGGAAGCTCAATCAACAGCCAGAACTATGGTCGTGGGAAGTTCAAACAACTTATGCGTATTTTGAGCTGTTAACAAAAACTTATTTATGCTTAGTTTTGGTTTTACGCAAAAGACTTAGTTTTGAAGCTTTTCAAAGCCAGTTCGAAATAATTTGCTTTACGTTTTCAAGATCATGGCTAAAGTCTTCGAAAAGCGCATCAAAAAGTCCAGAGCATAGCTGAATTGGCAATTTTCAAACTCCCAAATTTTTGCAAAAAATGTGATTGGAGGTAAAAAGTCGATATCTTCAGGGGAGCTTAAATTTTTTTGTTATGAACTATTATTTCGATCTGTCTCTGTTATGTGTTTCAGGCGGATGCTAGAAGATTTCATGCCAGGAGATTTCCAAATGTTACTAGACGCTATGTCATCGGTATATTCAGAATAAAATACATCAAACCAACTCAATTAATAGAGGCTCATCTCATGCGTAGACAGGGTCATGTTAACTGTAACAACCCTAAAGGGAAGCAGTAAAACTTTTATCAAAGTTTCAAAGCAACTTAAAATTATTCCGAATCAAAAAATAAAACAAACGCAAAACAATCCATTTCGCAAATTAATTGCCGATTTTCAAAAGTCTCCCAAGTTATAGGTAATCCTCAGCGCACAAACAGGCTCCATGATAGCGTGGGCTTTTACCTACAAGATGTTACATAATGCTCTGTTTTCGCTCAATGGATTCGTGCCTTTTCTGTTGATAAAAAAAGGATATGAAAACGGTTGTTTTTTAAATTTAAACAATGCGTTTGATCCATTTATCAAAAAACTTTATTGTAATTTTGCATTGCTACAGATTTATAGGAGAAATCAACTGAATTCTTAAAAAATTTGTTACTAAGTGGTCAAACCAAATGTTAAGTTAGGAATGGCAACATTATGTTCCGCAAGGCTCCAGATTGAGTCAGTTGCTTTTTTGATATATTGAAACCTTCTAATACACTGCATTGTATGAACAGATGCGGGTTTAGGAAGGAAACCGCCGCTTCTTTTCTTCCAATCAGAGATTCGACTCTTCATCCACCTGCTAAAGAGTTGTCCCGTTGGTATTGCTTAATGAGATCAAGTTTTGGTCAATCAAACCTATTACTTTGAGGGGGTACGTCGCCAAAAAGAACCTTTTTTTTTGGTCAAAACATTCCAAAAATCGTCCAAAAAATTCGGCTGGGGCGCAGAATTTTTGGGAGAATTTGTTCTCTATAGAGTTCTGTGAGACTTGGTACACCTACAAAAAAAAGTTGAAAAAAACTTGGAAAGTTTTTAGAAAACACTTTTTCCTGTAATGGCTAAATTTTGAGCAAAAATCAATTTGCCAACTAATTGAATATCTTCGCTCGTCTCTTTTTGTCTTCACCACACTAAAAAATTAATTTTAGTATTCAATGGACAGTTTGGCAATGCTATGCAAAAAACCATTTGGAATATTTTGAATATTTTCTCAAGCAGGAATTAGTTTCCATTAATAATAAATTAAAAATAACTTCGAAAATAGAATTGAACATAGGTGCATCATATATTGTATGGGTTAATTATTAGCTAACTTTTAATCTAAAGGGTTGATTGATTTATTAGCTCTTTTTCATCCCCTCCCCCACAATTCTCATCTTGCAAGCACAATTATTGTTCTCATTGGTGTGATCCGACTGGTGCGAAAATTGGCATGACAGACTTATTTGGACTTTTACTTAGTCTCGTAAACCTACTCGTTATCCCAGAATAGTGATTCTCATGGGAGGTGTGGGGAGTGAAGAGCTGATTTATCATTTAATTTGAAAATCATTATTTTTAGGAAGAGCTTGCATCATCTTACTTCTAACCGTTTCAATAGAATCAAAATATGTATTTTTTTTCTAGAAACTGACTAATAAAACAAGCACGGTTCTGAGAGTTTTCGTAGTAAATCTTTTTTTGTGTGATGAACATCATTGATAGACAGAAGTTCGCATTGTTCGCATCTGAAGTTTCACGTCTCCCGAAACTCTGTTTATTTCATCCACGTAGTGATCCGTGCTTCCATTTTGCATCTCCAGTTTTTTGTTCCTGAAAACCTTCTCCAACTCCATCAGACAATTTCCGACCCCGTTCCAAAACCCAGGGTAGAAAGCAAGATAAATAACTGGATTCAGAACTCCAAACACATCCTCGAAAGTTTCGTGAAGTTCTGTATTGTGCCAGATATAGAAAAGCTTCGACCGGTTTGGGTACGGCGGATCCAGAAAATTAACATCGCTGAATTGGTACCAAAACTTGGGCGCACAGAAAATGAACCATGCAAGACAACTTATAAACAGAGGTTTAACAACGGGCGAAACTGTTTGTAAGAGCTGATAAATTGTAGTATAAAATATGATTGATAAGATTCCAGGGATGAGGTAAAAAATTGCGAGGTTCAACCAAACCTGCGTTTTTGCGTTTTCAAAGAATGACCGGAAACAATCAGCTCCTTGATTGACGCCGGCGTAAATTGACCCCGCGATGAAGAGAAGAAAAATACAAGACGTCAGAGCAAAATATCCCAACAAATGAATTTGTATTGCAGCACTTTTGTTGATTTTGAATGGGTTAAACGCTGTTGCAAACCTTTCAAAAGCCAATGCAAAAACGCAAAAAGCGAAACCATAAATGCTAATCAATTTGTCGAAAATGTGAGCGCTGCAAAACACGCCATTGTAATTTTTTATGACGCTCCCACGCATCGACTCAGCTAGGTTTTGGTTGAAATAGTATTCGGTTTCATGAACGGTTTCGTTGCCGTTATTTGATTTCAGGAAAATCATTTGAAGTGTAGTCATGTAGATGTTTCCGATTCCAGTGTCGATGATGATCATGGCCGATTGCAAGCCAAGAGGAAAGAGTTTCAGCTTACCAACACTTCGGGAGCACGACAGCATTGCGAGAATGTATAGATTGAGAGCAAGAGCCAGAACTCCAAGAATCACCTAAAACATATTTGGAAGTAAGAAATAAAATAAAACACAATCCGATCCGTATATTACATCAATATCAGATATATTCAGTTTCTTGGCATGATAAAGGGGGGTGTTTATCAAACTCTAAATCTGCGAGGTGGAATAAGGTGTGTCATGCCATCCTCACAAGTGGTATGCACGGAACTTTTGAATAAAAAGTCTGTGCTTTTTTGTTGAGCGTTTCCCCTCAATATCAATGTATGTGGAGCCGGACGCGCTTTTAGAAAACATTAAGAATCATTTGGTCAAAATGAGGATTTATTAAGATAGCTCCAAAAAGTATCAAACATCTGATAGTAGTTACATAGTTTCTGAAATAGGTAGCGAGCGATTGTTCTCCTTGCTTCCGCGGTCGAGGTTTGCGATTTATGTTTCGACCGAGGCCGGTCAAACATTTGTCAGAGCTCGAACGAAAATCCACAGTCGCGGCGGCCAGAAATATACACTGAAGCTACTCTTGTAATTCAGGACCTTTATTGCGTATATTTGTGTATATGCTAGAGTTGAAAAGTTCGAAAACACCCCATTTGGTTTTCTATCTTATTTTTTTGTTATATGACGACATCTAGCTGATAATATCAATCGATGTTTCGCAGCTTGGCCTTACCATTATGCTAAGTGCCGGGAATTTTATAGAAAACTAAAAACTTTGGTAGAAAATCAAAAAAAACTTGAATGTATAAAAATACCGAATTTTTAGTTTCTTAATTCCCCAACTTCTTGAAAAAAAATGGGAGGTAGCGTTTTCAATGGCGGAAATGATGTGGGGAAATAGAGGTGAGAATCAGTCTTACTTACCCGCAGAGAATAGTTGGTAAGCAGTATTGACTCCCTCCTTTTTAGGTACCACAAATAATTTTCCCCCATATCCACTGAATCTACACCATCTTCAGGAAACACTGTCGTAATATTAGTCACCACAGAGTCGTTGTCCAATGAGGAGTTGTCCAAAAGCGTCTGAAGCTGCGAAAGTTCCACAACTTCGGCAATATCCGAGTGATAATTCTGACTGGAACTCATTTTTCAATTTCAGTTTTAGTAGCTAACTTTTTACAGCTAAAGCTAATATAGCAACCAATTTTTTTCAGCAAGTCAAAGAAAAACAAAATAAATGAAATAGTAAGTAAAAAGTATAACCACGGAAACTGTAGTTGGGTTTTTTTAGTTTCCGTTTTTAATTGGATTGAGTTCTGTTACCAAGCAAAAGGAAAGTTATTCACAATTCCCTTCCTTAATTGATTATTTTTATTTTTAATACAGAAAAAAAACTTTGCTTTTGATAATAACACGGATGCATTGTATTACCAATTGTGTAGTAACAAATTTTTACTTGGTTAAATTTTTCACGATTTTTTTGCTTAGCATCCAATTTGGTTGTATATTCAAAATGATTAGAAACGCAGTCAAATAATTCCTATCCAAACTGCAAAAAAGACATGTATTATCAAAGCAGGAAATAAAGCTATCTGTTTCTATGGTAACAAACATGAAAGCTATTATGGCAGTGGCGTCTGAAGACGATGAATACTTTGAAGCCCCGAAGCTTTTGCGTTGAAACGAAAAAAAATCTCATTAGTTTTAATGAAACCTGAAATATCCTCATAGCATTTGCATAAAAAAGAGTCCTGAAAGCAATTAAGATGAAGAATTAAATCAGAGGACGATTTTAAAACGGTAGTAGGGCCTGGAAAAAAATAGAAAAAAGAAATAAACAAAAAAAATTTCAAATAACAACTGGTGCCGTAGCTGCATGCCTACAGTAAGGTTTGGTAGAATTTTAAAGGAAAATATAATTGTAACCAACCATTTAACTTTTGAAATATTGTTAAAAGTATTGATGAACTTTTGATTCATTTAGGTCTTAGAGGCCATAGAGTATCAGGCCCAACGCTAAAACTTTTTTTAATATACGAATTCCCTGAAAAGTATTATAAAAGCGGTTTAATCAGTTTTTAATGGAGATGGGTTCCTATGAAGTGTGCTAAGCCCCGGAAAAATATTATCCTAAAACAAAAAAACCTTGATCGAGATCCCAAATTTAAGAAAAAACTTTGTAAGTCGCGCTTAAATTCCTAATTTTCTAATTGCCTTAATTTCTAGATGCCTAAATTGTTTGGACTGATTTTTGTTGTCGCGCTGCGGGTTGAATTCGTGCATATAGTTTTTGATATTCGTGGTCGCGCCGCCAGTTTTTTTTTCAGTCGTGCGGCCAGTCTTTTCCTATGTCGTGCCGCCAGTATTTTCATAAGACTTGCCTCTAGTTAAGTTTTAAGTCGTACCGCTTGTCTTTTCTTAAGTCATCCCTACTGAGTTAAGGTCCGGGGTACTTTTCTCGTAGAGTAAATTCGGATAGGGTATACCGTCTGTTCGTCACGTTATCTAATTTTCGGCCGGATAGGTTCGTGCAACTTTTTACTCTTATATCGATCCTAATCTTACTCTTAAATTTCCTAGTCTCAATAGATCTAGTTTATACTGGTGTTCTTGCGATGTCAGAGGAGACAAAGAGCAACTGCTTTCTAGGTTGAATTATTTCTTCTCTGGCTGATACTATAAATAAGCCATAAGTTTTATTAATGAGCCATGATTGATTATTTCTAAGAATTTTACAGTGATTATAATTAAAGACTACAGTTGGATAAGAAACACTTATTTAAACTGATTCCACCCATCCAGGGTTTAGAAAATTTTTCAAATGAAAATTTTTCTTGTGAGTGATATATGGAGTCTATTCTAAAATATTTGTGAAGAAGAGTCGTAGTTGCTCTTTGAGAAGAGTACCAGTTGCTCGTGTCATTGAGATATTTGTTGTTGAAAGAGAGATAGAGATTGAAAAGAGTTGAAGAGAGTCGTCAAAGATCGTAATGAGGTTACTGAATCTTGTTAATGATAAGTCGATTTCACTCGGTAGAGCAAAACTACGTGTATTATTGGTTATTGGTCATATTGATCAAGTAGCGAGATAGCGTTTGACTTCTTTGAGTGAAGCACTAAGTGACTAGGATCCTTATTTTGAGTTCAATATCGAGTTGGCCATTTCTTTTGTTTAACGGATACGTTTGCTGCGATATTGGCTCCATATTTTATATCCTAGGATGGTTAGGACTGCGGCAAGCAAAACCAACAGGTTTGCCATTCTAGACATAAATATTTGCACCTCTTGGTAATTTCAGTTTTAGTTATGACCTTTACTAGCTATTTTCGCAAAAGCCTTTGAATTAGTTCGGTTTTTAAAAGAGTTGCTAACCTTAGAGCTACTCCTAAGAAAAACGGTGGGTCGGGATTTTAGGCAGACAGTGAGCACATGCGCTTCGAACGACGCCTGGTGGGGTAGGCCTGTGGTGTAAGCTTTTGAGTTTCTCTTTGGTTAGAGTCTTTTTTTGTGCGTAACTTTTTCTTTCTTTATATCAGGTGTTTTTCTGTTCTTTCGGTTAGTGTCTTTATCTCAAAAACCATTCTTCTTTAGTTTGTAGAAATTGTGGGTTTATTACGGTATCAAATGTCCATAATAAAACTGGAGTTGATCTTCAAAAAATAATTTATCCAGTTTAATCTGGTTTTAATCTGATTTGAATATTGTGGGATTTTCCTGAACATGTTATTAGTGCGATGGTATTAGTAAGCAGTGTTGGTTATTCAAATTCAAATTTTATCCCTTCTTCCAATCGGATTTCGGGAAAGTTTGAAACGTGGAAATCTGATTCGTGTACTGTGGGACTTTCCTGAACATGATATTAGTGGTTTGGTATTAGTAAGCTGCGTTGGTTTTTTAAGTTAAAATTTAATTCCCCTTTCCAACCGGATTTAAGGAAAGTTTGAAGAGTGTAAAATCAGGTAATATTGTTATCAGTTAGTTTGCCAAACTAGAATTTCAATTACTCGCAGAAACTGTAGTGGAGAGTTATGCGAGATTGTGGAAAGGAGTGCATGAAAAAGGGACGAGTCAAACTGCAAATTGGGAAGTTTACAAAAAAGCACACATAAAGATGTTAATTTTTGTCTCAATTCCTACTTGTTTTTTTTTCATTATTTTGTATTGGAATCCTACTGCATAGAATTATTCAATTAGTGCTTCGCTTAAATGTTCATTCATTTCGAGAATTTACAGCAAATAGTTAGCATTATTTGTTTGAAAGTCTTACAAAAGTTTCAATTCTTGTTTTTTGTTGTTTTGATATAACTGGTAAAAGGAAATTTGTGAAAGAAATATGTAAAAATTGGTGAATGAAATATTAATTAGAAAAACAAATTCAAACTTGCCGGTGTCGGGGACGGAAAAAGTCCATAGTAGAAGATAGTTTTAATCGTGGGTGATGGCATAGGAAGTTTTGCAAGGATGCTAATGACGTTTTTAGTTTGTAAAAGTGGTAGTAAGTTTGTGGATCACCTTAGTTTCCTCGGAAATGACGTTCAATTTGAGGTGAGTGTTTTGAATGAGCTTTATGAGGTTAATATTTTGAATGTTTTCTAAAAGGGCTACTTCGACAAGTTGAATATACTTATGTAGGACGATATTGTTGCAGGAGTCCTCAATGGGGTAATGGCTGATGTGTGGCCAAATTTTATACTTTTGATGGACTGGATCGTAATTACGTAGGCATTCCGTAAGGGGAATTTATGTAAGAAGTGTCTCTGAATGAAGCGGTAAAAAGTGTTTAGTATGAGTTGGTTTTGTTTTCCAGCTCAACTTCATGCGAGTATTTTTTGAGTACGAGGGATTTGAAGGTGATTTAAACATTAGCAAATTGAGTGAAAAAGAACTCTTATGCCTTAGTAATCTGAAGTGTGTGTTCGGTCAAAAACGTGGTCAAAAGTGCTCTCTAAGACAAATACATAATCGGCTTTGGTTAAAAATTCGTGTCGTCAGGTGAGTCTTCCCTCTAGCATAAGACTGCGTGATCGTATTGTGTGTTTGGGAATTGGTTAGATTTTTGTGCGATAAAACGGTTAATCACAAGTCAGAGTCCAATACTATTGAAGTTTTTAAGCTATAGTGCAAGGTTCAGTTGATGTAGTATAGTTATTTAAAGCTCATCTTCTTCGGCTTTGCGATTAGGTATAGGTATTTTTAAAGGCTTATGGAAATTGTAAAATGATAACCAGGAGAAGGTAGGGAGGAGGGTTTTTTCATCAACATAGGAGTCGCGTTGGCTTTGGGGTTCAGTAAGACTATAAAAATAATGGGGGAAGTTGGGAGGTTTTCAAGCTAAATTCATAAGTGTTAGTTTTACTACGGCGATGACTACGGAAGAGTCACGACGATGAGGGTCAAACTTCTTAGATTTCAGGGCGAATTAGTACGGTGTTTTTGTTTCATGAGGATGCGTTGAGCAAGGTTGGGAGCCTTACGGATGGATGATGTTGATGTTTGTGATGGTGAGGCTGAGTGTGCTAGTTGATTAATTGCAAATTGGCGGTCACTATTACGAGTTTGTTGCTGGTATTGTATAAAATCGTCGAGGTCGTGTTCTAGCTGGTCGTCTGTCATAGGACTTGGGGTATCAGAGAGTGTAGTAGAGGGAAGGGAAAGTTTTGGAGTTGCGTTTGTATAGGATGAACTGGCAATTTTTTACAGGGACTGAGGGAAATTTTGTAAGAAAAGGTGGTTGTGAGTAGTGTGTAGTTGGAATCTGTTCTGAGTCGAAAATTTTGTCTTGGGTGTCAATGATAGGGTTAATTAAAGAAATATTTGTGTCAAACACTGTTTAAATAGAATTGTCAGAGTGCACGTGAGATGAGTTGGCTGAGAAATTTGAAATGTTGGGACTAAAAACTGGCTAGGGAGAAGAAGTGAATTCAGAGATGGAAACGACAGAGTGTTGTCGTTAGAGATGGGAAGGATAAAGGAAGGAGCAATAGAGAATTTAGGGTTCGCGGCTCATCATGTTTAAAAGCATTTTTGTTTTGAGAACGAAAATTAAACGTGTGAGTTTGTTCTGTTATTTGTTCGTATGTTTAATCAACGTTTGTAGCTGATATGCAATATGTGAGATGGGACTGTGTTGCAGCTAGTTATTTTGATGAAGTCGTAATGATAAGGAAAATGTAGTTCTAGAATTTATTTGTGGAACCATTTTTAAATGACTAAGGCTGAAAGATTATAAATGAATATGACTGTGTAAATGTGGTGGTGCAGTTGGTGCAGTATGTGTGTTGTTTTGTGAGTAACGTATTTTTTGGCTACACTGGCTTTTCTGTTAACTCGGTTGTCTATTGCCCTGTTTTGTATGTGTCTTTGAGAAGTGAAATTAAAAATCCAAAGAAGTTAAACATTGCGTGTATTATATTAAATTTTTTTTAAATGTAATAGAGCCATCTTAAAATGCTAGTATTTCTCCATTGCGATAAATGTAATGTTTAATACCGCTAAAAATTTCACCATAGTCTTGGTTGTATATATTTGAGAAACCAGCGGTTTCACCAAGTCTCCAATGATTTTGATCAAACGTTTGTCTTTGTATGGTGTCCGTTTTTGTAAGAGGTTCTTGGAATTGTTTTGTTGGTATATGATGTTGTATATCGGATTTAGAATAATTCACTATTGGTTGTAGGTCGATATTATGTTTCTAGCAATTACGCGTGTGCTTTCTCTTTAAGTTTTAATTAAAGATGGCTTTATTTGGTGTATGGTGTGAGGAAAAAGTATTTGTCGTCATCGGGATTGAGCTGTACTACGTTGTATTTATAAACTGATCTACATGGGACG
This sequence comes from Symsagittifera roscoffensis, assembly GCF_963678635.1. Classification (NCBI taxonomy): domain Eukaryota; kingdom Metazoa; phylum Xenacoelomorpha; order Acoela; family Convolutidae; genus Symsagittifera; species Symsagittifera roscoffensis. Next base: position 24,602,675 of record NC_087066.1, on the reverse strand, counting down.
GCGGTGTATCAAAAATGTCTTCGTCTTGATTTTGTATCGTCAAAATGAAATTTATTTTTGTAAAAGGTTTGTATCTGCTGATAGCATCTTTGTCTGCAAAGACATAGAGTGGTGAGGTTTTGTAGTGCAAGTGTAGTACCAGTGGATGTTTCCTTCGTAATCAAGGAAACTTGAGCATTATCTTGAGAGGAGCTATCCTGCATAAGGACTTTTTTAATGCCAGTGCTCGTGATTTTGGTATTTGTTTTCTTTCTAAATTACGAAAATGATTTAGTTTTTCGAGTTCTGATAGTGACATTTCTCATGAAAATCGTCTCATAGTGTAATCAAGTTTAAACTAATGTCATAATGGATTGATCCAAAAGCTGCGTGACTCATTGGTGATAGTTCTTGTAAGCGTGTAGAATCACTGTTTTCTGAAGGAAATTTTCCTTTTGTTTTTCCGTTTTTCCTTCGTAGTTTACCTGTATAAAAACTTTCATCGTTTCCGTTCTGATTTTTAGCGTGTTATGGAATTATGAAATTTTCTGTTTTCATGTCGAATCTTTTTTTATAATCAACTAGGATTTCGAAATCTTGGGTTTTAAAAGTGGGTTCCAATTTTTACTGGCGAATTTTGTTTGAAAAGGTATTAATTTTTTTCTCTTCTTTTCAATTTTCGATATTGATCTCTAGTTTGCGTTTTTCATGTGGATGCACTTTGCCAAACAGCATAAAACCTATGAAATGTTTTTTTTGTGAACTTAATCATTTGTGCTTTAACTTTTGCAACTTGGAAGGTGGTTCAAGAAGTCTTCTATGAATCAATTAATGGTTGCCTGGGTGAGATTTGTGGGGTAAAAGTACGCCTTGATATATTATAGTGTCGTCTTCTAAATCTCGTGTGAGCTGAAGTTGTTTTTTTTTCAATAAAAAACATCATTTCTTGGTACCTGGTGTTTTTTGTGCTAGTTTTGCAATTTCATGGGTCATTTTTTCCAATATGGGTTATCCATTTGTATCGTGTCGATCAAGTAAATTGTCCGTGTGAGCTATGATACGGGTATTTTTCGTCAAGTTGTATATGGCCGTGATTTTTTTCAATTTGATGTTGATGTGTTGAGTTTGGTAAGATGTGCAAATTTACAAGTGTTTGGGTGTTATCTTTGTTTTGAACAAACTTTAATTGTTTTAGTTCATTTTGTTTACAATCTTTGGGATTGAGCTCTATTATTTTTATGATTTTATAGCCTACAAGCGTGGTAGCGCCGACCGTAGAGTAGATTTTAGCATTGAAATTATTTGTTTCAATATCTTGCGATTCTGATTAGCCTTGTGTTACTTGGTTTATTGCGTTTTTAAAGCAATGTTTTTTATTGATTGTGTTTGCAATCATAGTGTCACTATGAAATCTTGTGGTCCTGTGCGTGGGGATGTGTTGTTGTGAACTGTAGGTTCGAAAAGTGCGAGACGTTAAAAAATATTGAAAGATAACAAAATTAAGAAATACATATGTTTGATAGTCCTAAAAAGGGCTGGTAAGACGATGTATAACCAATGGTCTTTCGAATGTATCTCTCGTTTTTATAAACAAACTCCGTACAAATAAATATGGGAGGCAAGGTTTCATTGTTATGTCTGGTTGAGATAGTGGTAAAAGGTGAATTTGCTTTGATAAAATCTGAATATTTTGATCTTGTATATCTTTCTGGATGTCTTGTCTATATTGCTATCAATTTGATGCCCAATTGTGGAATCGGGGGCTATCCAAATGTTGACGAAATAAAAGAGGAGTTGCTACAAAGTGTTCAATCTAATTGGAGGGGTTCATTAGTGTTTTTAGGTTCTTTTTTTTGTGATGTTCTTGTAATTTTATGGGAAAGAAATTTAGAGATGAAGTAATTGCTTTGATAGTGTTGTGGGTAGGGAAAGTGTTTTTGGTTGGGTTGATTAAATTTTACTAGAATACAGATTGATCGGGTTGTTAGCTAGCCCTGGCTCGCCGTGGGGAAATGGGTAGTTCATGCAATGCAGATGTCTTTGTGAGGGGGTTTGGGGGTTAAATGGGTTTTCTTCAATTTATTCTGAGGTTGGAACTGAGCCTAGGTAGTCAGATGGTAGGTTTCGTGTATTTTGAGGTGAACTTAGACTTTTAGGTGGGGGAGTGTTTCCTATAGTTGTTGGGAGGATTGAGGAAGTAGAAGATGCTGGTTGCCAGAGTATGTTGAATGGTATTCAAGATGTTGCGAAGTTTCTGTTACGTCCTGGTTGAAATATTTGTCTTTCATTTGGAGTGTTTTGACTTTGACTATTATCGAGATCTGTTCAAATCTTATGATAACGGTGGGTAGAGATCCTGTGTCGGTTCGTGTTGTGGTGCACATATGGGAGCGTTATGGTGTACTGGAGTTAGTGGTTCTGATAAAGGTACTTGTCTTTCTTCAAAAGTTTATGGGTTTTCGACGTATGATATCATTGTAGATGTTGTGAGGACAGGTTAAGGAAGAGTTTGATTTATCGACTGTGCGAGTTTGGATTTTTAGAAGGTTTGAGAGATGGGGGATCTGTTATTGGGTATTGATCAGCAAAAGTGATCAAGGTTTTTTGTATTTTTTACTCAGATAAAATTAAGATGAAATCTGCTCTTGGTAGTAGTCTTCGCAAAAGCAATTATAAAAGCGATTGCTAGTATTAAGGAAAATATTGCTTTCTTAAGACAAGTAAAGTGCTAATATTAGGGCTGCAACTACCGCTAGGAAGATTACAAGAAAAGATATTGGTAGTTATCGTACCTGATTAGGTTGTCAGTGGCATGCTGGAGAGAAATATAGATTTGTAATAAAACTAGAAAGAGCGAATTAAATACAAAAACTAGAAAAAAATACTACTATGAATGCTAAGGTATCAACTCAAAGTATAATGCAAACGTTTAGAAAAATTGGTTTCAAATTAAATAAATTGATTGGAGTTTTTTTGAAACCTTGGACGACTATGTTTAAAAGTGAGCGTTTGAAGACTGATTTCAAATTTCCGAATAATTTTTATGTTTTTTTTCGGAGTTATATCAGATTGTTTATTTGATTTTGTCAGGTGAATTGGCTAAAGACAAATACTGGCGAAGACCAGTCTGGAGGGGACCAGTGTTTTTCTTCTCTTGCGTATCTTTAGGCTAGGAGATCTTGTGAATTCTTAACTTTAGGCTAATTTCCTTAGTTTTGGTTGGGAGTTTTTTGGTCTGATTTTTACAAATATTGTTGAATTTTTTGGGTAATTGAAAGGGGTTGTAAGTTCCATACATAATTTTTTAAGTTATAAAATATGAAAGTTTGGTTCATTTTTGAACTCAAGGTTTTAATTTAGAATTACAGCTCGAGTTGAATTTTAGTTGAATCTTTTTTTTTAATCGTTGTGACGAATTGGAAATATGAGAGTTTTTAAGAGCGACGATTGGCTGAATATTTGAATAATAATTCTTAGAGATTTAAATTTAATTTGGAAATTTCAGTTCAGCGAAAAAAGATAAAATGTATATTTTTTGAGGATGTTAAGGAGACTTCAGAAAGAATTTTCAGGTAGTCGCATAGTTTGATTATGCTATTTTGTTTTAAAGGTGGGTTATGAATTTCGAAAATTTTCACTAATTTCGATTGTGGGTAGAAAATTCTCTTATCTTTTCTTGGCTGATATCGGAGTCGAGATGATTGGCATTGTTGGAGTTTTTCTTTTGAGGTATTAAATTATTGACTTTTTTAAAGTGACCGATTTATTGGGTGTTTCTTGATTGGTTGTCTTGTGTTGTTTTGGCCAAATGAATCTAGAAAAAATTGCTTTTTTAGATCTCGGAGAGCGTATTCTTTTTTGTGATAAGTTTGGAGGTTATTTCTGTGTTGTGTAAATTTGTTGTTTTTTTGGTCAGTTAGCTTAGATGTTTCGTCTGTGTCTAGGTTTATCAAAATTTTGATAGTTTCTTTTTCTTAAAGGTGTAATTTTTCCGATATTCCCTTGTGTAATGTGAAGTTCTTGTCTTTGTAGCAATTTCTTTGTAGCAGGTGTCGACTACTTTGGGCCATTCCTAGTTCTAATCCGGAGAAGGACGGAAAAGAGGTGGGGTTTTTTCTGTCTCGCCACTAAAGCGGTGCACATTGAAGTGGTCCCCTCGCTCGACAAAAGTTCTTGTGTGATGGGCGTGGAGAGGTTTATTGCACGTCGCGGTACTAGTGTCAAGCGCGTTTTGTGTCGAGTGTCAAGCGCGTTTTGTATGACATCCTAGGCACTAGGAGAGTAATTGAGGAGGTCCTAAGAACCACGCTGTGCCTTGTTGAGCAATCACTTAACGCTAGACCGATAACGGCCGTTAGTTCCGATCCGCTAGATCTAGAGGCGTTGACCCCGAATCATTTTATCCTTGGTCAACACGCAGCGAGTTTTCCGTCGCTAAGTTTCGAAGAAAACTTCGACCATAAGAAGCGGTTCGCCAGAGCGCAATCATACGCTAACGCAATATGGACACGGTAGATGCGGGAAAACATTCCTTCCCTCAATAGGAGGGCAAAGTGACACAACCAGTCAGACGTTAAGTTGAAAGCCGGCGACATGGTTTGGGTCATAGAGCCTGACACTCCACGTGGACATTATCCACTCGCACGTGTCCTAAGACTGCACTATGGCAAGGACGGATGCGCGAGATCCACCGACATAAAGACCGTTGCGAGCAAACTGACCAGCCCGACCGTAAAGCTCGCTCCTGTTCTTCCTTGTTTAGGGCTGGAGGATGTTCGAATCCCGACTAGGTCATTTTCTTTCTAGAACTCACCCCGAACTTGATGGGACGCTCCGTAACCAGGTTCAACTCCCCAGAACCTATTTTTAACCGTCTTTTCGCTCTAATTTGGTTCAGCCTTGATTAGGGCCGTCCTTTAAAAAGAGCAATTTGTCCTCAAGGACAAATACTGGCCATTTTTTGCAGCTTGCTTTGAGTTATGCAAGTTTTTTTATGGCTGATGTTACCGATGTTACCGATGTTACCGATGATAAAACTTGTTAAAAATTATTGTTATATTTTCAAATTTCCGGTATTATTTTGCCGAGAAAATTCTCATTAACTCAAGTGTTTAAAAACCGTTTTTTTATGAATTGTGGAGATTAACGCGCACAAATCATAAAAAATAATTTTGGTAGTGGGCCTTTAGGCTGTACCGAGGGTTTTAGTCTCATGTCGCAAGTGAACTGATTTGGCTCCGACCGTTCGAGGTAGACAAACACAAGAGATAGTGTCCCTGACTTTTGAGCCAATTGTTATAGGGCCTATTTTTCTTTAACCCCATGTGTGACTTAAGTAGGCGACTGTTACACGATGGCACTGTACCCTTTTGATGAAGACTACAAGACTCAGTGGGGACATTGACCGGGCTGTCCGAGGAGTATGTGACATTTGACCAGAATGTACGAAAATGCAATTTTGTATTCGAATTTTTATCAACCAGAAAAGAACATTTTACCAGGTTAATGGTTTTGACGGATTAGCAACGTTATTTGAACCATTAGACAAACCGTGAAATTCAGTATGTTCTGGTGTTCTTAATTATTGAAAATTCGAGTTGTGACGTCACATTTCTGAGAAATGCTGAAACGGGCATTTTAGAGAAAAAACAGAAGAAAAACAGAACAACAGTAGTTGCGGTGAAAACAACTACGAATTAAATAACCACAGATAACTGAAAGTTGTCAGAAACCGCTCCGAATTGTAACGATTATACCGCTACAATCGTTACTGGTCAATGCACGCAAAACGGGGAAGGGTGGTGGGACGGTGTGTCCAGCCTTCTTAAAAGAAATAAGGACGTTAATTCCCCGGATTCCAGAATCCGGAGGGGTCTTGGGCCCAGAACTCAAACTGATAAATATATATATATATATTAGTATATATTATATATATAGTATATATATATATATATATATATATAAACTTTTAGCTTCCTGGTCATGTTCTGAATTGAATTTAATTAACATCCTGTTTCATTTTCAGATAATGAGAAGCTAGGAGTTGAGGGAAAGGGTCGATCCATCTCCTATGGGAATGATGATTTTTATCTACTGAATAAAAACAATCATAATGTAATAAATAAGTATTAGCCCTGTTTTTAGGAGTGACCTCATGGTCTGAGGAAACTGAGGCCCAGCCATGAGCTCACTATTTTCGCATTTAATTAAGTTAATCTGAGCGTTTTGGCCTATAGCCCAAAACAGTAACGATTTTGTCGACCCAATGTCAAAAGGACCACACAAAGAACTGGCTAAGGTAGAGACGGTTAAAAGCATGTATAGCTGTGTTTAGGCGCTAGCCAGTCGTTTTACAACCTTGCTTTATTTTTCGTCGATATGTACTTCCGGGCGAATGTTGCAATTTTTTTCAGCATTTAAGATGATACCCGGGCTACAACTTGAACTTATTTGATAATTTTTGATGTCTGAAAACACATCCCTGAATAATAATTATGACGCCAAAACAAAAGACTTTCTTGTAATTCGTTGTAAACAATTGTCAATATCATATGACAAGCACATAGAAACGAAACTGAGAATATCCATAATCTTGCTCAGCTAATATTGAGATATTCAAGAGCAAAATGGGGAAATCCGGGACAATTGGAAAATTTTTGAATCTCATGAAACTATTTGGCAATTAAAATAAACAGCTAAAAATTAGGACAGACAAAAATAATTATAGAGCAAATGAACTTTTTCAGACAATTTTTGCGTGCAAACGCTAGTTTTTCAGACAGAAAGTAGGTCTCAATGTCACCTAAAAATTCAAATTTGCATGCAGAAATTGCTCAAATTAGCAGATTGTTCTTTTGAATTACTTTCGTCTGTACGAACTTTTTGCAACTCTCAATACTCAAAAATAACCGAATCTAACCTAAATATGTTTTCTATCAAATCTAATTTCGGTAAATTTTTGTCATTTTTTCAAGGTGTATGATAAAAGAAGTAATTAGAATATTGAAATTTGAATTTATTTATAAGAAATTTAAAATGTTAACTCAAACGTCATCGCACATTTTGTGCATCATCAGGAATAAAATTTCTTACAATATTTACAAAACGATCAAAGATCTGAAAAATGAGAAACAAGTCTGAAAAAGCTCCAAAACTTTTTCACCAATCAAATTTAACCAACTGTAGTTACATAATATAATTACGTAATCATGAATAACATTTTCCTGTAAACTTCTGAATTTTTTTTTTTTTTCATTGTTGTAAAATTTCGATTTGGGAATACTTTTGATTCTGACATGTCTGTTTTTTAACTTTTAGCCATGTTATATATAGACTGTAAATTTAGTGTTAAATCTCGGCTCCTGAATTCATCGCGTGTGTTGATCTTTGGCCTCTCTCTCCAAATATGCAAAGCCTCTAATGTCAGTAGCTTATGAGTGTTTTCTGTTTAGTCTATAATCTCTGACCTCAGCTCAGCAGTACCACCTACCTCCTTGTTACATTCTAACAAGTTTTGGGGAGTCCCCTTTGCGGTGTTCATCGACCCTCGTGGCTAAATGTCGGACTGTCAGGCCGACATAGGTGGATTTACATCCACTACATGTAAGCTTGTACACCACTTTAGATCTCAACTCACGAGAAAAGGAAGTTTTGAGGGATGGCAAGCTTGTTTTCAATTTTCTTGATGTAAAAATTATTTGTGCCCCGGATATTAGCCGAACCTCTGCAGCTAACAGTTGAGATAGACTGCCTCGATCTTGCATTGTAAGAAGGGGGCGAGTCTTTCAACCATTTATCATTTCTCGGTTCTGATGCCTTCACCTCTAAATTTTTCTATCCCTCAATGATCTTGTTAAGAGTTTCAAACACTACCCTGTCAGACCAATTTTTCGGATATTGGATTTCAATCCATTGCTTCCGACTTTTTTTCCAAAAACTGGTCACAATCTTCCCATGTTGAGGTACTTCTGAAAACCCTAAGAACCGTCCCTTCAATAACGTTTTTTTTTGTACTGCGAAGGTGCGCAGCCTCTGAAAATTAGAATGGTGCCGGTATCAGTGTGTTTTTGGTACCAACCACTTGTGACCTTTTTTGCTGAATCCGCGTTGACATTTAAGTCCAAAAAGGCCAAATTACCGTTACTATCAAGTTCTATGGTGAACTGCAAGTTTGGATGCAACTTAGTGGCAGCCTCGTGAACTACCCCATGATTGCCCTTGACCGTTCTAACTATGTCGTCCACATATCTTAGAAAAACTCAGTAGTGTTTTCATAGTCTCGCGAGATGTTTCCGGAGGGCTGACTTGCTCATATAATCTCCTCGGGGCTATTTCAACCGCTTCCTTGAGCGGGACATTAGTGTACAAACTCTTTTACATCCAACTCAGTTTTCTCCACGATCTCCCTGGCCATTTGAGTGTTCGTTTCTATGTTTGCCCCCTCAATTTCAGCAAAGTACTTTGCCAATGGTTTATTTAGGTTGTCACATGAGCTACCAGGTAAAGAAAGGACGGGACGAAGTGGTGTGCCTTGTTTGTGTACTTTTAAGTCCAAAAAGGCCAAATTACCGTTACTATCAAGTTCTTCTATGGTGAACTGCAAATTTGGATGGAACTTATTGGTAGCCTCGAGAACTACCCCAGGATCGCCCTTGAACGTTCTAACTATGTCGTCCACATATCTTAGAAAAACTTTAACACAGTCCGATCTGCTTCCTGTTGTTTTTTGCAAGTCATGCAATACCATACTGTTTCAGCGATGTCTGCGTATTCGGATTCTGATATTTTACCACACCCTAAGTGGTATCAAATCAAACAAGCTTCGCATTCTACCCCTTTTTTACTTCCAACTTTTTTACTTGATTTTGTTTACTTCCAACTTAGCAGTTGCACGGACACTCGCAGTGATAACGGCGCCGTACAAATCACTACCGATTCGCCGTAGCGCGGCTTTGTTCTGTATCGCAAGTGTTGCGAACCTCAGCTACGCCCCTGTTGTTCCTACGACCGCTTGCTTCATATTAAAAACGCTTGTCGCCAGACTATGAAGCACATTGCAATTGTAGAGTTTGATTTTTTGGATCTAGCTTATTGCTATACTTAGTTTATTTTTTCATTGAAGTGCTTTTGAGTTTAATTTTTGTTCGTACAACACTGCTAATTGTCTAACTTTGTTCAATATCTTTTAAGATTCATTAGATCGATTGCTTAACTTTGTCGCCGTATCAAATAACCAACCATGGCCAGCGAAGGAAGCGAGACAGGTGTACCGACCCCGCTCGATGATGTTGAATCCAAACCAAGCAGTACTCCATCTCCAGCTTCTTTCGAAATGGAAACCGTCAAGACCCCTTTATTGGCTGCATCAAACAATGACCCGGGTGAGCTTCCTAAAATTCAAATTGAGCTTCCATCAATCAAAGTTAAACAATGCATTAGCTGATCTCTCGGGAATGAGTGATGGGAGTTCAATGTAGCTTAGCGCTAAACTTTTACCTCTACTAAGCGCAAAAGCACAACTGTTTCGCCCAACGAATAAGGCCAAAAACCGATTAATCATTTAAAGATTCTTTTTTTTTTTAAATTTTTTTTAAATGTAATAGAGCCATCTTAAAATGCTAGTATTTCTCCATTGCGATAAATGTAATGTTTAATACCGCTAAAAATTTCACCATAGTCTTGGTTGTATATATTTGAGAAACCAGCGGTTTCACCAAGTCTCCAATGATTTTGATCAAACGTTTGTCTTTTTATGGTGTCCGTTTTTGTAAGAGGTTCTTGGAATTGTTTTGTTGGTATATGATGTTGTATATCGGATTTAGAATAATTCACTATTGGTTGTAGGTCGATATTATGTTTCTAGCAATTACGCGTGTGCTTTCTCTTTAAGTTTTATTTAAAGATGGCTTTATTTGGTGTATGGTGTGAGGAAAAAGTATTTGTCGTCATCGGGATTGAGCTGTACTACGTTGTATTTATAAACTGATCTACAGGGGACGGCGGTGTATCAAAAATGTCTTCGTCTTGATTTTGTATCGTCAAAATGAAATTTATTTTTGTAAAAGGTTTGTATCTGCTGACAGCATCTTTGTCTGCAAAGACATAGAGTGGTGAGGTTTTGTAGTGCAAGTGTAGTACCAGTGGATGTTTCCTTCGTAATCAAGGAAACTTGAGCATTATCTTGAGAGGAGCTATCCTGCATAAGGACTTTTTTAATGCCAGTGCTCGTGATTTTGGTATTTGTTTTCTTTCTAAATTACGAAAATGATTTAGTTTTTCGAGTTCTGATAGTGACATTTCTCATGAAAATCGTCTCATAGTGTAATCAAGTTTAAACTAATGTCATAATGGATTGATCCAAAAGCTGCGTGACTCATTGGTGATAGTTCTTGTAAGCGTGTAGAATCACTGTTTTCTGAAGGAAATTTTCCTTTTGTTTTTCCGTTTTTCCTTCGTAGTTTACCTGTATAAAAACTTTCATCGTTTCCGTTCTGATTTTTAGCGTGTTATGGAATTATGAAATTTTCTGTTTTCATGTCGAATCTTTTTTTATAATCAACTAGGATTTCGAAATCTTGGGTTTTAAAAGTGGGTTCCAATTTTTACTGGCGAATTTTGTTTGAAAAGGTATTAATTTTTTTCTCTTCTTTTCAATTTTCGATATTGATCTCTAGTTTGCGTTTTTCATGTGGATGCACTTTGCCAAACAGCATAAAACCTATGAAATGTTTTTTTTGTGAACTTAATCATTTGTGCTTTAACTTTTGCAACTTGGAAGGTGGTTCAAGAAGTCTTCTATGAATCAATTAATGGTTGCCTGGGTGAGATTTGTGGGGTAAAAGTACGCCTTGATATATTATAGTGTCGTCTTCTAAATCTCGTGTGAGCTGAAGTTGTTTTTTTTTCAATAAAAAACATCATTTCTTGGTACCTGGTGTTTTTTGTGCTAGTTTTGCAATTTCATGGGTCATTTTTTCCAATATGGGTTATCCATTTGTATCGTGTCGATCAAGTAAATTGTCCGTGTGAGCTATGATACGGGTATTTTTCGTCAAGTTGTATATGGCCGTGATTTTTTTCAATTTGATGTTGATGTGTTGAGTTTGGTAAGATGTGCAAATTTACAAGTGTTTGGGTGTTATCTTTGTTTTGAACAAACTTTAATTGTTTTAGTTCATTTTGTTTACAATCTTTGGGATTGAGCTCTATTATTTTTATGATTTTATAGCCTACAAGCGTGGTAGCGCCGACCGTAGAGTAGATTTTAGCATTGAAATTATTTGTTTCAATATCTTGCGATTCTGATTAGCCTTGTGTTACTTGGTTAAAAAATATTGAAAGATAACAAAATTAAGAAATACATATGTTTGATAGTCCTAAAAAGGGCTGGTAAGACGATGTATAACCAATGGTCTTTCGAATGTATCTCTCGTTTTTATAAACAAACTCCGTACAAATAAATATGGGAGGCAAGGTTTCATTGTTATGTCTGGTTGAGATAGTGGTAAAAGGTGAATTTGCTTTGATAAAATCTGAATATTTTGATCTTGTATATCTTTCTGGATGTCTTGTCTATATTGCTATCAATTTGATGCCCAATTGTGGAATCGGGGGCTATCCAAATGTTGACGAAATAAAAGAGGAGTTGCTACAAAGTGTTCAATCTAATTGGAGGGGTTCATTAGTGTTTTTAGGTTCTTTTTTTTGTGATGTTCTTGTAATTTTATGGGAAAGAAATTTAGAGATGAAGTAATTGCTTTGATAGTGTTGTGGGTAGGGAAAGTGTTTTTGGTTGGGTTGATTAAATTTTACTAGAATACAGATTGATCGGGTTGTTAGCTAGCCCTGGCTCGCCGTGGGGAAATGGGTAGTTCATGCAATGCAGATGTCTTTGTGAGGGGGTTTGGGGGTTAAATGGGTTTTCTTCAATTTATTCTGAGGTTGGAACTGAGCCTAGGTAGTCAGATGGTAGGTTTCGTGTATTTTGAGGTGAACTTAGACTTTTAGGTGGGGGAGTGTTTCCTATAGTTGTTGGGAGGATTGAGGAAGTAGAAGATGCTGGTTGCCAGAGTATGTTGAATGGTATTCAAGATGTTGCGAAGTTTCTGTTACGTCCTGGTTGAAATATTTGTCTTTCATTTGGAGTGTTTTGACTTTGACTATTATCGAGATCTGTTCAAATCTTATGATAACGGTGGGTAGAGATCCTGTGTCGGTTCGTGTTGTGGTGCACATATGGGAGCGTTATGGTGTACTGGAGTTAGTGGTTCTGATAAAGGTACTTGTCTTTCTTCAAAAGTTTATGGGTTTTCGACGTATGATATCATTGTAGATGTTGTGAGGACAGGTTAAGGAAGAGTTTGATTTATCGACTGTGCGAGTTTGGATTTTTAGAAGGTTTGAGAGATGGGGGATCTGTTATTGGGTATTGATCAGCAAAAGTGATCAAGGTTTTTTGTATTTTTTACTCAGATAAAATTAAGATGAAATCTGCTCTTGGTAGTAGTCTTCGCAAAAGCAATTATAAAAGCGATTGCTAGTATTAAGGAAAATATTGCTTTCTTAAGACAAGTAAAGTGCTAATATTAGGGCTGCAACTACCGCTAGGAAGATTACAAGAAAAGATATTGGTAGTTATCGTACCTGATTAGGTTGTCAGTGGCATGCTGGAGAGAAATATAGATTTGTAATAAAACTAGAAAGAGCGAATTAAATACAAAAACTAGAAAAAAATACTACTATGAATGCTAAGGTATCAACTCAAAGTATAATGCAAACGTTTAGAAAAATTGGTTTCAAATTAAATAAATTGATTGGAGTTTTTTTGAAACCTTGGACGACTATGTTTAAAAGTGAGCGTTTGAAGACTGATTTCAAATTTTCGAATAATTTTTATGTTTTTTTTCGGAGTTATATCAGATTGTTTATTTGATTTTGTCAGGTGAATTGGCTAAAGACAAATACTGGCGAAGACCAGTCTGGAGGGGACCAGTGTTTTTCTTCTCTTGCGTATCTTTAGGCTAGGAGATCTTGTGAATTCTTAACTTTAGGCTAATTTCCTTAGTTTTGGTTGGGAGTTTTTTGGTCTGATTTTTACAAATATTGTTGAATTTTTTGGGTAATTGAAAGGGGTTGTAAGTTCCATACATAATTTTTTAAGTTATAAAATATGAAAGTTTGGTTCATTTTTGAACTCAAGGTTTTAATTTAGAATTACAGCTCGAGTTGAATTTTAGTCGAATCTTTTTTTTTAATCGTTGTGACGAATTGGAAATATGAGAGTTTTTAAGAGCGACGATTGGCTGAATATTTGAATAATAATTCTTAGAGATTTAAATTTAATTTGGAAATTTCAGTTCAGCGAAAAAAGATAAAATGTATATTTTTTGAGGATGTTAAGGAGACTTCAGAAAGAATTTTCAGGTAGTCGCATAGTTTGATTATGCTATTTTGTTTTAAAGGTGGGTTATGAATTTCGAAAATTTTCACTAATTTCGATTGTGGGTAGAAAATTCTCTTATCTTTTCTTGGCTGATATCGGAGTCGAGATGATTGGCATTGTTGGAGTTTTTCTTTTGAGGTATTAAATTATTGACTTTTTTAAAGTGACCGATTTATTGGGTGTTTCTTGATTGGTTGTCTTGTGTTGTTTTGGCCAAATGAATCTAGAAAAAAATTGCTTTTTTAGATCTCGGAGAGCGTATTCTTTTTTGTGATAAGTTTGGAGGTTATTTCTGTGTTGTGTAAATTTGTTGTTTTTTTGGTCAGTTAGCTTAGATGTTTCGTCTGTGTCTAGGTTTATCAAAATTTTGATAGTTTCTTTTTCTTAAAGGTGTAATTTTTCCGATATTCCCTTGTGTAATGTGAAGTTCTTGTCTTTGTAGCAATTTCTTTGTAGCAGGTGTCGACTACTTTGGGCCATTCCTAGTTCTAATCCGGAGAAGGACGGAAAAGAGGTGGGGTTTTTTCTGTCTCGCCACTAAAGCGGTGCACATTGAAGTGGTCCCCTCGCTCGACAAAAGTTCTTGTGTGATGGGCGTGGAGAGGTTTATTGCACGTCGCGGTACTAGTGTCAAGCGCGTTTTGTGTCGAGTGTCAAGCGCGTTTTGTATGACATCCTAGGCACTAGGAGAGTAATTGAGGAGGTCCTAAGAACCACGCTGTGCCTTGTTGAGCAATCACTTAAAGCTAGACCGATAACGGCCGTTAGTTCCGATCCGCTAGATCTAGAGGCGTTGACCCCGAATCATTTTATCCTTGGTCAACACGCAGCGAGTTTTCCGTCGCTAAGTTTCGAAGAAAACTTCGACCATAAGAAGCAGTTCGCCAGAGCGCAATCATACGCTAACGCAATATGGACACGGTGGATGCGGGAAAACATTCCTTCCCTCAATAGGAGGGCAAAGTGACACAACCAGTCAGACGTTAAGTTGAAAGCCGGCGACTTGGTTTGGGTCATAGAGCCTGACACTCCACGTGGACATTATCCACTCGCACGTGTCCTAAGACTGAACTATGGCAAGGACGCATGCGCGAGATCCACCGACATAAAGACCGTTGCGAGCAAACTGACCAGCCCGACCGTAAAGCTCGCTCCTGTTCTTCCTTGTTTAGGGCTGGAGGATGTTCGAATCCCGACTAGGTCATTTTCTTTCTAGAACTCAAATATGCCCCGAACTTGATGGGACGCTCCGTAACCAGGTTCAACTCCCCAGAACCTATTTTAACCGTCTTTTCGCTCTAATTTGGTTCAGCCTTGATTAGGGCCGTCCTTTAAAAAGAGCAATTTGTCTCAAGGACAAATACTGGCCATTTTTTGCAGCTTGCTTTGAGTTATGCAGTTTTTTATGGCTGATGTTACCGATGTTACCGATGTTACCGATGATAAAACTTGTTAAAAATTATTGTTATATTTTCAAATTTCCGGTATTATTTTGCCGAGAAAATTCTCATTAACTCAAGTGTTTAAAAACCGTTTTTTTATGAATTGTGGAGATTAACGCGCACAAATCATATTAATAATTTTGGTAGTGGCCTTTAGGCTGTACCGAGGGTTTTAGTCTCATGTCGCAAGTGAACTGATTTGGCTCCGACCGTTCGAGGTAGACAAACACAAGAGATAGTGTCCCTGACTTTTGAGCCAATTGTTATAGGGCCTATTTTTCTTTAACCCCATGTGTGACTTAAGTAGGCGACTGTTACACGATGGCACTGTACCCTTTTGATGAAGACAACAAGACTCAGTGGGGACATTGACCGGGCTGTCCGAGGAGTATGTGACATTTGACCAGAATGTACGAAAATGCAATTTTGTATTCGAATTTTTATCAACCAGAAAAGAACATTTTACCAGGTTAATGGTTTTGACGGATTAGCAACGTTATTTGAACCATTAGACAAACCGTGAAATTCAGTATGTTCTGGTATTCTTAACTATTGAAAATTCGAGTTGTGACGTCACATTTCTGAGAAATGCTGAAACGGGCATTTTAGAGAAAAAACAGAAGAAAAACAGAACAACAGTAGTTGCGGTGAAAACAACTACGAATTAAATAACCACAGATAACTGAAAGTTGTCAGAAACCGCTCCGAATTGTAACGATTATACCGCTACAATCGTTACTGGTCAATGCACGCGAACGGGGAAGGGTGGTGGGACGGTGTGTCCAGCCTTCTTAAAAGAAATAAGGACGTTAATTCCCCGGATTCCAGAATCCGGAGGGGTCTTGGGCCCAGAACTCAAACTGATAAATATATATATATATATATATATATATATATATATATATATATATATATATATATATATATATATATAAACTTTTAGCTTCCTGGTCATGTTCTGAATTGAATTTAATTAACATCCTGTTTCGTTTTCAGATAATGAGAAGCTAGGAGTTGAGGGAAAGGGTCGATCCATCTCCTATGGGAATGATGATTTTTATCTACTGAATAAAAACAATCATAATGTATTAAATAAGTATTAGCCCTGTTTTTAGGAGTGACCTCATGGTCTGAGGAAACTGAGGCCCAGCCATGAGCTCACTATTTTCGCATTTAATTAAGTTAATCTGAGCGTTTTGGCCTATAGCCCAAAACAGTAACGATTTTGTCGACCCAATGTTATAAGGACCACACAAAGAACTGGCTAAGGTAGAGACGGTTAAAAGCATGTATAGCTGTGTTTAGGCGCTAGCCAGTCGTTTTACAACCTTGCTTTATTTTTCGTCGATATGTACTTCCGGGCGAATGTTGCAATTTTTTTCAGCATTTAAGATGATACCCGGGCTACAACTTGAACTTATTTGATAATTTTTGATGTCTGAAAACACATCCCTGAATAATAATTATGACGCCAAAACAAAAGAGCAAAATGGGGAAATCCGGGACAATTGGAAAATTTTTGAATCTCATGAAACTATTTGGCAATTAAAATAAACAGCTAAAAATTAGGACAGACAAAAATAAATATAGAGCAAATGAACTTTTTCAGACAATTTTTGCGTGCAAACGCTAGTTTTTCAGACAGAAAGTAGGTCTCAATGTCACCTAAAAATTCAAATTTGCATGCAGAAATTGCTCAAATTAGCAGATTGTTCTTTTGAATTACTTTCGTCTGTACGAACTTTTTGCAACTCTCAATACTCAAAAATAACCGAATCTAACCTAAATATGTTTTCTATCAAATCTAATTTCGGTAAATTTTTGTCATTTTTTCAAGGTGTATGATAAAAGAAGTAATTAGAATATTGAAATTTGAATTTATTTATAAGAAATTTAAAATGTTAACTCAAACGTCATCGCACATTTTGTGCATCATCAGGAATAAAATTTCTTACAATATTTACAAAACGATCAAAGATCTGAAAAATGAGAAACAAGTCTGAAAAAGCTCCAAAACTTTTTCACCAATCAAATTTAACCAACTGTAGTTACATAATATAATTACGTAATCATGAATAACATTTTCCTGTAAACTTCTGAATTTTTTTTTTTTTTTTCATTGTTGTAAAATTTCGATTTGGGAATACTTTTGGTTCTGACATGTCTGTTTTTTAACTTTTAGCCATGTTATATATAGACTGTAAATTTAGTGTTAAATCTCGGCTCCTGAATTCATCGCGTGTGTTGATCTTTGGCCTCTCTCTCCAAATATGCAAAGCCTCTAATGTCAGTAGCTTATGAGTGTTTTCTGTTTAGTCTATAATCTCTGACCTCAGCTCAGCAGTACCACCTACCTCCTTGTTACATTCTAACAAGTTTTGGGGAGTCCCGTTTGCGGTGTTCATCGACCCTCGTGGCTAAATGTCGGACTGTCAGGCCGACATAGGTGGATTTACATCCACTACATGTAAGCTTGTACACCACTTTAGATCTCAACTCACGAGAAAAGGAAGTTTTGAGGGATGGCAAGCTTGTTTTCAATTTTCTTGATGTAAAAATTATTTGTGCCCCGGATATTAGCCGAACCTCTGCAGCTAACAGTTGAGATAGACTGCCTCGATCTTGCATTGTAAGAAGGGGGCGAGTCTTTCAACCATTTATCATTTCTCGGTTCTGATGCCTTCACCTCTAAATTTTTCTATCCCTCAATGATCTTGTTAAGAGTTTCAAACACTACCCTGTCAGACCAATTTTTCGGATATTGGATTTCAATCCATTGCTTCCGACTTTTTTTCCAAAAACTGGTCACAATCTTCCCATGTTGAGGTACTTCTGAAAACCCTAAGAACCGTCCCTTCAATAACGTTTTTTTTTGTACTGCGAAGGTGCGCAGCCTCTGAAAATTAGAATGGTGCCGGTATCAGTGTGTTTTTGGTACCAACCACTTGTGACCTTTTTTGCTGAATCCGCGTTGACATTTAAGTCCAAAAAGGCCAAATTACCGTTACTATCAAGTTCTATGGTGAACTGCAAGTTTGGATGCAACTTAGTGGCAGCCTCGTGAACTACCCCATGATTGCCCTTGACCGTTCTAACTATGTCGTCCACATATCTTAGAAAAACTCAGTAGTGTTTTCATAGTCTCGCGAGATGTTTCCGGAGGGCTGACTTGCTCATATAATCTCCTCGGGGCTATTTCAACCGCTTCCTTGAGCGGGACATTAGTGTACAAACTCTTTTACATCCAACTCAGTTTTCTCCACGATCTCCCTGGCCATTTGAGTGTTCGTTTCTATGTTTGCCCCCTCAATTTCAGCAAAGTACTTTGCCAATGGTTTATTTAGGTTGTCACATGAGCTACCAGGTAAAGAAAGGACGGGACGAAGTGGTGTGCCTTGTTTGTGTACTTTTAAGTCCAAAAAGGCCAAATTACCGTTACTGTCAAGTTCTTCTATGGTGAACTGCAAATTTGGATGGAACTTATTGGTAGCCTCGAGAACTACCCCAGGATCGCCCTTGAACGTTCTAACTAGGTCGTCCACATATCTTAGAAAAACTTTAACACAGTCCGATCTGCTTCCTGTTGTTTTTTGCAAGTCATGCAATACCATACTGTTTCAGCGATGTCTGCGTATTCGGATTCTGATATTTTACCACACCCTAAGTGGTATCAAATCAAAAAGTGTACCAGGGCATTGAAAAAGTGTACCAGGGCATTGAAAGTCAACATGATGTTGACATAATCTTTACTGACTACAGTAAAGCTTTTGACAGAGTGGATCATGGTATGCTTTTGAAAAAACTTTTTGAAACGGGCATCAGAAACAAGCTACTGAAACTAATCGAATCATACTTGACAAATCGAGTACAAGTCGTGCGTATAAATGGAGTAAACTCGTCACCAATACAAGTTACTAGCGGTGTCCCGCAAGGGAGTATTTTGGGCCCCATACTTTTTCTGGTTTTTGTTAACGACCTCCCGAAAATGTGCGATCAATTGTTTCCCCTACTTTTTGCCGATGACGCCAAATTTCTCAGCGTGGGTTTAAGCACAATAGATATTCAAAGTGATTTAAATGCGTTGTATGACTGGACCGTTAGAAACAACATGCCCTTCAATATGGATAAATGCTGCCTAATTAAAATGTCCAAAAACGAAAAACGATTGCTTTTTGGAAACGAATTGATTAA
Source organism: Symsagittifera roscoffensis (assembly GCF_963678635.1). NCBI lineage: Eukaryota > Metazoa > Xenacoelomorpha > Acoela > Convolutidae > Symsagittifera > Symsagittifera roscoffensis. Next base: position 24,583,622 of record NC_087066.1, on the reverse strand, counting down.
AACAGAGGAAACTCAATCTGATTTGGGGCTCATGCTTTCCTGTGACTTAAAATGGAATTTGCATATAAATAAGGTTTGCTGCAAAGCAATTCGTGTTTTTCACATGATAAAAAGAAGCGTATCGAATCTTGGACAAAAAGCTAAACTGGATTTGTATAAATCTATGATCGTACCAATACTCACGTACGCAAGTCCATGTTATGGATTAAGTAAATACATTATTACGGAGCTTGAAAATGTACAAAGGCGTATAGTTAAATGGATAATTCCGCATATGGATTCGTACAAAGATCGGTTAATCGAAATTTCACTATTGCCACTGCCAATGTATATACAGATCAACAACCTTTTGTTGCTGTCAAAAATTTTATCGAAAAATTATGATGTTGACATGTTGAAAGTTCCATCCTATTCCTGTTCCTCGCGCGGTTGTATGTTTCAGCTCGAGAGGCCGAAAAAGAAATTTTTGGAGGACGAATTCTTTTACCAAACATGTCGGCTAGCGAATGTGATCAAAATTGACGTGAGAGAAACAAGCAGACTGAAGAAGCGAATATTGTGGTTATTTTGGAGAAAATTTGAGAAGGACTACGAACAAATGAACAAGTGCACATGGAGAATTGCTTGCGATTGCACAATGAATGACTGTAGAAGCAAAACTTCACTATAGAACGAAAAACTGAAAGGGGGAAACCCCTTGTGCTACGAGCACAAAAGCCCTACTACTACTACTACAAACAAGCTTCGCATTCTACCCCTTTTTTACTTCCAACTTTTTTACTTGATTTTGTTTACTTCCAACTTAGCAGTTGCACGGACACTCGCAGTGATAACGGCGCCGTACAAATCACTACCGATTCGCCGTAGCGCGGCTTTGTTCTGTATCGCAAGTGTTGCGAACCTCAGCTACGCCCCTGTTGTTCCTACGACCGCTTGCTTCATATTAAAAACGCTTGTCGCCAGACTATGAAGCACATTGCAATTGTAGAGTTTGATTTTTTGGATCTAGCTAATTGCTATACTTAGTTTATTTTTTCATTGAAGTGCTTTTGAGTTTAATTTTTGTTCTTACAACACTGCTAATTGTCTAATTTTGTTCAATATCTTTTAAGATTCATTAGATCGATTGCTTAACTTTGTCGCCGTATCAAATAACCAACCATGGCCAGCGAAGGAAGCGAGACAGGTGTACCGACCCCGCTCGATGATGTTGAATCCAAACCAAGCAGTACTCCATCTCCAGCTTCTTTCGAAATGGAAACCGTCAAGACCCCTTTATTGGCTGCATCAAACAATGACCCGGGTGAGCTTCCTAAAATTCAAATTGAGCTTCCATCAATCAAAGTTAAACAATGCATTAGCTGATCTCTCGGGAATGAGTGATGGGAGTTCAATGTAGCTTAGCGCTAAACTTTTACCTCTACTAAGTGCAAAAGCACAACTGGTTCGCCCAACGAATAAGGCCAAAAACCGATTAATCATTTAAAGATTCTGTTATGATTAATCATTTAAAGCTTGTAAAAAGAGAGAATTTTTTACTTTTTCTTTTCCGAAAATCAGAAGGTCAAAAGTATCATAGTAACCGAGGTTACCTAAACATGAGTCCCTTCATCACATATTTCAAAAAAAAAGGAATTTTCTAGATATCGAAGTGACAATGACTAAAAGGAGATGATTAGAATTGATGTGATTGAAATTAAACTCGATACGGGTTACTAGAAAAGAGACTAGAATGAAAACTTTCTCAGGTTTGAAGAAATATTTTGTGAAATTTTAAATAGGCCTCGCGACTTTCGGTTAAATTTCTGTCGGTTTAATGGCCAGTTTGTATCAGGAAATTTGATTATGCGATAGAAAGTGTATTGCAACCGAGTACTAGACATTTTCCCCCGAAAGTAACCACAGAATGGTCAAAATTAGAAATGGTAAAATTAGTTTCAGTGCATAATGAATTCGAATTTCTCGGTCAAATTTTGTCTGGAGGTAATGAATACGCATTGTTTTTGAATATTGTTCCAATTTGACATGATTTGTTTTGTTTTCAAACGGGAAATATTCTGTTTTAAAAAAATTGTCGGCTTATTATTAATAGTGATTGAACGTAGTACAGTGCTTGCTGCTTTAAATTAACCGGACAAAACGAGCTAAACTTGAAATTTAAAACGCGTTTTTCGCAAATTGGGTTGAATTTAGGTGAAAACTTATGAAGACAAAACTTGCTTAAAATTTTAGCAGAATTAATATGGTGAATTTGTTTTGCGAAATTCTGGACTAAAATTTTACCACAAAAATGGGTCATTTTGGCTTTTCGTAGTTAATCAAAAATTACGCCAAAAATACCCAGTCGATCTCAGACATAGTGATACCAAAGTGAGCCCCGTACAAAGCCCAACAAACTTTATGAAGGGTATATTCTCCAAAACATTGTATAAGTTAATCTATTTTTGTTTGATAGACAAAAAAGGTCGTTTTTACTATATAAAACAGCAACTTTTTATTTAAAAACAATTTTTAAACGATTTGCATTTTTTTTTGGAGAATATACGCTTCTGAAAGTTTGTTGGCTATGTAAGGGGCTCATTTTGGTATAATTATGTCTGTGATCGACTTGTTATTTTTGGCGTAATTTTTGATCAATTAAGAAAAGCCAAAATGACCCATTTTTGGGGTAAAATTTTGGACCAGAATTTTGCAAAACAAATTACACCATAATAATTCTGCTAAAATTTTAAGCAAGTTTTGTCTTCATAAGTGTTCACCGAAACTCAACCCAATTTGGGAAAAACGCGTTTTAAATTTCAAGTTTAACGCGTTTTATCCGGTTAATTGAAATCAGCACTACATTCTTATATGGTGCTGATAATTTTTTCCATATTTTTAGGAAGTTTTTTTCAGGCTAAAATATACTTTTTCCCGGTTTGATTTATTATTTTTCACGCTTGCGATAAGCAAGCATTGTCAAACGAATATAGACTATGTTTTCTCGTTCTAGTTTTTTCTAGTTGACAACTAGTTTCACAGAATCACCTTAATCTTTTGATAGCTTGCTTTCTTTTTAAATGAAGTAATTTTTATGAAAAATTGGGTCCAGAAGTGTGTTGGTAAGGAGTGGGGCTATGTCACGAAGGATCAAGCAGTTGAATCCGGGACCATGCTAATTATTCTAATTCGATGAACATAGTTCAAACTCTTAAATAGGTCGCGATGATTTCTCTTTTTTTGGTTTTTTTTTCAAGAAAGTCTTTAAATTTGTTCAGGCTCAAATTTACTTTTTTGCGGTTTGGCGTTTGATTTCTTTTAAAGTTCAGTTCATTTCATTTGGTAAAAGGAAGGCAAATTCCGTTATCGAATGTAAAAGTCACGAAAAACGTGATCGACTACCTGTTTTGAAAATGGAATTTAATTTTCAGATTTTCCAGCGGAATAAAATTTACCCAATGATCCAGTTTTCTCGAATTGGATTAGTTTTATCAAAAAAGTGCTAATTATAAAATTCAAACTTATAAATTCAAAGGGGGTGTAAGGCCATCTATTTTTTTCGAAGTTTTAAAATTTTTTTAAAAACAACTCAGTTTTTTTTTTGCGTTCATAACTCTTTTCCAACTGTCAATTGGCTATGTTCATTTTAATTGCTAGTGTTGTTTAATGATTTTAGGGTAATTGAAACTTTTCTACAAAATCAGTTTTTTTGGGACCAACTGGTGTCTGCTCAAAAATTATCGGCTTTGTTTGTTTTTTATTTATGACAAATGTAATTTACGAATTGAAATTTAAAAAGCGGAACTTTCGCTGAAGTTGAAACATGTACTGATATCGGCCTGCTTATTTTGCGCTGTATTTTTTGCAAAGTCACATTGATTCTTAATTGGCAAAAAGCACAAAAATTTTTCATTTTATGCACCGAAATTTACAGTTTTGCGTTTGAGCATTCGGCAAATGAAAATTACTCAGCTCCTTGATCTTTTGGTCTCAATTGGACTGTTCTCCCGCTAGTTGTAGAAACATTGGCGGCCTTCGCAAGCTAGAACGATTGCAACGATTCGTCGCAGGCTAGATTGTACCTGATGAGAATATTTCACAAAATATGATGAGGATATTAAACAAAAAACACACTAGCGTCTATTTAGTGTTTTGTTACGAACCTTCTTTTTTTTCTAATCTTCCTCTCAAATAAAAGTGTTCATTAAAACTGTTCATTTCTTTGGAACTTTGGCTCTTTTTCCCCACCTCACGTAAGCATGAATTTAATGATGTAACGAGGGGTTTTACAAGGCTAGGTATGAAGACCAAATAAGATTGTCGTAGCCTAATTAGTCCGCATGTCAATTTTTGTAACAATAAGACAATGTGAACAGGGATGAAAATTCGCAAGTGGGGGAAGGAAAAAGAGCCGGAACTTTACTGTAACATTCGAAATTGCATAGCATCTGTTCTCTGCTTTATTTGTGACTCGTTATTGGATATTAACTACTAAGCTTCTGTGGCTGAGTGCTTAGGTGTGAGACTCTTAATCTCTAGGTCGGAGGTTTGAATTTCAGACGTAGCTGAATTTTTTTGCTAATTCGAAGCTTATTTCTACTTTTTCTGATTGCACTTTGTATAGCTGCTTTTTGTCGTGTTGTCGCTAGTGTTTGTATATTGGGTAGTTTTAATTGAGTTTCGTATTCTGTTCAATTTCTTTTGAATTAGCGTGGTGTTTAATACTTTAACTGAAGGTTAGTTTCATATTTTCGATTTTATTTATATAAAAATTTTAAGCCTTCTCATGTGTTTTTGTCGTGATTTGCAGATAACTATTTTCCGGAACAGTTTTAGAAGACCGCAAGTTTCTTCTGAGTTGCAAATATGTCGATTTTCTATTATTTTGTGTCTCAAGCTATCGAGCTGTGGTATTGGACAATCCCGTCAACGAATCTAAACACAAATATAGAATAGAACTGAAACAAATGTAGACATGCTCAAAATCGGTCTGGGTCAGGTATGCCAACTGCAGGGCGAAAGGATTGTGATTTTGTCTCTAACAAGTTTTTCGATTATTAGAGTTTTTCCAGTCAGTATTTTGCTTGAAAAATCTCTAAAACCTTTCGGCCCGCTATTGGAATTTCTGTTGGCGTATCTGACCCGCAGATAGATTTTGAACATGTGTAAAAATTTAGGTTCCGTTTAATTCGAATTTTGTGTTTAACGTGGTTGTAACAAACTCTGAATTTTTATCATTCCCCTGAAGTAGTTTTTTTGCTTTCAATTAAAATGTGCATTCGACCTAAAGGGTTTCGGCTTACCTTATTTCGACACAGTTGTCTGATATTGCTTCGTTTGAAGGGCGATAAAAATTTTTTGTTCGTGTGGGCGCTGGGTTGGGGGTATCGAGTTTTTAATTTTTTCTGCTGACGGGCGTCTATCCGTGTGTTTGGCTTAGCGACCGATTCACACTTCAAAAAAATAATCAACATTGGCAATTGTCTGACAAAATTATGAAATTTGAAGATCATGAAGATTTTTTTTCAAGATTTGGCTTATTGGTTTTGGTCTAATTTTTTTCTGTCGGCCAACTAATATGTCTGAGATATATCGCAAGCGGTGCGAAACTCCGCTCCGCCTCTGTGTTAAAATTAGAATGGCAGTATAAGAAACTTTTTCAAACTTTTTTAAATGGATAAGGAAATTGAACCTCAGAGAGTCCTCCTAAATGCAGCACGTAATTTTTGCTAGTTGTGATGAGCAAAGTGAGTTTCTACTTAACTAGGCCATTTTTTCCCAAGGAAAACTGAAAATTTAATCACGATCATTTCATGATTTGGCTTTTTGACCTGAGATTTTTTTGTAAGTTCATCATCTAATTCATTGAACAAACGAAAAGCAAATAACTCTATCCTATAAGAAAATAGGTCTAGGATGCAGTCCCCCAGGACAAAGTTCCCCAGGATAAAATCCCCAGGATAAAATCCTTCGGAATAAAAGTCCCCATAGGGTTAAATCACCCATATTTTAACTTATCATCTACGGAATGTAAAAGTATATGTTTGTGGCATTATGAATTGAGTTTTCAATAAAAGCTACTTCAATTTGACTTCCATATAAACAAAAGACATGCATCGCCATTTTGACTTGACTTTTTAGAAACTTGAATTATCCAACTTTCCTTCGACTTTTTACAAGAGAGTGATTCTATCACCAAAAATAACAAGCCAAGTGGCACAGTCAGTAAGCCCATAAAACTAAATCAAGTTGAGCCATTCGGCGTGAGTTCGAATCTCAAAGAAGACGTTTCGAACAAAAGGTGTTGAATTTACCCCCATGGGACAAAATTTAAGTTAACAGTTGTGATACCAGCTTGCGCAACATGTGTGACTCATTTTAATCCCCCATTTAGCAATTCAACAAATGGCTCCGGATGAAATACTTCATTCATTTTCTAGAACACTTGCAATTTATTTAGAAGCAATGATTATCAGTTGAATAACAATGCAAAGTTAATTTTGTCTCGAGTAAAACAGGGGGCAAAAGGTCATATACAAGAATTACGCCTGCTTTAAAAACGAGAGTCAGCCAACTCAGTGCAATGGGAATGCGAACTAAGAAGATCAAAGCAGAAATGCTAAGCCAGTATTTGGACATCAAAGAGAGAGTATGTAAAATGTTCAACACATGAATATGCGCACGGGCCCGATTTCGCATTAATGGAAATATATGCAATCAATGCGAAAACCAAAAAGGACGCGGCGACCTGCACAGACGTCTCTACGCACCAAATTACTTTCTTCAGCATTAGTAAACGCGACATCTTAATGTTCCTCGAAGATGCATTTAGTCCCCAACATCAAAAGGAAAGTCAGACGAATTTGCCAAGAAAATAAATGCCGCCCACACATCCCAACTGGTTTCGTTTTGAGCTACCAGTCAAGTATATGCAGACACAAAATGAAGAAGATTTTCTTCGAGAAGATTCAGTGGTTCCGGTAAGCGTAAAGCGATACTTGGTTTTTGCCAGTAGCAAAAATATTGATTTTCTCAACAGTTATGGAAGCTGGTTCATCGATAGAGCATTTAAAAGCTGACCAGAAAACTTCTACCATGTCTACACAGTGCATTGTTTTGTTGACGGCACAACTTTCCCCTGCATTTACGAACTCCCTGATAAGCGACAATATTTATACAATGCACTCTGGTCCAAGCTAAAGTCAAACGTGAAAGCAGCAGTTTCTGTTATGATGGACTTTGAAATGGCTTCGATAAACTCCGTGGGGGACAATTTCCCAGAAACCAAAATTAAGGTTTTTTTTTCATTTTTCTCAATCTATCTACAGAAAGATATTTGAATTCGGTTATGCCGTTCAATATCGGGAGGACAAAGATTTCAATTTGTCCAATTTGTTTTTTTTGTACCACTCCCAAAACCACAAAAATCACGAGGTCATCTAGCAAATCTGCGACCCATCATTCTACTGAACAGCACGCACAAACTGCTATCATTGATTGCACTGGAGCTTATCAAGCCTTTGATAGAATTACACAGAAGAAGCACAGTGCGCCTATAAAAGCGGAAAAGGCACAGGCTACATTGTTTGGTACCAGGGAATGCTGTTGAGCATAGTAGTGAAGAAAAATGGCACTTTGAGAAACTCGGCATAGACATGTCGAACGCTTTCGATATAATAAAGCGGAACACAATTCTCGATGTTATCGAAGATGCAGGCGGGAGTTGAGACGATTTGGGAATTGTGAGGATACTTCTAGCAGACACGCGGCATCAAGTGAAGGTCGGCAAAAGTTTTTGAAAATACCATTGACAGTTTCCAAGGAGACTATCTTTCTGGCATCCTTTTCATTTTGTATCTAGCTGACGCTTTACGTCTGGTCCGTTCCCTTCTCAGCAGACCAAACCCACCTTATAGTGAGTGCTCTCTCCCACTGGAATCTGAATACGCTGATGATGTCAAATACATTTTTTGAAGATTTTGATCAACTGAGTAGCATTAACACTACATTTGTTGAAGAATGCTTAGGAAAATGGAACCTCATGATGAATGCAAGCAAAACAGAACTCACAAAAGTGTATATCGCTACCACCGAAAAAGACGAACATGGCAATTTGATTAAAAGCAACGAAGAGTGGCACAAAAACAAATTGCTAGGATCTCACCTCTGCACAAAGTCCGACATCCAGCAACGTATTAACGAGGGAAATGTGCGCTTGCCTCCTTCAAAAAGGTTTGGCAGTCTAGAAAAACTTGACCCTCGCAAAGAGAATCAGAGCATACGAAACCCTAGTGGTCTCGACAATGATGTACAACGCAGGCAGCTGGGCTGCGGCGTCAGAGTACCTACAGAAGCTGAATGTTACACAAAGATCACACCTCCGATTCATTTTTAACAAGTGGCCTAACCGGATATCTAACGATTCCATTTACAAAGTATCGAAAACAACTCCACTTTCATCTCGCATAGAGAAACTTTGTTGGCGTCAGCTCGACCATATTCTTCGTGAGCCTGACATTTCAATGCCGAGATTTTCCCTGTATCTTGCTTGCTGTTGTTAGCAAGCAATTTCCAGGAAGAAAAGGGTGGCATCGAAATAACTTACTAGACTCAAGCTCGATTTGTCAAGTAAAAACTAAAACTTGAAACTGAAGATATTCAACTGATCTTTAGTCACGCGTCTGATCTCAAATTTTGGAACTGGCTTTATGATTTTGGGTCGACTGACCAAAACTCTACGTGGTCATACGTTTAGTTTTGTTAGCAGTAATTGATGATGATACGCCTCTTGGCTGCGCTTGATTTTGCACCGCCACTTCATAAAGAAGTTTGGTACAAAATTGTGATCAAGAGATACCAGAGGACATACAAAGTTACTTTGAGGATACTTTTGTCGGAAAGTAAAACCGGAATGCCTCACGGAAGGCCAGATTCCACAAAGATATGTGGAAAGTCTATTTCCGTACAATTGACGACCTGCCATGAGCAAACAAAGCTCTTGAAACGTTTCACCACAGTTTTGAGTCGATGCTGCAGATGTCAAAGTCAGATATCTGGAAATTCGTCGAAGCCATCCGGAGACGTCAATCCTTGCAGGCCTTCACTTTGTCTCAGTTGCAGTTGGGAAAGAGAGTGCACGCGAGGAAGGAAGAGAACTTTGGGCTTAAAAAACGCATAGTATGTTCAGCGGCTAGTTACAAGGAGATTGACTATTTGAAAGCTATCGCTCTTAATTTATCATCTTAATTTAGTTCTATTTTTGTTTTAGTTATGTTTATGCTTCTACTTTAATCTTAACTCTATTTATGGTCACTAAGTGTAATTTAATTTTCAGAGTTGCGTTTTTGCTTAACGATTATGTGGGGGATATTAAAACAAATAATGGGGGATTTTGTCCTAGGGGGATTTGGTCTATTGGGGGGTTATCTCCGGTGGGATTTTATCCTGGGGGATTTAGTCCGCGAGCGTAAGAAAATAGAGAAGCAAGAAATTGCGCTTGATTTGTTATTTTTTAAGTTGGTTGGTTTGGAGGTTTACCAGCATTAAGAAAAAAAATTTATTGATCCAGTTCTCTAGAATTGGATATGTTTCTTTCTACAAAGAGTCAATAGCTGAAGATTCTTGTTAGACAAACAAGAGGTTTTTGAAATTCAAAGATTTCTTAATTGATTTACATTTTGTGAATTTGGTTTTATGAGGTCCGACTCTTTTGTCATGCTTTTTAAAAATTGGACTATTTCTGCATCGGTTTTGATCTCTGTTGTTTTCTAATCTACGGTTTAATAAAAATTTGTTCTCTTTTTTTTCAGTTTTCTCTTTGTCACTTAAAAAATCAATCAACGGAGACTTGTGCTCTAAACTGTCCGAATATACGATCTAATACGATTACCATATGTTGGAGTGTGTTGGATGTGTGATGCACTTTATTCAATGTTTTGAGAAATTGGCAAAACTAAAGTAAGATCAAATTTACGAAAGTTAGGGAAACACGATTTCTGTTTGAATTGTTTTTGAATGAAGTGGTTTTAATTTATTAAGGTCCTGTGTTACAGTACCCAACTCATGAAACAGTATGGATATAGGTAATGGCGAAAAAAAAGTACAAATGAAAGCTCGTTGTCGTCATCGTGCATGCATGCCCTGATGAGATTTTGCTTTGATAGTTAAAAGGTAATTCAAGTATGCTTATTTAGTTGAAAGGTAATTCAACTTTTCAAGTTTTGTGCGGTTCGTTAATTACTTTGTATTTTGAATTGGTGGCGAGTTAAACTCGATAAGAGACGCAGTTTAGTTTATATGTCATCACGTGTTTTAGCATCGAAGCTACATCCGTGACGCATGGTTATTTTTATTGCCTTGCTTTTGTACAAAAAACCACGGCACGTCTTATTAACAAAAACTTCCTTAGCTTAGCTTGCGTTTAAAATGCGCACGCATTTTTTCTTATCGATATTAGTACCAAATTGAAGCATTTTCTGAGCAATAAAAAGTGCTATTTATATTAGTGGATATTCAATTGCAAACCATAATTGACTATTGAAGTGTTCTCAGTAGCTCTTTCATCGTTTCAACAAATTGTGAGATCGTCGTCAGGTGAGGTGCTTTTATTGAGGAAATGGTCACTACTTTGTAGTCAAGTTTTTAATTAAAATTTTTCTTGATAAGGAAATATGTTAAAGCAGCAGTGATTAAGGAAGCTGTTTGAACTTACAACTCTTTAGAGTTTGATCAGTAGAATTTAATACCGTAGTGCAGGGGCAGATTATGGGAGATCCACAGTCGGCAGACCAACCCTAATCTTTGCGGCGCGAATATGTACTAACGCAATTTTTTTATTCCAATTTTTTTTAAAGTGCCGAAGAACATCTGCTTGGCGCAGAAAATGTAATGTCGTCGCGTTGCCTTAGTGTCGCGTTGTGTCTTTCGTTATATCACAACCTAAGGATTTGCAAAAAAAAAGATTTTGCTGTTCTGACTGTTTAGGCTGGCAATGTTTTTGTTTTTGAAGTCTTAACTTGATAGTTTGAATAACAATGCGGTTACTCGCTCCTAAATGAACTAGCACAAAAAGAGATCCTCTGTTTCTGTGGGCTAATTGATTGGCTTATTAAAGACTCGCTTTTCAGTTTACAGATAATTTTGGACCGGGTTTACCCAATTTTACACCAGGGCTTGGACCAATATAACATTTTTTAAAAATCACCAAGTGGAAAGGAACTTTGTGTTGTTTCTATACTTGCAAAATGAGGTACAGCAAAAAAGTTTGAAAAATGAAGTACAGCAAATAGGGTCGACTGCTAATCATATTAAATTTTTTTCGAAACAACACAAAAATACAAAGTTCCTTAGCTAGCAAGATCTTAGCTAGCATTTAGTTTCTCCGGTCACACGCATGAAATAATGACAAGGACTAAATTTTGAAAAAAATCGAAAAGCTATAATTGAAAATCTATGCATTTTTTAAAAGTTTTTTTTTTCATAAAAAGAACCTGTAGTCAGAAACTTCGTTAGTATTTACGCATCAAATGAGTATCCTTGTTTTGACTTATTACTGAAGCCTTTTTGTTGGGATTTGTGTCTTATTCTTTTTTGTGTGTTAAGCCGAAGTGATCAAAGTGGCGACTGCGGAATCTGCAGCAGATACTGGGGCTGCCGGGGGAGGTGGGGGAGATGCAGTGGCTGCTGGAGAGCGGGCGAGTCGTAACCAGACCCCACTGACCCAGAGTCATGTCGAGGTCACTACACCTCCTATGCAGCAGGTACAGTTGCAGCTAATTTCAAATAAACTATTGCATCAAACACCATACTGAAACTTCTGAACCTAGTAGTTGTTTTTATTCGGTACTTTCTACTTTTAACCAACATTCGCAAATTATAGAATGCTGTTTGAAAGGTCTTAATATATCAGTGCATAGGGAAATTGATGCCAATTTTGTTGGGCTGAGAAATATATTTATTAAGGGTTCGAGTGGATACCCAAATCAACAGGCTGGAGCAGGATTCCCTTATGGGCAACAAGGGGCTCCCCAGCAGCAACATTACCCATCGGGAGCTGGCTATGGCTATGCAGGGGGAGTATCGGGCTATGGGCAACAACCTGTGTATGGGCAACAACCTGGCTATGGACAACAACCTGGTTATGGACAACAACCTGGCTATGGACAACAACCGGGCTATGTACAACAACCAGGGTATGGACAACATCCGCCTCAAGGAAGTCCTTATGGAGCACCGCATGCACAAGGTGGTCCTAGTAAGTGGTAATTTACTACACGAGCAATGCTTGTGTTATAGTATGAACTATTTTTTTTCCAACCTAAGTCGCAAATATTGTTGCGACGCAAATATTGTTGCGATAAAACGTGTTCATTTTGAAAGTAATCATTTTGATCAATAACCAGCTATTAAGTACAGCCAATGCTAAGGATATTAACACAGACTGTTATTGTTCCGACTTTCATAACGAAAGTAGCGGAATACTTGTGCTCGGGGTAGTTTTTTCTTCAGACAAATTTTTAACTAGCCTATTTTCATTAGCTATTTTTGGCGGGATTTTTTATATTCAAAGTTTTGTTGTCCTGAGCTTAAATTTAGAAAGAAATTCCAGCTGTGATCATTTTTCGTATTTTATGGGGGTTTAACAGTTTGAGACAATTAACGTATGCTTTTTGTATGAACCTTGTTAACGGTTGTATTGTTGAAGCGCATCAATACTTGGATCCAAACATTATAACATACGTCTTTTACAGAGTCATTGATCGTAGTGGGAATTCTATATCGTTCGTGCTGATTTCTTGTTTCAAAAGTTGTTCGCGCTCAAATTTGATTTTTCGCTGTTTAGGCTTGTTATTAGCAAGCGTTATCAAATCGGAATATAGACTTTTTTTCGGGATAACAACTTGCTTAACAGAATCACGTGTAACTTGGTTCATATCGAGTTCAAACTTCTACGAGTCCGGCTTTTAGCCTGAAGGTGAACAATACGCATGAGGCGGCAAATGTCGTGGGTTTGAATCTGACCAGGTTTTTTCCAAAAAATATCAGCCTATAGTTTGTCTGCTTATGTTTTGCCGGCTTATTGGTCACATCGCAGAATTGATTTTCTTAGGAAATTTTCAATGTAGTTGCTTTTAGTGTTCTGAGTTCCTGCAATTTTACACTTACGAATTTTAGTGAGCGTAGTATAAAAGTACGACTATACTTTTTTCTAACCTAATTTGCAAACATGGGGGCCATTTTTGGGGCAAATTTACAGCTTTTTGAACGCATGTGCTTTGACATTCGTTTAGAAATAAGTTTACACAAATGATGCATTTCTCATTGTTTAAATGAACCGAAAAAAGCTATTTGCTTCAAACAACAGTGCAATAATAAGAACTCGATTTCAGAAATTTTCCAACTCAATATATCTTGCAATATTTTGGAAATGTTTAATTTTTACATAGTTTGGTTCTATGTTATCGAATTTATCCAATGCAAAGTTAGCGTGGATGCCTTCAGTTTGTTATATTCCAAATTATTACCTGCCAAAATTTGTCTATTTGTATTTGGTGACACTTTTGCTGCATTGCAATGGCAATTGATTAGCATAAGTAGCTGCTTTATTGGTGATTAGTGTTTGTCGGTTGTTCAGAGTGCGTGACCGAACTGGTAGGACGCGAGACTCCAAATCTCGAGGTTGCAGGCTCGAATACGATGTACACTTTTCCAACTGTTTTTATTATTACCCTTTCGATAAGCAAAGGTATTGCAATCGGGTACTAGATTTTTTCCCGTAGAGAATTGTCCTCATTTCTCGACGATCTCTTTTTCAAAGGATCTTTTAGTTTAAGGTTGTTATCATCTTTTCAAATTGCAGGTTGTAATTATCTTTTCTAAAAAGTCTGTGTTTTTCGGGTTCGTAATTTCCGTCCTAGTTTTTGTCGGTTCATTTTCCGTCTTTTAAATGATTTTTTATCTGCCAGGTTTTTTTGGGTTGTTTTCTAAAGCATGGGTTTTGTTCCAATATAAACAGTTTTTTGACTGTAACTGAAATTTACTGTGTGTGATTTTGAGTTGTTTTATTTTTGTTTCGTTTTGTTTTTCAAATATTTAAACAGTTTTTCAAATGCTTAGGGTATATCGACTTAGTCAACTTATCTTGCGAAATTTCGAGGGCAAAAAATACCCGTTCGGGATTATGTGTTTCGGTTTGAATGGGTCGTAAAAACTTTTAAATTTTATAAAAAATTTCATGACAACCGTTTTGTTTTCGGCTCAACAGGTTTCGACACTTCAGTTTTTCGCCTTTGTTGCCGCTTGGTAATTGATTTCCATTTTTACGGGCTTTTTATGATTTTCATCCGATACAAATATGAAGTTTTTGTTGCTGTAGTTTCTTAACTCTTGTCAAGAAATTTTTTCCAAAATAAATGTTCCTAAATTTTTTGGCTTCTGTCTTTTTTCATTCACTATTTTGTAGCGCAATTTGTTGTTTGCCTTACAACTGTTGCGAAGCTCCGCTTCGCCTCTGTGTTTAATTTTTTATTATCTTATTACTATTTGCAGCAATTATGCAAATGGAGGATATTCAAAAACCGGGTCCCAGTTCTGGCGCAGGTGGGGGAGGAGCTTTCATCCCTCCATCAGGTGGCCCAGGCAACAGACCCACTTCGGCAAACACGACTAAGAGTGAAGTTCCGGTTTTGGAGGAGTCGGAGACGGAAGTGGGAGACATGATCCTTGTGGGAATCTCCTACATTATTCTGGTCCTCCTCTTCCCACTGGCTATTTTCCAAGCCATCCAGGTACACATTGTTTTGAGGTGTCAGTTTTAGCCGGTGATATTGTTTATGAGCATGTAGCGGTTTTTAACTTTTCCCCCTCATTTCAAAATTTCAGTTTTCATACTTTCAAAATTTACCTGTTTTTATGAAAATGCGTGATTTTACGATTCGATATAAAGTATCAAGAACAAATCTGTTGTAATTGTTAGTTTGTTCACTGCCAAGTTTCATCGCATTATGACAACGTTTGAGTAAGTTTTCAAAACTGAAAGTGTAAAGTGGAGAAGGGATTGGAAAAGAGTCACGAGCGATCAAAATTTTGAAGAAAGTTTTTGCTCACAGTAGAGGTATGTGCGTCTGATAAATGCCAATATACAATGAATGAAACTTAGACAACCCACAGCAAATGAGTAATCAGATTGATCTTTCAAAGCATTTTGTGATGCCGATTTGCATGAAAGTTGAATCTTGACCATGTTGATCACTACATTAGCAAGAGCTTATAATCATTTATCCACGAGGAAAAGGACTAACATACGAGCTGTACAGCTCATCACTGCGAGCCGCTCTTGTGCCCCTGTTTAAGAACTACATGCATTTTTTGTTATTTTTCTGGGCTGGATAATGTTGCTTCACCCTCAAGCAACGAGCACGGATCATGGTGGGCCTGGAACATCCGACCTTTCGATTGAGAGGCGGAGACATAATCACCGCTCCCCTTAAGAGCAATTGTCTTTGATAAATGCATGGTCTTCGCACGGTCTAAAAATGTATAGATCACTAGTTTAAATGCCTGCATTCTTGTTTAAGTGATCTTGCTGCCAACAATGTTTTTGTGATGTAGGTGTTGAACACTTACGAGCGTGCAGTGATCTTCAGACTGGGCAAGATCAAATCGAAGGAGACACCGAGTGGCATCGTGTTCCAGTTACCCTGCACTGACTCAGTCACCAGAGTAGATGTCCGAACCAGGACCATCAACGTCCCACCTCAGGAGGTAAACACACTGAGAGTCTGTGTAAAAGAAAATGGTGTGTTCAAAGCTAGAAATTGAACTGATAATAAGCCAGATTTGAGTCAGTGTTTCAGGAAAATCTTCTGGTGTATTTTTTCTTAAGTGAGAGCGAATGTTTGGTAGAAAAAGTTCAGCGACGTAGTTAAGCTAATGCAAAAAAGATAACGTGTAAAATAGTGTGTGCTTCAATATGTCAAGCGAATTTTGTTCTATTTTTTGTAGCCATTGAGTAGGGACATCTTATCATCTTGCCCCCGACTTTTTCTGACTCAATTTTTCAGGGAAAAACGGTTGTTCTTGGATCTTATCACATCTATATCATGTATTTGTTTGATAGGTGTTGACAAGGGACAGTGTGACGTGCAGAGTGGATGGCATCGTGTTCTATGAGGTCATTGACCCGGTCAAGTCTGTCACCAAAGTGGAGGATGTGGCCCAGTCGGTGGCCCTGTCTGCTCAGACTGCTTTGAGAACTGTGCTGGGCTTCAGGACTCTGCCGGAGATACTGGCAGCTAAAATGGCCATTACTCATGACATTCTGGTATGAATGATCAAAACACAGATTACACGGAAGGTTAAGTAAGATAGAAAGTTGCGAAAATTCCTGAAGCACTCTTCAAAATCATCTGAAGACTTTTGATGCCCTGAGCTCCAATTTTAAAATGTGAATCTTTTGCGACTTTTTCGCTAAGATAAAATGGTTTGGAAAATGCTCATTTGAGACAATAAAAGGAGCGATGTATTTCGTCCAATTAAAGCATAAGCGGCGAAATAAATCATTCCCATAAAATTGCAAAGTTCATTGATGTTCCTTCAACTTGCTGTTTTTTTGATAATTTGCAGCTGACTGTAAGATTTGAGTCGAGACTCTTAATTAGCAACTGTAGCATCGATGTAGAATTGTCATGAAGTTTAAGTTATCTTCTTTTTAATGGAGATTTCTGGCGAGGTTGGTAAGTAATATCGGTGGACATAGAAAATTTGAATGAGGTTGTCTTAGCGATGCGACGTCCTTCAATGTAACATCAGTTTGACACTGTACTGTCAAATGTATAGGAAATAGTGGAGGAGCGTGCACATAACTGGGGTGTGAAGATCCTGCGAGTGGACTTGAAGGACATGATTCTAGCGCCACAACTGCAGAGGTCGCTGGGTGCAGAGGCTGAGAGCACCAGGGCTGCCAAAGCACAGGTTGGACAGATCTATTTTTAAGATTCGATGAATTTAGTTCAGACTCTTAAGTAGGTCGCGATTTTTTTTCGTTTTTTTTTAGGAAATCCTAAAATTTGTTCCGGTTCAAAATTAATTTTTCGCATTTTGACTTTGGATTTCTTTTTAAGTTCAGCTGATTTCTTTTTGTTAAAAGGAAGGCAAACTGTACAATTGAACAGCGAAAGTGGAAAGGTCACGAAAAACGTGATCGACTTCTAATTTCGAAAGTGGAATTTAATTTTCAGATTTTCCAGCGGAGTGAAAAATTTACCTATTGATCCAGTTTTCTCGAATTGGGTTAATATAATCAAAAAAATGTCAATCATAAATTGTTATAGAGCTTTAAGGGCATCTTTTTTAAAAATTTTTTTTTGAAATTTTGAGATTTTTTCAAAAAAATAAATCAATATTTTTTTTCTGTTTTCTTGCGTTCGTTGACTCTTTTCCAACTTTCTGAAGGCTATGTTCAAAAATCACCATCATATTTCAGTTAGACTGACCGTGTTATTATTTTCTTTTATACGATTACCAAATGAAAGTAAGACCGTTTTTATTTTTGATCATCATCGGAGCTGAACGAATTTTCTGATAGTATCCTTCATCTTCCATTTGAAAAAATTGATTGTTAGAAGCTTGTTCAGTAATATCAGTTAGTTTGGAATCAATTAGTTTTTGCTATGATGAAAAAAAGCATCGATAGTCCGATTATGCACCAAATAACCCCAATAGAGATGTCATAATTTCTGGTGTATTCATTGTGATGCTCTAATATTTATGTGTTCCGCTGCAGATGATTCGAGCTGATGGCGAGCACAAAGCGGCAGAGATCTTGTCCAAGGCGTCGAAGATCCTCAACGAATCGTCTGTAGGAGTGCAACTGAGATACTTGCAGACCCTGGGTCAGATATCTGGCACAAAGAACAAAACGGTTGTGCTGCCACTGCCCCCATCTCTGGCTGAGCGCGCGATCAGGGGACTGGTCAGCACTCTGGCTAAATAGATAGAAGCAAGGGCTGACAAATAATTGAACTAAAGGATGTTGAATCAATTGGAGAATTGTAATTAATGACTAAGATTGGCAAACTGGAATGATGAATGTTTGAATCTAATTATAAAGAAAAATCAGCCTATCATATTTGTATGTTGCCTTTGCAATAGTTTGACCTTGTTTGTATTAATTTGTGGCTCCCACATGAAAAGTATTTTCTGTAAATTTTACCCTGCTTTGTAAAACAAATAAGAGACGCACGCAGTTCTTTTTTAACTTCCCTTTTGACGTTGCTTTGTGAATATCTAGATTAATTATTAGAGTAAACTATTGCACCCATCGAATATATTTTGACTAAATAGCACATTTTTCCTGGTGAGACAAATGTCTGGACTAGTTGCCAGCTGAGTAACAATATTTGAGTGATACTTACTTAACGAACTGGGTTTAGTTATAGCACCGACACTAGAAAAGAAGCCCGGAGTTTGGATTCAGGAACCTTTTTGTGGATACGAATGTTTTACTGAACGAAGTGATTATTCGCCAGGTCGTGTGGGTAATCAGTTTTTCAGCAAGAGCTTCAAACTTGATCACGCTTTGGTTTCTGTTCTGGCGGTTTGAATTTTGATTAAGTGTCATTGAACGTACTGAAGACACTAATTTAGGTCGTGTTGATTTTTCAGGAAAAATTTTAACCCTTGCGATAAGCAAGGGTATTGCAATCGGGTACTAGACTTTTCCCGTAATTAATTTTGTTCACATATTTCAGCTTGCATGCAGTATGTGCGTCCTATTTTTGCTCATAGGTCTATTACTCTAACTGTGCATCATTATTAGTGTTTTTTTTTCCTATAAATTTGCAGTTCAAGTTTTTTAAATGATTTTGTTTTGGTATTCTTAGATTTTCCCGACTTCGTTGCTTTCGGTTTACTTTTTTGTCGGCTTAGCTTCCGCTTTGTAATTTCTTTGAACAATGTTTTGACCAAATTTATCGCCTTTAATGTTCACCTCTTTTCGATAGTTTGGTTACTGTTTCCTTCAATTATTAATTTTTTTTGTTTCTTTTTAAGAGGTTAAATGTAAACATGGTTTACACTCTATAACTCCCTGGTAGAAAAAAAAACGAAGAAATTTTCTGTTAGAAACTTTTTTTGAATGTAATTTTCAGCTAGTCGGATTATTGATTTCTGGTTGTTTCTTACTAAATATTCGTGGAGCTATTCTTGGTTTTATTTAGTTTGGTTTGGTTTGTTTTTGATTTATAAAGTTTCTTTTGAAATCTATTTAACAGCGTGCTGTTTTATGTCAAAAGTTTTCGAAAAAAAATCCTACATATTGAAAACAATTCAAAAATTTATGAAAAAAATCAGCATTTTCCGGATTTCTTAGCTATTTTGATATGACTGTTTTGTCTACGAAAGAAATCGTCCGATATTTAAGAGTTTGGTTCTTTCCGGCTGAAGTTTTTGAAAAATGATTTTTCGTGTTTTTCATTTCATTAACGGGCGTATTTTTTGTTGTAATCGATTTGTCAATTTTTCATATTTGATAAGTTTGATGTTTTTGTGATGTTTTTATATATTTTTCAAGTTTTTGTAGGTTTTCTGCGAGTTTTTTTTTGTGTCATTTTTTTTTAACTTTTGACGTAATTTTTTTTTGAATTTTGGTTGTTTTAATTTTGTTCTTCATTTTAAGCGCAGTTTATAGTTTATAACGAATAGGGCTTTTTTATCCTCTATTTTGCTTGTAGGACATCCAGGTTGTTTGGTTGTATGACTTTAAGCAAATTTTTCGAATTCAATTAGGATTTTTTTGATCATTTGACCGAGTTTTTTCTTATCGTTTCCATCTATTTGTTATGAGAGAGAAATGAATGGAGTTTGCTAAGCCCCAATCCTTCATATACTTTGGGTAATTGGTTTCTATAAGATTCGAATTGAGATTTTTCAATATATGCCATTTCTTCGATATGTTTATTTTCTTACTTTTCGTTTGAGACCTATCTTTTGAACTTTAACATTTTATTTGTATCACAAGTGGCGCGAAGCTCAGCTTCGCCTCTGTGTAAAATTTCCGTAGGCTAAAATTTAATTTTTCGAGGTTTGAATTTTGATGTTTTAGAGCCGATGAACGTAGTTCAGACTGTTATATAGGTCGCGATGATTTTTTTCCTTGTTTTTTTTTCCCTGAGAAGTGTTGAAATTTGTGCAGGCTCTTTTACTTTTCGCGGTTTGACTTTCAATTTTTTTTCAAGCTCAGATCATTTCTTTTGTTAAAACGAAGGTAAACTCCACTATCGAACAGCAAAGTGTAGCAAGACTTCTAATTTCAAAAGTGGATTTTGATTTTCAGTTTCACCAGCAGAATAAACCTATCTTTTGATCCATTAATCATTTTTTTCAAATGTAGATAATTTTATCATTCATTGGTTGGTTTTAAAATTCAAAGAGCTTTTAGGCCGTAAAGATTTTGAAAGGTCTTGTGATTTTATAAGAATCAAGAAATAGTCTTCTTCGTTCACACTCAAATTTGACTTTCGAGGTTTGACTTAAGTCTTGTTTTTAAGCTCAATGCAATTTCATTCCGAAAATGACAGGCTATCTAAGCTCTCCGATTTAGAAACTGGAAATGGTACAAAAAGACATGAATTAGTTTTAATGTTCAAAGTGAACGGTCTGAACGTATTACATTTCCCAGCGGTGTAATCAAATTAACTCTAGACCCAGTTTTCTCTAATTGAATTTGTTTTATAAAACTAATGTCGATCTTGAAAGGTTCTTGAATTTTTGAAGTGAGGTATTTCTTCACTCAATAATTGAAAAATGGTTTCAAAAAATCATTTTTTTAATTTCATTTGGCGCGTTAAAACTTAAGCTACTTTCTGTTTGCTATCTTTTTTTCTTGTGAAATTTCAGATAAGTCGTTATAAATGCTCAAACTAAAAGTGTAATCAAATCGTAACATGGTTTTTCTAGGTTAACAACTTGAATCAACAATCTATGCATAAATTTGAATGTTAACTCAAAGAGGTGTTTGAATGAAAATAAGATATTCTGTCGTGTTGCCGTGCAAAATTTTTGCGCTGGCGATTGTGTTTGCGACATTTTTTCTCAAATTTAACGTCACCGAGAAAAAGTTATGAATTTTTGACAGATGAAGTTTTTTTGGAAGCCATAATTGCTTCGGCCTCATGTTGTATTTGCTACCTTTACAATGCTATGTTTGTGTGGTATCACAAATGATGCGAAGTTCGAATTCCTCTTAGTGTTTCTAGTTCAGTTCAATTTCAGTTGCTAAATTGAAAGATAATTTAACTCTCCTTTACGAAATCGGATATGGCGCGAAATCTTAAAAAAAAAATTAATTCAAAGAATTTTGAATTAATATATTTTCCTTCTCTTGAAAGTTTTTTGACAATAATTAAATGTTTTTGTTTTTTTCGGATTCTTTCAGCTCATGGTCTTTTCGCCAACAATCTGTCGGCTATGTTTTCTGTAGATCTCTCGAAGTGATATCTCAAGTGAAGCACTTGTGTCGAAGATGTAGCGTGCGTGCCTGCAACAGCACATGCCTGGGATTGAATCCATCCTGAATGTATTTTCGTTAAAGTAAAAAATTTTAAGCATGAACATTTTTTTGTCTGCTTGTTGTGTCGTCTTATTTGCCACAGAAATTTTCAAATGGCTTAAGCAATTTTCTCTAATATTCAAATTTTTCGCTGATTGCATTTAATGGTGCACGTAATGCTGAATACGTTTTTTTTTTAATTAAAAAGATAATTGTCCAAAATTTAGTCTAAAAAAGCAATAAATGGAGTTTAAATTAAGATTTGCAAAATTATGAAAACGATCTGATCGCAAAAACTTTTGATTTCAAGAATGATTATTCTTTAGCCTGTTATGAGTTTGCTTAATGAGTTTATAGGAGTTTTGAAAATTTTAAAAAGTGACCTGGTGTTTCTTCCAAAAATGCACTAAAACCTTGGAACAGTCATTTTACAGTCGGCTTTATCTCTTTTTTCAGTCAATTTTGTAATTTTAAACAGTATATGTTTTTTGTTTTTTATTGCAAGTGATGCGAAACTCTGCGTCGTTTCTGTGAAATTCAATCAAAAAAAATTTTCTCCCTGAAGCAATAGTCCGAATGGTGCATAAATACCGCTTCTTTTTTGGCAACGCCAGTGGGAGTAGTAATTAGAACTCTTAGCGAATTGGATGATCAGATTTAATCAGTTGATATGCAGAACAGCAGATATGTGCGCTTCAGAGGTGAAATTCAACAACAAAACTCTATTATTTAAACTTTCCTGATTTCAGTCAAGTACAAAACTACATAATTCATACCAAATACGCTTGCGGTTTGAAAGCCTTGGAAATCGGAACGTTTTTTTTTCAGTTAAGTAACTTGTCAAACAAGTCAATAAATTTTTTTGACTCAGCCCTCTGATAATATGCCTGCAAGGGACGTGTTTTGAGCTCGTCTTAATCGTAAATAACCGTTCTAATGAAAATATGTTACAGGTTGGTTGTTAATTTACCAACACCAAATTGAAATATTTCAATTATCTATTCTCTCAAGATTCGGCTCAAAGTACTTCAGCTTATATTAAATCGCCCTTAATGCCTCGTCATTCGTGGTTTGATGAGCGAAAAATTTTCTTAAGGGTATTTTTTAACGTTGAGACTTAAATTTTTTCATACGTGTTTAAGATTCTGAATTTTTTTTTCATCTCCACGGGTGTCTGCTTAAGCATTGTCGGTTTATTTCACACTGGTAATTGTGTTAATTTGATTTTGTAAATCAAAATTAGTTTTATTTAAATAAATTGAGACAAGACAGACGAGAAAAATTGGTTGATGTGATTTTACATTATCATTTTTTCATCTGGTTTTCTGTCGGCTACTTTGTCAGTTTTGTTGCATAAAAGTAGTGCAAAGTCCGCTTCGCCTCTGTTCAAGCTATTACAACTTTTTTCATATTATCTGAATGGTCTCTGAACAGCTTGAGCTCATTTAAAAATACATTCAGCCTTTTAGCCTGTGATCATTCTTGGTAAAGTCATGGAAGTTATAAAAATGGCCAACTGAACCAATTTGAGAGAATTCATGCGCGTTTTTTATCAGGTTTCTGTTAGCGCGTAGTGTGGGTGGCAAGTTAAGCTGACTCAGCCATCATTTCAAATTGAATTCAGGCAAGCTAAACATAAGAATTTGAATTCAAGCGATTGAATCATAGCAATTTGTGTTTACATAGCCTTTGAGTTTTGAAAAAAAAAAACCTGACGTTAAGGGAGTGGGATATCCAGAGGGTTCAAGTTCATGAAGAACTTCCGCTCAGGGCATATAGCAAGGAACAATTGCCAGGAATCTAGGGTGCAGATTTACCGCCCAAATCTTTTAATTCTTCGAATACTCTCAATACAATTAAATTACTCCTTAAGTTACTATTTTCATCCTTGATTTTAAGTCCAATAAGATTTTTTTTCAAAAATGCAATATTTACTATGATCGGTTAATGGCTACTGTTTTCAACTTTTTCAAGTTTTCAACTGGCTACTGTTTGTCTTTAAAAGTGGTTACTCTTGATTGTCATTAAAGTTTAAGGCAGCCCGAGGGTCAGCTGCCAGTGTTAGTTGAGCATAATAAAATTAAGTTTTTGAAAAGCGAAAGAAAGAAAGAAAACAAGAAATAATTTCTGAAGAGTTAAAACAAAATCGACTAATATTTGAACAACATTCGAAATCAAATCTCGAGAGGACAGCAAATGGATCCAGTAAACTCTCAAAACGCTGTCCTAAGTTAGCATACGAACACAGCTCATAATCACCAAAGTATATAACAAAATGAAATCTTCAGAAAAAAAAACTTCTGATGACAAAAACTCCTAGTAATTGAAAATTTCTTACGCGTAGTTGATTAGTGAAAAAATTACGATTGACTGATTGGACAGGGGAACAAATGCACAGCAATTTTTTCTCGTTAAGGCCATCGAAACTAGTTTTGATCAATCTACAGCTATTTTTTCCATTATTTTAGTTCGAAAAACTTAGTCATAGGTCTTTGCGGATTCCGCTTACAATTTGCGGATTCCTCTTACAGTTGCGGATTCCGCGACAACTTTTTTTTACCAAACTTATATGTTATTATTTGTTCATGAATTTCAGAAATTTGTTCCGGATTCCACACATTTTGTTGCGGATTCCGCAAAATTGCCTGTTTTGGAGCAGTTTTGAGCAATACAGTTTTTTAGCTATTTGTCTGTGGAATACAAAACAGCAGAGAAGATAAAAAAAAAAGCTATTTTGCGGATTCCGGGACAAATCTGGTTTTTGCCTAATGCGAAATCCGCTTACAATTCACAAAATACACAGTTTGGCCTCGTAATGCAGTTTCTCAATTTATTCAGCCCCGTTTCTCAAAAGACATTTCATACAAGATTTAATCATACTTTATGTTGGAACATTTTCAAAGTAGGGCAGAGACCTTCAAAATTTTGTGCTAGTTGTTCATTAACCAGTTTTCCTTGATTTTCCGCTATCAATTTTGCTCTCATTTTCAGAGAGCGCAAGGTAACTAAATCGTTTGGTGCCTTTCATTTTCCTTTCAATTTTAAAGCGTTAATATCAGTGATTGAATGAATGACCTACGGATAAAAGTTTCCGATAACTGAAAATTTGGAGAAATTTATTCGTTTCGTTTTGATCCAGCATTCCCGGGTCGAGGTTTGCAATTTGTGTTTCGACCGAGGCGGGTCGAAAACATGTCAGAGTTCGACCGAAAATCCATAGTCGAGAAGGCCCTATAGTCGAACTCAAATTCGAAACGTAAAATCAATTCCGTCGAAGCATAAATACATACATACTTACACACAGACAGACTTTCATATATACTTACTTACATACATACATACATACATACATACACACACATACATACATACTTACTTAAATACATATATAGATACTTACATAAAAACATAAGTAAATACTAACATTCTTTAATACATACATACATTATAAAAATAGGCATTTTTCATACATGCGTACATACATCGAATAAGTTCTCAGTCTAGAAAACCCTGCGTCAAACGCAGTCGAAATATTTTTTTTTCGTTCGAAAAAACTCCTCAGCCGAACTCGGTCGAAACGTTTTTTCTCGGTCGAACACAGTCGAAATGTTTTTTTTTTCGGTCGAAATTCTTCGCGGTCGAAAAGATTCTTCGGTCGAACTCGGTCAAAACGTTTTTCCTCGGTCGAACTTGGTCGAATTGTCTTTCTCGGTCGAACATAGTCAAAACATACGCAGCTTGGGTCGAGTCGGTCGAAACATATCGAGCCCGGGTCGAGACGGTCGAAACATACCACTTTTTGGTCGAGTCGGTCGAAACATAAATCACTTTCACCTCGACCCGGATTTTTTTCGCTAGCTTGCAATGCTTTGCTGGCGTCGTTGCATCGCAAATACTGCGAATCTCGGCTTCACTTCTGTTTCAAGAATTTCCACACGTAGAAAGGTTAGTTCAATGGTTAACCATTTACTATGCAATTTGGGGGAAAAACAGGCTTTTTTAAATTAAACTTTGTGCCTTCTTTTTTTATAAAAAAAAACTTTTGTTTGATTGAAGCAAAAAACTTAAATATTGACCAAAAAACTTGAGTATTCAGTTCGGCTAGTTCAAAAATCATAGGAAATTTGGACGCTCTTAAGGTTCATTGTAATTTAAATTAGCCACTTTTAGTAATAACTACACAAGGCAGGATCCAGGAGTTTACCAAATGGAAGAAATGAGCCAAGTTTTTATATCAGTTGCTTTAGTTTTCTAAGACCAGGAGCTGGCCGAAAAATGGAAACTGTTCTCTCGGTCAACAACATTGATTTGTTTTTACCCTGGCGAGAGCAAGTGTCTCGTAATCGGAAACCAGACTTTTATTTTCGAGTTATGCTAACAATTTTGTATTTGTTCAAAAAAAAACAGGCCTTTTCTCCAAAAAGCAAAAAGAAAACCCACGGGTTAAGTGGCGCGGATCTGAGAGATAAACTGAATTAAATTAAAAACTATTAACTTTTTTGCTTATAAGTAGAGGTTAAGCAGCCTCATGTTAGATCAGGTTTGTTTCGAGGTTAAGTTTTGGCCTGCAACTTTCCTTCTGGACATATTTCTCCTGAAATGAATTGAATTAAAACAAATCGTTATATGAAAATTTTGTGGGTTTTTTTTACAATTTTTTGTAGATTTGTGAACTCTGACTACGGCTAGATGGCCGAATGTTTTGCAATTGGTGCGAAGCTCCGCTTTGCCTCTGTATAAAAAAGTTGATTGTGAATTTTTCCCCTAGATGCTATGCAAAGAACGAATGCGATGTATTTAGCATGTAGTAACGAATTTTTGATGCAAAAAATAGCTTCCATGAAATAATTTTGGAAATCGATGATAACACAAAATGATGCTCAGAGCATCAATGGTTTTTGGATGACGTGAAAAGTCTGTGTAAACAACCGCTTTTTAAGAGGTCGAAGTTTTTCTGAAGGAAAATACCAAACCGAGCACAAAAGTTTGGTGACTTTCTACGAAAGTGGGGCAAAAAAATGTGGCCATATAAATTTCAAAACAACTGGCCAGAGAATTTACACAACAATTGCAACAAGGAAATTTTCGGGTAGCTGCTGTTTGAAGCTTACGTCCGAGAGCTGAAGGTTAAAATCAAGGAGTTGTATTGCGCGCTCTAGAAACGGAAAATATGCAATGATGGGAACATACATACAAACTATGGTGGGAATAAACTTCTCCGAGCCTTAAAAATCAAAAGGTTGATAAGGTAGAGAGCTTGGAATCCCTTGGGCCAGAAAAACTATATGCCTGAGAAAAAATTGGCTTATTGTTACGACTTTCGTAACGAAAGTAACGGAATATTTGTGCTCGGGGTGAGTTTTCTCATCGGAAAAATTTCGACTACTTAACTGGCCATTTTTGACGGTATTTTTTTACAATCATTCAAAAGATATTGTTGTCCTCAGCTTTAATTTGAAAAGATATTTTACTTGTGATTTTTTTTCGTAAAGTTATGTGGGTTTAAAGATTGTCATTTTGGCCAATTTGGGACAATTAACGCGCGATATACTTCGCTCTAGTAACGCGTAAGCGGAGATTTAATCCGTCTTAGAAATCGTTCCAAATTGGTTGAGGGAAGTTTATTTGCCATAATAGAATTGTTACTAGGAGCAAAATCTATCTCCTTGTACTTTATATGGCGTATGGGGGATGGTTTTCGCAAAAATCTCAAATTTAAACATTTAGTTTTTCATGTTGTTACTGCTCCATAGACCTTAAAAGGCAGTCGGTCATTCATGGCCTCGCCCTGATACGAGCAGTCTGGTGGTTAATGTAGTGCTCAAAGCATTGAAAGAAAGAAAGAAGCTGAAAAATTAGGCAGCCTCGACTATTTAAACGATGTTGATGGCTTGAAGCTTCTTTGCAGTTGGTTTTTCTGTCATGAGCAGAATAACAGGCTACGAATGATCGTTTCAACCATTCAAACTCTGGAGCGATAATCTGGAGCGTTTTTTCGGGTCGTTTCTCTCAATCCGCCAAAATTAATTTTTCATGTTTGTAAAGTTTAACTATTTTAGTTGAATTTGATGGCTGAAAATAGCCGATCAGATCTAAACAGCTGTTCGTAATATTCTTATAGTTTTTAGATCAGCCAAATTGACTAAAACGATAGATCGTTCTTGTTAAATGTTATAATTAAATTCAAATTACCTGTTGAGTCTGGTCTCGGCTAGAAAAACAGAAAAAATATTCAAGAGGAAAACATTGTGACTACCCTCTTATTTAATCAAATAGGCACGCTGTTTCGGCCTTGTTGACAGTTGTTTGAACAAAAGATTAGGGAATCAGTATTACTATCTTTATGCAAATTTTCTACGATGGCGGGAAAGGAAAGCTTTAGAAAATTGAAATTTTCATCAACCTTGTTATTGGATCAACAAACGCTGTAACCGAAACCGAAACGCTTTAAAGATCTTATTTTCGACAATTTTTTGGCGCGTTTTCTCTGCGTTTATCTCTGCGTTTATCACTTATTGTTCCGACTTTCGATACGAAAGTAACGGAATATTTGTGCTCGGGGTGGGTTTTTTTTTTCTTCAGACAAATTTCGACTTTTTAACTAGCCATTTTTGACGGAGTTTTTTATATCATTCGAAAGGTATTGTTGTCCTGAGCTCAAATTTGAAAAGATTTTTCACCTGTGATCATTTTTCGTAAAGTTATGGGGGTTTAAAGATTGCCATTTTGGCCAATTTGGGACAAATAACGCGCAATATATTTCGCGCTATTATCGCGTAAGCGGAGATTTAATCCGTCTTAAAATCGTTCCAAATTGGTTGAAAGAAGCTTATTTGCCATAAGTGATTTGTTACAAGGAGCGAAATCTATCCTTTTGTACTTAATATGGCGTGTGGGGGGATGATCTCCATAAAAAATTTCAAATTTAAGAAAAAAAATTTTAAATTATTTTGATACATTTAATTTTTTGATGTTATTACTGCTCCATAAAACCTTAAAAGGCAGTCGGAACATTCAGGGCTTCGCCCTGATACGAGCAGTCTTGTTTAACTTGCTCTTTTTTGGTTGTTTACCGGATAGCTGAGAAATTGTTTCTTCTCGGACAGCCAAAAAAATACTCTTTTTGGTAAATAATTGAACCGTGAAATGGGATAATATTGAAGTAGCAGTGATTTTTTTGTCAATTTTTCTTTCCTTTTGTTCCAGTTGAACACCTCAATGAGTGGCAGGAAAATGTTCACTACCAAAACGGTAAACCGGTGTTGAGACAGTACTGCGATTATTAGAAGCAGATTCAACTGATCGAATTGATTTTGGGTTCATCGCGAGACATTAAGATGATTCGACGGGTCTAAAGAAGAAGATAGCCAGGTTACTGGTGACGGTGACAAGTGGCTATACGGGAAGGGTGAAGCTTTTAGTCGGGACATTTGCTTGAAATAGTAGGATCAATTCTATTGCAGCCAGAACACAGAAGCAGAGTGAACGGAGTGGAGCTGTGTGGCTGAGCGTCAGTTCGTTTGAGAAGGAAATCCACTCAGAGTGTGCTAGTTAGGAACGTGCTCAGTTCTCTCAGACTATCTTAGCTCAGATTTCATGGCAGAGATGGGAATTAACTTGTCTGAAAGGATTTTTGCTCTTGCAAAAAAATTTCCAGACATTACTCCTCAGGACGCTTGATAGAATTTTACATTATTTGGACTGCCAACCGTTGCAAGGTATACGTTCTGTAGTTTTGATTTGAGGTTAAACTTACCGCATGTTGCAATGCATTGGTGGTGTAATATGCAACCTTTGCTAATTTTTGCTTAACTTGCGGATATTGAGTCTCCTTAATATCTCCCAGGTTGGTTACCGCCTGCCTGGTTGCTCATGCCGAAGTTGTTCACGAGGTTTAAATAGCAGAACACTCGCCAGATACAGCTGACACTCACGAGACTCACGACATTCGATCGTACAATTAGTTAGCTGTAAGAACATCCAATGCTAATATTGCAAAACAAGACCTCTAAAACGCTTATAGCAAAAGTCGCTGCTTTTTCAAAAGCTGAGCTACCGCATTGACACTTGTACTGGTCCTCATTTGTCTAAACCATTATCACAAGGCTCGCCGAACTGCTGCAAAGTACCCGGGTTGACCAAAAACGCTTATCATACAATTCTCATAAATAGGAAATTTCTTGTCATACAATTCCATACGTACAGAAAATTGTATGAAATCTCTATAATAAACATTTCCCACAAATGGAAATTGTTTGACTAACATTTTGCCATACATGGAAATTGTATGATTAAAAATTTGTCATTTATGAGAAATGCATGACAACAGTTTTGGGAAATTTTTTTTTCAAATGCGGAACAAATTACATTAAAGCCCATGTAAAAAGCCGTGCAATCTCTGAACAGAGGAGAAAACCTGAGAAAATTTTTTTTCAGAAGTTACAACCTCAGTTTCTTAATTTTCTGCAGGAAATCTTTTCGACTCTTTAGATAGCAGCAGGGTCCTAACCTGATCCTAAGAGGGCAAAACTGGAGAGGGGTTACATAAAAAATTATTTAAAAAATCTTTATTATAAAAAAAATTTTATATCTGCGTGAACTATCTCCAGCAAACCTCCTGCAGTTCGGTAATCACATCGTAAATCCACTAGTTCTCACATCCACAAATGCATTTCCACTGAAAAAGAACAGATGTAAAAATTATAACAAAGAGGCGAAGCTGCAGCTTCGCAAACACGAGCGACAAAACAGCAAACATCCAGGAGCTTTAAAATGCACAAAAATATAAATTTTGCTTTAAAAAATTTGGAATGTAGTAAACTAAAGAAAACCACACTAGCTTTTGCATGTAATTAATTAGAATGTAACTAATTTTTGCTAGTATACTGCTAAAACAGCTTAACTTGTTAAAAGTGCCACCAAAGTAGCACTTTTATTTGCCACTTAGATTGGAAAAAAAATTCGTAGTAAAACACTCCGCGACCGCGCGTGTAATTATTGTTCTTACTATATCTATAAGCAGATTGCAAAGAAATTTAAGTTATATCAAAAATTTAAGCCAATCGTTGGAGCGAGCTAGAAGGCCGAAAAGAGGTTTTTTTCTTTGAAAAAATATATCGTCTCATTCACTTCGAATTTAGAAACATTTTATAAATCAAAACTCAGCTCTGTTATTGTTCTTCCGAAAGCTATAAAGAGATAGCAAAAAATATGTTAAAACAAAAAGTTAGGCCAATCTTAGGAGCCAGCCTGAAGCCCGAAAAAGTTTTTTTTCACCTAAAAAAATTATATCGTCACATTTACGTCGATTTTAGAAATGTTTAATATATCAAAACTCAGCTTATTATTGTCGTTCTGAAAGCTATAAGCAGATAGCAAAAAAAATATGTTAAAACAAAAATTTAAGCCAATCTTTGGAGCGAGCACGAACCCCGAAAAAAGTAGTTTTTTTATCTAAAAAAAATCATATCGTCACATTCAATTCAAAAGTCGATGGCAAAAAAAAAACAGATTTGAAAATTGGTAAGTTTTCACAATTCTATGACACAAAACCTGCGACAAGCAAAGATTTTGAAAAATTGGGTTTTTTAAAAAATAGTATCTTCACAACCACGCTTCACGAGTTTAGAAATTTATTATACATCAAAACTTAGCCTTTTGAATTTCCAGCGATTGCACAAATTTGCAGAAAAAAATACTGAGTACTTTCTGATATATAGGGCAGAACATGTTTTGAAGCGATATTTAAGGCCAAATCAAGCCCCCCAAATTGACCTTATGAATTTTTTCATCCAGAGATATTGCTGTTAACGCACTTCTACAACAGTACTGAACACCTGTCAATCAATTGCGAAATTTTTCCTGGGACGTTTTCATCGCTGAAAGTTTTTTGTGAAAATAAACTCTCATTTTTTGGTGTAGGCAAACAAAAAAATAGCACACCCAAAGCGGCATGTCGAATTGACTGTTTTTAAATAAAATTAGATTTCAATTAATTTTGATAGTTTTCATGCATCGAATTATGTTCTGTAACTAGAATTATGAGTAAAATACTATAATTCAGCGATAGAAAAGACCAATTCAACCGTAAAATTATGAAAAAATGAAATCACTTGCAATAAACATTTGAAAAAACCTGGAAAATCGGGTTTCACCTCGCCCAATTATTTATTCTGCAATTCCAATCATAACCCTGCTAACGCTCAACAAATTTAGGAAAAAAAGCGCCTCTTTTGCACCAGGGTTGTAAGAAAACAATGAAAGTAATCGACACTAGAAAAGTATATCGAACCTAACACGCCGTATTGAGGACTGTAAGTGCTTAAATTGGAGATCTGTAGCAATAAACATTGTATGAGGGGCAAAGCAAGTGTCTTTGAAATTAAGAACAGGGCAAGAGCCCAAAAAATAACCTAAAAAAACAATTGAAGTCAATCTTTGAGCGAGCTAGAAAACCGAAAAAAAAAATTTGAAACTAATATTGTTATATTTGGTTATCCGATTGGCGTAAAAGAGAGTACGATATATCAGAATTGATTTTTGGTACTGTTTTTCGATTCCAAAAAATCAGATTTTCAGAAAAAAAATTTTAGTTTTAATAACTCCATAACGCTAAAACTGCGCCGAGAAAATTGGGTTTTTTGTTAAGTTGATATTTTCGCAACCACTGAATTAAGGATTTTACTAAGCATCAAAACTTAGGCTTTTTAATTTCTTCCCGATTTGCAAAAAAAATAGTCAAAAAATTTGCAGTAATTTTTGACATTAACGGTAGAACATTTTTTGAAGCGAGTTCTCATGTCAAATGAAGCACCCCAAATTGAAACCTTCCCTTTTTTGATCCCAAAATCTTCCTTTTAACGCAAAATTTCAACCGTTTCTTACGCCCTAAAACAATTCATTTTGCTTTTTTTTTTTAAAAAAATGACGGAATATATGTGCTCGAGGTGTTTTTTTTTCTCCAGATAAAGTGTGAATTTTGTGAGATTTGAAAAAAGTTTGATAGATTTAAAAAATGAGAGAAATTGGAAAAAGAATGAAAAAATTGAAATAATACCCTCTCTCGGTTTCTCTCACAACATATCAACCATAGTTTTTTTCACAAAACATCGCAAAAGACATAGATATCACGGTTGGGTATGGAATTGTAAAATGTAAATTTTGTGAGCTCAAAAGAAAAAAAAATCTTTCAAAATTTTTTTTTCATTTTGATTTTT
>NC_087066.1:24504305-24550680 GCF_963678635.1 Symsagittifera roscoffensis | reverse complement strand
GCGCTAATAAAACTCCTAACATTATTTTAATTTCAGTGAAAATTAATTTTTTACGAGTCAGCTTAAGCATATTTAATCTACGACTAATGTCGCTCGAATCATAACTGAAAGGGCCTTAAATTGATATATCACTCAAACCACTCCAATTTTTATTTGTGGTACCTGATTTTTTGTAGAAAACAGGGAAAATAAGAAAAAAAATTTAAACACCCGATTACAAAGTTCCTCCCCATTTTCAATGGTCGGAACAAAAAACTAAGAACAAACCGCTAAACTTATATAAAAGACCTGGAAAAAATTTATACTTGATTTTAAAATTTTTTTCTTAATTTTTCTCAATTTAGAATTTCTTAACAGACAATTTTGGAATGAAAAGCTTCGAAATTCAAAATTTTTTTTGTTAAAATTACTGGAAAAAAAATTGGATAAAATTTTTTTCTCATCATTTTTCGGTTAACAATCCGCCTGTTTTACTATGAGCATCAACTAAGGCTGAGTTTTAGGTTTTCGCTCAGATCCTTCTATCTCACCATGCACAAAAATGACGCCAAGTGAAAAAAAAACAGGAATGTTTTCCTTTGTAGTTTTTAACGAGTATTCTAGGAATATTCTGTGCTATTTGCTTTTGTTTTAGACTTTTGCTATTTTTTAGTTTTAAAATTTTAAGACATGTGAGAATTGAAACTCGTCGGTACTAACACTCACACAAGAGAGAAAAACGGAAAAACTGAAGTTTTTGTTAGAGCGAGCATTAGATGCACTACGGATTTTTAAAAACTCAACGCTCAAAATCACCCCTTCGAAGTGCTACTTCGTAGATTGCGATTCGCGATTCTCATCTTAAGTACCATAGTGAAAAAACGAATGCCCAAAATCTTGACTGCTCAAATTTTCTACAACAAAAATTTAAATGCTTAAATACCAATGAAACGCAAACCGAATGCTTACCTATTCAGCTGATTCGAGCTGGGAGAAAATTCTATACTGAGTTTAATCCGAAAAAAAAACACATCAGAGTAATCGCCAACAAGCAAACGCTGAATCATGCTGTTTTTAGATGTTTTTTTTTTAATGGGAATGAATTAATGGGCAAGTTTTTTTTTAATAAGGGGCATGTAAGAACTGCATGAGATGTATTTCATATTAATCACAAATATTTTAAACTTCGAGTAAATCCTAATTTATGCTCAATTTCAGTCTAATCGTGTTAAGTGTCAACAAATTGCACTGGAAAAAACTGACGAACTTTTTTTGTCGTTGGGAGAATTTTTTTGACATTTTTGCCAGATAACATTTTTTATTTCCACTAAACAATATCTTCAGAATTCTCAACCAAATACAGGACAATCGGAGCATTAAGAACTTGATACGAGAAGTCTTGGACTTAATATCTGAAGCGATAAGAAAAGTACAACGAGTTGTACATCATTGTATTTATAAAACTGATTCAACAATACAGAATCACATTTTGAATGTTTTTGTCTGAACTTTTTTCTTTGTTTTATTTCTCAATTTTAAAAGTGTCACTGGCGTTTTTTTCCTATTTCTGTTCTCCAAGGGTCAAAACAGTTCATCACTTGTTCTTTTCTACTCGTTTGAAATCGGGATAGATGACGAGGATGGCCACTCCCACCGAGTAGAGAATGACTGTGATGCCGAGGAAGTTGCCCATCACAGCGTACGAGGGCAGTCTCCCGTACTCAGCCGCACCCATGAATATCAACTTCTCCGTTATTCCTACAAGTGAAATGAATGCCAGTAAGCTAACAAATACGGGCTCCCCCACCAGCGAAATTTTACTAGTCAAATTTTGTTCAGATTATCAGATTGTTACAAAAAGTGGCAGGTGGACTAATTAGGCTATTACAAACAAATTTGGTCTTTTTACTTAACCTTGTAAAACCCCTCGTTACAACATAAAATTGATGCATGTGTGAGGTGAGGGGAAAAGGAAAAAGAGCCCAAATACGACCCATTTTAGTCAAAACTCAAAAAAAAATGTTGGGTTCTTTTCCGTCTTTTTCTCATAGCGATCTAGCCCCAAGGCAAAAACTGTAGCCCCAGCACAGCTTTTTTTCATATTTTTTGAAATTTATTTCGTTTTTTGGCCACCACTTGTTAAAATTTTGACTCTTTTCCAATCTTTGCCCCATATTTAAATTTCAGGCTCTTTTCCAGTTCTCCTCTCTCAAATTCAATTTTGAAAAGTCTATTTAACGTTGTCATCATGCAATGAAATTTGGCGTGGTGAACAAATTGACAACTGTGAACAGATTTGTTCTTCATACTTTACAGCGTAATATCACATATTTAGCCGAAATAACACGTAAAACAAACCTAAAACTCGGTATTTTGAAAGGGGGGAGAAACTGGAAAAGAGCTAAAGTTCAATACTGAAAAACTTTTAAGGTTCTGATAATGCAACGAATTTTTGCCGAACTTGCTGACGCTGCACGATGTACCTGATATTATTGCCACCACCGCCATCGCAAAGTTAGCAGTGCCTACAAATCTATGAATGGGCATCAGATACGCCTTGAAGTACACGGGCACTATCGGAGTCAGAAACGCCACTGTGCCGATGATAATTTGGACGAAAAACATGGCTATACTCGCAATTCCTGCCCAACTGTGTAAACTGTACATGTTCGGCAATTTGGCCCTGTTATGCTGATCGACCACTGCAATTAGTGCAACAATAATACAAACTGCGCTGATCAGGTGGATGACGGTGTGAATAATTTTCAAGGTCATTTTGTTGAGAAAGTGAAAAATTCTGAATACAATGATTGAGTTTCCGAATAAGAACGAGAAAGCGATGACCATCAGAACTGGATGCCAGTTGAATTGACTCTTCGTTCCGTCCCAGGCGAACCCGCCTTGGATATTTTCCAGTTATTATCTCCATCTAGAGGCCTACTTCACAATTGTAAATTAAGAATGTCTCCAAAATTTAGGAATCTTAATAGGGTGTGCAACTTGGCTCTTTTCCAGTTTCCCACCCCCTCGTACAGTTACAAAAAAGCTGTTCAAAAATTGCTCACACGGCATTTTGCAAGAAAGAAATGTGAGTTAGGACTGGAGTGTATAACTCATAGAGTAATTTCGGATAGGGTACACCGTCTGCTCGTCACGCTATCTTATTTTCGGCCGGATAGATTCGTGCAACTTCTTAGTCTAATACCGATCCTAATCTTACTCTTATACTATCTAGTCTCAGGTTGTTTAACTAGTCTCTGCTAGGCTCAATAGATCTAGGGTATACTGGTTTATTGCGGCTGCTGAAGTGCTCGGGAGAGTCCAACTAATTTCTAAGTTAAATTCAAATCTCTCTGGTGCTGAAATTACAAGTAACTTCAGCACTTACAAATAAGTGGGTTGTTAGTTAGATGGATCATGATTGGTTAATATTAAATACTTTACATTGGTAAAAAATCTAATTTATCCAATCATAAAATGTAGTTTAGATCAGGTTCCACCCATCCGGGTTTTACAGAGTTTTTTAGAATAGTTCTTCTGCGATTCGAAGGATGGATGATGGACGTTGGTTTTTGGCGAACATCATTTTCTTCCGTTTCCTCTTTGTTAAAGAAGTTCCAGGAAGCTGGAGTTAGAGACATAAGACGTTGTGTCTTCTAGTGACAACGACTAAGTCTTTGCAACAAACTCAAATCTGATTTCAGAATGGTTGGCTATGTCAGGTTTTTCTGTTCTGCGTGGAGAACTTCTTTTGTGTCTGATCTAGTTTGGGAATGGCGTGGAGATTGTGCGTGGAGGGGATGCCTGGTTACTCGGATCTGTACGTATACTTGAACATCGAGGTGGTCATTGGTCTAGTTCAATGAAGTCCTTTTCTGCGAAGTCAAGTCGTACTCTAAATCCTTTGAGTTGTGATTGTGAGTGGCATATCGATTGTGGTTGGCCATTCTCTCTCGAGTGTGGTGGGGTCGTTTTGTCTTTAGATGTTCGTCCTTGGTGTTATATTCTGATCTATGTATTGCATAATGTAATTTACATTTTATAAAGCATTTATTAGTTTAATATTTTTTAATTATGATTTTAGTTAGTTGTTTTCACAAAAGCTTTTTGTTTTAGTTCGGTTATTTTGAAGAGTTACTCACCCTTGAGTAGCTCTTATTAAAAATAGAGGTGTGGTCACAAAGCGTGGATGTAGCGCGGTGGGTTAGGCCGGCTATAGAGCATGCTCAGGACGTCCTTCCTGGTGGGTTAGGCCAGGAGTGGGAGTATGATTTCATGCGGTTTTTATGAGGGGTCCTGTTATGTGACAACGTTTTATGTTGGGTTTGTTGTGGTTTTTCTTATGTCTTGTTGGTTATGTCCTTTTTCCAAAAAGCAAATTGTTCGTGGTATGGGTTTGTCTTTCGACTTTTTTGTGTTTTATTATTTCTTTCTTAGACTTTATAATAGTCTTCAAAAGAATAAATTATCCAGTTTTAAACTGGGTTAATCCGGTTTGGGTACCGTTGGTTTCCTTTTCTTAGTCATGCTGTTATTCTATGATTTGTGGTATTTAGTAAGCTGCGTTGGTTAGTTTTGTTTAGTATATGATTCCTTTCCAACCGGGTTAAAGGAAGGTTTGAAACATGTTATTATATGTTAGAGTTGTTGAGTGTGAAAACTTGAAACTGATATTCATTATTTTAAGCAATTCTTCGTGGGCGAGCTGTGCGAGTGTGGATAGAATTTCTGTGCGAATGAATGAGAATATCAAAAGGTTAGTACTGCATTTGCATTTTATTAATTTACTGCATAGAATTTGGAAATTTACTGCTAGTTATGGGGGAATTTTTAAGTTACAAATTTTCATCATAATTAGATTTACTGCTTGTGGGGAAAATTTTAGAAATAAATTTACTGCATTGGTATTAAATTTATAAATTTATAAGTGTAAGAGATTAATAGAATTTTTGAAATCTGTTTGATGAAATTTGCGATTTTTATTTGTCTTTTGTGGTTTTTGTAGGTGATTGTCGGATGAAGGCTAAAAATCTAAAGAAAACATGGATAAAGTATGGTGAGTTTTTTAATATTTTAATTAGTTAGTAATATTCATTTAATTCATACTTACCTGTTAGTCGTCGGGGAAAAAACCGTGGGGGAAGATGTCGTGGATGAGATCGGAATTTGTTAGTAGTTTAGCTAAGATGCGGATGATATTTTTAGTCTGAAGCAGTGGCCAAAGCAATTGAAGTGCCTTAATAGTGGTTAGTTCTTCAGTGCCAACTGCAAACTCATAAGGTGTGTTTTGGATTAGATTATATAATTTGTGATTGAATTTAGTGTTGTGGATGAATTCTAAAATTGGGATTTCTATAGGTTGTACAAACTCGTGCGGGATAAGGAAGGGTCGGGATTCTTCGGCGTTGAAGGTCTTGGTGATGGGACAGAAGATGTACATTTGGGTTATGGGATCATAATTGCGAAGAATACCATGAAGGTTAGTATCTTTAATGCAATATGTGAAATTTAGGAAAACTGGTGAAGTGTATTTGGAATTAATGAATTGAAAACGATGGTGTGGTTGTCTAGAGGGTGTGTGTAGGTCAAAGTGATTTTGGATGAAGCGATAATAACTATATGTGTGGGTTTGTTTAGTGCGCAACATAATATCGTGTGAGCAGTGTAAATCTCTTTCGTGTGGTGCAAGGAAATGTAAGGTTAGTGAAAATATTTGGAAGCGTTCTTTAAAACTTTCGTATGCTTGTGTGTCTGTTAGTGCTTCTGAAATAATGTGATCAAACTTTCGGTCGAAGATGTTTAGTGTAAATATATATGGTGTCTTGATGAAAAATTTCTCGGTAATTTGTGGATTAGCGAAGCGATCGTCGTCTAAGAATTGATCTTGGTTAGCTCTGATGATGTTGTGATCATAGTATTCGAGTGTATATTCGTTAGCTCTAGGTGCAGTGTGTGTTTTTAGTGATTTTTTATATCCAACGTAAGTAAATTGTCTAGCGGTTAGTGGTGTAGTGAGTCGATATAGCATGTCCGTATTTCGCTCTATATCGATGTGAGTGTTAGATAAAGGTAAGCAAAGAGGGTTAGTAAAATGATAATATGAGGTCCAAGAGAGAGTGGGCATTAAAACGTATTCATCTACAAAGTTGCGTGTTTCGTTAGTGTCGTGGGGGGTGTTTAAGGTGTATTGTGGGAATGAGGGTAAGGTGATGGCTAAAAATTCTTTTGTGTTAGTATGCTTGGGGTGGTTGATGTATTCACGGGCTGTTCCTGGTTTTGCTGGGAAAGGATGGTTGGGGAACTTTCTTTTAAAAGTGCGGTAAGCTCTATTAGTGTTGAGTGAAGATTCAGTTGATGTGGATGATGGTGCTAATGATTCAGTATAATTTGAAGAGGGTGTAGGGGTAGGGGGGTTGGATGAATTTATTGTGGAGGAGATTTGGTTTATTGTTGGGGTATGGAGGTGGTAGGGTTGTTGTTGAAGGGTAATAAAATTATCTAGCTCTGGGGAGATTCGGGGGGTGTCTGGAGAATGAGATGATTGGTCAGAATGAAATGAGGAGTAGGTTGGGGTAACTTGGGAAGCATAAGAGGGTGTGGAAGTGATTGGGTCAGGGTTATTGGATAATATGGGTTGAAAAGGGGGTTGAGAAAAATTAGAAGAGTTATGAAAATTATTGGATGGGGATGGTTCTGAGTCGGCAAATTCATCGGGGGTTTCAATATTCGGGTTATTGAGTTGTGAGATGGAATATAAAACTGAGATGTGTGAATTAGTGTCGGAATTCATGCCTGATGTTACATTACTAGATGGAAAATCGGGTGGCGGAAAAGCAAAAAGTGGTATTATTGGGATTGGAGAGGTAAGATTGGTTGGGTGGGAATTTGATCGGTGTAGTGATCCAAGTTGGCGGCTCATCGTGGGCTAAAAAAATGATTATTTTGAGACTCAAAAGCGGTGGTATGGGGTTGTTCAATAATTTGTTCATAAGTATTATGATCTTGTGACTGGTGTGTCATTATATGTTGGATGGGACTTTGTGATGTGGTGAGTCGAAAATTTGGATTATGTGTGATGGCTAAATTTCGAAAATTTCGTGGGACTAGGGATAGTGGATGGTTATTTGGTAGGGGTGGTAATTGTGGTGCCGTTGGCGTTATGTCTACATTGTTATGTTCTTCGTCGTATGTATTTTGTCGTGTTGCTATTTTTGTGTTATATTCTTTTATTTGTGCGTCTAAAAGAATTTTGTTTATAGATGTAGAAAAGATTCCAAAAAATCCTGCAAAGAGTATGCGTGCTACGCTTGCTTGTCTGTTTACTTGTGTGTGTATAGCACATGTGTTGTAGATTCCTTTTAAAAGTGAGAAAAGAAATCCAATAAAGTTAAACATTGCGTATAAAATAGTCAATTTTTCTAAGATGTAGTAGGGCCATCCTAGAAAATCGAGGATCTCATTTTTGAGTGTAACAAAGCTAAAAATGTTAATTGGTGATATATCTTGGGGACGGTATTTTTCACCGTTTAGATATATATAATCTTTAATGTCTTTAAAATATCCGCTATAGTCTTGCGTGTAGATATCGGCAAATCCTGCGGTTTCCGCAAGTTTGCGTAAATTTTGGTCTATTGATTGTCTTTGTATAGTGTCCATTTGTGTTAATAATTCTTGGAATTGTTGTGTTCTAATGTGATGTTGAATATCTGATTTTGAATAGATTCCTATTGATTGTAAGTCTATATTTGGGTTTCGAGCAATAGCGCGAATGCTTTCTGGTGAAAATTTTTTGAGTGATTGCATTAATGTGGGATATGGAGTGAGAAGATAATATTTATTTTCATCAGGGTTTAGTTGTACTACATTGTGGCTGTTTTCTGATCCACATGGGACTGCGGTATCCCAGAAATAGGTTCTTCGTGAAAGTGTATCCACGAAATGTACTTTATTCTTATAAAAGATAGGGATTCTTTTATAACATCGTTTATCTTCAAAAACGTATAGTGGTGATACTTTTTTAGTACAAGTATAAAACCATAAGATGTTTCCTTCATAGTCTAAAAAATTTGATCTATTTCCAGATAATAAGTATCCTGCATAGGGTATTTTTAATACTGCTAGCGCAAGTGATTGTAATATTTGTGTTCGTTCTAATTCGCATAGTTGGTGTAGTGTTTCTAATTCGGAGAGTGACATTTCTTGAAAAATTCGGCTAATTGTATAATCTAGTTTCATATCTAAATGAATATCATAGTGGATATTACCGAAATATGTAGTATTCATTAGTGATAATTCTTGTAAGCGTGTGCTTCTGGTGTCATGGGGTTTTAGATGTCCACCAGGTTGTCCGTTGCTTTTTTCAAAATTAACTGGTATATAGGATGTTCCTTCGTTTGGAGGATGACCTGTGGCATATGGGTCAAGTTTTATTTTTCCAGTGGTCATGTCGAATCCTTTTTCGTATTCAACTAATATTTCAGAGTATTGTGTTCTGTGAAGTGGATTCCTGTATTTACATGCAAGTTCTGTTTCTTGATATATTTGAAAACGTGTCAATTTATTTTCTATATTGTGTATGTTTCTAAAATTAGTACTTTGTTTTCGTGATGGATGTACTTGTTCATATGGAATTGATTGTATAAAGTATTTTTCGTGAAATTTTATCATACGAGCGTGTATTCTTGCTACTTGAAATGTTGTACATGTATCTTCGGGGAACCAAACAATTGTTGCTTGTGTTCTCGTTGTAGGGTCGCAATAACCTTGATCATTTTTACAAGGTAATCGGATTCCTTGATAGATCATTGTATTATCTGATAAATCTCGTGTTAGTTGTATTTTTTCGAGTTGTATTTTCCAATCGAAAAACATTATTTCTTGGTATCCTTTATTTTTTGTGTCTGCTTTGCAGTTTGATGGGTTATTTATACCAATGTGTGGTATCCAATGTTTATCGTGTAGGTCATAGGTTAATCGTCCGTGTGCGCCGTTATACGGGTATTTTTCGTCTAGTTTTATATGTCCTTGGTGTCTTTCAAGTTGTGATTGATGTACAGAGTCTGAAAAAACTTGAAAGTTAACTAACTTTCTTTCGGAGTTTTTATTTTGTGTGATGTTTAGTCTAAGTAATTCATTTTTACAATCGTCGGGATTGAGATGTAAAAGACGTTCTATATTACTCTGATAGAATGATTCATGGTCAAGTCGTTTTTTGTTTCCGTTCGAGACTTGTGAACAATGTACTTTCTTTTCGGAAAATGTTGCTGTGAATTTATAACCTGTAACTGTTGTTGCTCGGGCTTTTGAATAGAGTGTTGCTATTACATTTGTGGTTTCTATAGTTTGTGGTTCTGTTTCACATTGTGATACTTGATTTATTGCATATTTGTGTAGAGTTTTTTGTTCATTTTCTTCACAATCGTAATGTGTTACTAATAAATCTTGTGGTCCTGTACGAGGGGAAGGGTTTATGTTTTGATTTGAGATTACTAGAAAAAGGAGTTGGAGAAAAATTAATAATTTTAGAATATACATGTGTATGATAATCCTGAGTATGGATTATAAAATGTAATGTAGCCAATTGTGTTTTTGGTATATCTGTCGTACTTGTATATTACTTCAGTAGTTATAAACGGTGGTGGTAGTGATTGAGCTGTTATGTTAGGTGGGTTTAATGGGTAGGGATGTTGGGTAATATTGTTTAACTTAACTGTGATTTCGAACTTTAATTGTAAACTGTTTTGTTGGAGTAT
The DNA here is from genome assembly GCF_963678635.1 of Symsagittifera roscoffensis. NCBI lineage: Eukaryota > Metazoa > Xenacoelomorpha > Acoela > Convolutidae > Symsagittifera > Symsagittifera roscoffensis. Next base: position 24,540,949 of record NC_087066.1, on the reverse strand, counting down.
TTGAATATTGTGATCACGGATATCGTTGTGAATATCTTGGCGATATTGTAATCTATTAAGTGCCCAGTTATGAAGGCGGTTACTTTCTTGATGTTGTCCAAATAATGGTGGAGGTGCTGTAAATGTATTCCAATCTAGTCTTAAAGGAATATTTATTGATGATTGTTCTCGATATCTGGCGTCGAGATTATTTGGAAAATTTAAGTTAAAAGGTGGTGGTGAAATCTGGCTTATTGATGGTGTTGATGGTAGTGATAATGTTTCTGGTAGTGATGAGGATGTTGTTGTATCCGTAGAAATATCTATTGGATTATTGACTAAATTTAATTCACCTTGTGTAAATGAATGTGTTGTCCAATATGGTAGTCGTGATGCCGGGTTTGGTGGGTTAAAGGGATTTTCACGTATTTGTTCAGATGTTGGTGTTGAACCTAAGTAATCTGATGGTAGGCTTGAGGTGCTACGTTGTGAAAGAAGCGTAGGGGTTTCTGGTAATATACCAATGGGGTTTTCTGGAGTGTTTTGTGATGGGGATTGAGGTATATCAAAATGAACTCGGGGAGTTTGAAAATTTCTGTTTCGTCGAGGATGTATAATTTGTCTATTTATTTCGACTGTATTTTGGTTTTGACTAGGATTTCTTATTCTACTTAGTTCTTGTGGTAGTGTTGGGTATAGGTTATATGTTGGTTCGCTTAGAGGTGCTTGTCGTTGAACTGGTTCTAGTGGTTCTGATAAACGAGCATGTCGTTCTTCAAAAGTGTATGGATTGTCTTGAAAAGAAATTCGTGTAGATGTTTGAGGATTTTGAGTAGTTGAAGGTGGTGTTGGGTTATCTTGGGATGATGTCGGTGAAGACTGATTCTGTGACTGTTGGGTAGCAATTTTTGATGGATTTTTGAATTGTTACTTTAGTGGGAAGGTTTATGTTTATTATAATATTCTTCCAAAAAAATAATTAGAAAAATTGTTGCTAGGGCAAATGTGATGATTGCTTTCTTTATACATTTGCATATTGTCAAAATGAGGGATGATAAAAATGTTATGAAAATTACAAACAATAAAAAAATATCAGTTCTACTGAAAATTGTTCGTATCATTTAGACAAGTTGTATAAATCGTACCTGTGGATATAATCAAGGGTTTTGGAAAGTTGGAGGAATAGTTCGAGTATAGTGTAGAAAATTAAAAAAATGTTACAAAAAATGATTAGGATTATTAGAAAAGATTCAAGTATATCAAAAAGAAATATTATAAAGGTTTCAAGTATTGTAAAAAAATGTTTAAGATTTATGAGTATTTGAGTAACTGATTGAGAGAAGAGCATTTAAGAAATGATCTCTTGGTCGAATATTTTTTGCTGTTTGAGGCGATTTTCAAGTGTGGTCGGATTATTTATTAGTTTTTTGACAAGTGGGTTGAGTTTTGTAAAAAATTGTTGGGGGCAATTTTCATGGTGATCGGGAGGTCGTCTTTTTCTTTATTTTTGTTTGTCAAATGATCCGGGGTATGGTGAGATTTTTATACTTTAGGCTAATTAAAATGTTAATTTTGTTACTTTAGGCTAAGTTAACAAATTTGTTTTGGGGGTATTCGTGGTCTGAGTTGGGGAAATATTGTTGATCTTTGGGTTATTAGATAAGGGAGGGGTATGGTATTATGGTGATATTTATTTTAGTTGTCAAGTTGGAGTGGTTTGCTTATTTTTGACCTGGAGGTCGTAAAGTTATAGTTATAGATGTGCCTGGAGTTCTATATTATTCGTCTAATTGGTCTTAGTTTGAGTTAGAGAAAGTGACGGATTGGATGAATCCTATTGGTCTATTTTGAACTAGAATTATTGCGTACTTGTCAGCATGTTATTTTGAAAAATGTAAATGAAAAATGTTTCGGAGGTTTCAAGGTTGTGAAGTATAATGTTAAAATTACTTTTGAAATTCCACTTTCTTTAAAATTTTAGATTGGGGGATGAATATTTTATAGTTTTTACGTGGTTGATTTCGGAGTCTTGTTGTTTTTCGATTTTCTGATTTGTCGATTTGTTCTTGGGGTATTCTTTGTTCGGTCATTTTTCTATTTTTTCTTTGTTTTGGGGATTCTTTATGGTTTTGTGTATTGTTTTTGGTGGCGGTTGGTTTTGTGTTTTGATTTTCGGTGGGGTTATCATTTTGTTCTGTGTTTTTCAGATGTGGTTCATTTTGAATGATTTTTAATCCTGTGAAAGAATATAATTGAGTTAATTCGCGGAGTGCGTATTCTTTTGGGTAATAAGGTAATAGGTTGTTTCGATGTTGAACGATTTCTTTTTTGTTTGAGTCGGTAATTTTATATGTGACCTCAGTGGGTCTTGCAATTATTTGGTATGGTCCTTTTCGAAGGGGTTGTAATTTTTTAGAAATTCCCTTTTGAGTATTAAAATTAGGTATTAAAACAAATGTTCCAATTTTTAATTCGGAGGCTGGTGTAAAACGTGAATTGATTTGTTCATTATTGTTTTGTCTTTGTAATAACTTTTTTGTTATTTTTTGAAAAATTTCATTGTGTTTTTTATCTCTATTTAGAATCCATTCGGTGTGTGTACCGGAGGCTAGTTTAAGAATTTGTGGGTGATGAAAATGATCTTCATCGTGTGTATGTAAAGGTAGGTTATAACAAATTGAGTCTTTATTTGGTTGACAATAACCTTGTGCGTTTTTATGAGAATTTGCTGTAAACATTATTGGTTTGCGTGGCTTTTGGTTAAAAACCATTTCGTATGGTGACATTCCTAAAGTTGTCGTAATTTGTGAATTATATGCTAAGGGAAATAATTTTACATCTGCTGACCATTCGGTATATTTTGTATCATTTCCGTTGATGATACATCTAAGATATTCTTGTAATGAACGGTTCATACCTTCGACTAAGCCGTTTGTCCAAGGTGCATGAGATGTACGTGGTTTGTGTTTAATGTTATATAAATGACATAGTGTGATAATTTCATTATTTATGAATTCTGTACCGTTGTCTGTAACTAAAATTTCTGGTAGTCCGAATTTTGCTATCCAGTGTTCATAGAGTGTTGTGTACGCGTAATAAGCGTTACAATGTGGTACTGGGTTAAGTGCTACATAATGTGTAAATGCGTCAACAATTACCATAATGTAGGAGTTTCCTTCGGATGAGGGTGAAATTGGTCCTTTGGTATCAAATGAGATACGATGATTAAAGTACAAACTTTGTCCTTTAAAATCTTGTTTTTGTGCTATTTGTTTTTGATTTGGGTAAGGTTTATTTAGTTGACATACTATACAATCATTGCATAGTACTTTTATCCAAATTGGTGCATTTGGGAAGTAAAAATTTTGTATAAAATTTGAATATGTTTTTTCTGATCCAGAGTGTCCTTTAATATTTTGTGTATGTGAAATATTAAAAGCTATAAGAATCATACTTAAAGGGAGACAGGGAACTGTAGATTCATTCAGGTTATACTCTAAAAGGTCTGTATTTTCGTTAATTGTTGTGTTGTTAAATTTGCGAAAGTATCGGAGGAGTGTTTTGTTTCCTAGAATGGTTGAATCTGCCTTGACAGGTTTAGTTTTATATTTGTGCCATGATTTTAGTTGTCTAATTATCGGGTCAAGATTTTGATATTGTTTCAGTGTTGAAATTGTAATTGTTTCTGTTGGAGGGAGAAAACTGTTTTCAATTTCGAATTTAGATAAGGGTATTGTATCAAGTGGGTCGTGGAGGTCAAAAACTTGATTTATTGTGTATTTTGAATCATTTGTTTGTGGTCCTGATAAATTTATTTTATCAGTTAAATTTTCTGTTTCAATTAGTGGAAAATGGTCTTTCTTAGGTGGGTGTTGTTTTGTTCGTTTTTGTTGGGTGTTATTTTTTATCCATTGAGAATATGGGATTGGTTTGAAAGTTGATGTTCCAAGTAGATCAACTTCATAATGATTATTTTGACAATCTAAATAAAGTGGCAAATGTTGTAAACTATTTATTTGTGATTGTTCAATATCAGTTTTTACTGCATATTTGCATTCCAATCGGGGTGATGTTTCGTTTTCTGCAAGGTAGAATTTTATGTTTTTGGGTATTTCAACTGTTGTTTTTCGTGTAAGTAATTCAGGTGGTGTATTTCGACTTAAGGTGTCTGGTAATGCAAGATTTTTTCCTGCAGTCCAAACTATATGTAAGTTTGGAAATTTCATTAGAATTAGTTGAAATCTGTAAACTCGGTGGTTTGGGTTAGATTTTTGTGTAAAGAGAAAGATGATTGGTTTATGGTCTGTGAATAAAACTGTGGGGTGTTTTGATCCAAGTATCAGAAATTCATATTCTGTCAGTGTATATATTATGGCTGTACATTCTCTCATTAGAGTTGAGAGTCGTAGCTCTGCTTGAGTGAATAATCGAGAATTTGCTGATATGAGGTTCATTTTATTTGTACCATTATGTGATTGTAATAGTGCTGCACCGATGCCAAAGTTCGAAGCATCGCACATTGCATAAAATGGTTGATTTGAATCTGGAATTGTGTTTGAAATTTGTTCAGTTAAAAGTTTCTTTATTTCTTCAAATCGTGTTTGATGTTCTGTGTTCCATTCAAAATTATTTTGTTGTCTAAGGATGTTATAAAATGGTCGTAGATATAATTGCATTTTATAAACATATTTACTTAAAAAGTTTAACATTCCAAGAAATTCTTGGATTTTCTTTTTATTTGTTGGTGGTTGAAGTTTTTGAATAGCGTCAATGCGTGATTTCAATGGAGTGATTGTTTTTCTTTCTATATTATGTCCTAAGAATTTAACTCTTGTCAAAAAGAAGTGTGATTTATCGGGGGCGGCCTTCAGATTTTCGTTCTGAAGTATTTGGTGATATTTTTCTAAAACATTGAACATCTCGTCTTTTGTTTGTGATTGCATAAAAACATCGTCTAAATAGGTGATTGCGTTTTTCTTGAGTATTAGTGGTCTAAAAATTTTGCTCATAAAAGCTGAAAATGCTGCTGGTCCTATGGATATTCCATAGAATAAGCGGTTGAATTCATATTGTTGGTTTCCGATAACAAATTGTGTTAAACGTCGTGATTGCTCATCTAGTGGCATTTGATTGTATGCACTATTCATATCGGCGGTTGTAAAGTATTTGCCGTTTATTTTTGTTAAAATAACTTGTATTGGTTCAATGGGCCAATTACATTTTGATTCATCTATAAGTGAATTGAGGTATCTAGCATCGAGAACGATTTTTAATGATTCTCCTTTAGCTAGAATGATAACGGGGTTGATAAATGTGTTCCCTTTTGGTTGTTCTTCTTTATTAACTGGTGATATAATGTTGTATTGTTCTAAAATATCGAGTAATCTGTTCACTTTATCATGTAAGTGAATTGGTACTTTACTTGCTCTCTGTTTTTTGAAAACTGCGTCTGGTTTTAACGGGAGATGTAGTGATGAACTGATTTTTCCAACATCGAATTTTGATGTTGCATAGACTGATGAATATTTAATTAGCTGTTTGGCTAACTTTTCGAATTCGTCTTGTGTTATTTGTAAATGTTGGAAATTAAACATTGTTAAAAATTTCTGTTGGTCCTCTGTGTAGTTACTTATGTTGAATGTAGGTTTGAAATATGGAGTTTTTGTGAAATAATCCGTATTTCTGTTTTCGTTACTTATTATATTATTTATAGATAATTCTTCATTAAGAATTGTAGATTGGCAAATATCTAGTAATTGGAGTATATTATTTACGCGATAGGCTTTTTCGTGTATTGGTGATATTGTAGCGTTGGTTTCACAATATCCTAAAAGTCCTAAAGGTAATGTTACTTGGTAAGGTGTGTTGTTATAGACATGTAAGGAAATGATATCTGAATTCGAATTTTTCAAATATTTTATGGATGAGATTGTGATTTTGAAAAATTTGTGAATAGGTTTGAATTCAAAATCTGACATATAAAATTTTTGTTTGTTTTGTTCTTTATCATATTGGTGAACTTGTTTGATTGAAAAATTATAGATATTTCCTGATAGTGGTTTTAGGTGTTTTCTTTGTTGGTTAAATATCGGGTAGAATTTTGAAAAGAATGGTGGTTGTTTATTTAATCTTTGAAAAAATGTTAAGGATGTTTCTTTTGTTTTTGTATATTTATCTTTGATTAATATTTTACTATTTAGGATGTTAATTGTTGGTATATACTTCGAAATAAATGGTATTCCAATGATATTATATTTAATATCAGTGATATGGAATATTTGTTTAAATGGCTTATTTAAAATTTTGCTTTGCTCCATTGTTCTGGTGGGGAGGAGAAATAATTGGATTTTTCCGTAGTTTATCAATGTTGATCCTTGTGCTGTTGCTAACTTACTGGAGGTTTCAAGAGGTGTTAGCTTTGGGTGTAAAGTTTTTATTTCATTCCATGTGGGGATGTTTATTATGTTTGATTCTGCTCCTGAATCAATTAAAAAATCTATTTCAAGGTCTGGTGGTTGAAATTCTTTATTTCTTGGGCTTTCTAAGAGAAATGGTATTGTCCAAATTTTTTCTTTGGGTTGTTCTTTTTGTATATTTTGATAAATGTGGTTTGTATTCCAGCATTTTGTTTTGATATTTTTATTGGTTTGATTTGTAGTGTTAATCTCATTTGTTTCTTGCGTCGTTGGTGTGGAATTTATGGGTGTAGTGTAATAATTTTGAAGAAATTCTGATTGATTTTCATATATGTGTGATGAAAAAGGTTGTTCATATATGACAGATTCATAGTCATTTTCGACTTTTATCATATTGATAGAAAGAGTGTTTTCAGTATCACTTTCTGAATCTGATGATGTACAGTTTATTTGATTGAGTTGTAACGTATCAGTTACTGTGTCATCAATACCTGGAGGGTCTGATGTTGTTTCTGGATTAGATTGTACTTGATTAATATGTCTTTGATGTTTAGGTGTACTACTTCTGTGGCGATTATTAGAATTATTATAGTTATTATTATTCCGGTGTGGTGATTGGGAATAATTTCTATAACGATTATTATAACTTGAGTGTCGATTCTGTGAATTATTTCGCGATCTGTTTTGGTAATTATTGTTTGGTCTGTTATAGTTCGATCTATTATATGAGTTATTCCTTGATTGATTGTTCGGGTAATTCTGGTTTCGGTTGTTTGAATAACTTCTATTTCGATTATAGGAGTAGTTTCTATTCCTATTGTATGATGAATTTCGTGATTGGTTGTTTGGATAGTAGTTATTTCTTGATTGGGAATTAGTTCTAGAAACAAATCGTTGTGTATTTGAATGTGATCTGGAGTAGTTATTTCGACTATTTGGTCTATTGTAGTGATTTTGTGATGAATTATGCGTGTTTCTTCGTTCTGGTGATCTTCCTCTATAACTTGAGTTATATGGTGATTGATTTCTTGTATAATTTGTATTGTTCGGGAGTGGTTTTCCTGAACTGTTGTTGCTGTAGACTGTTTTGTTCGGTAGGTTTTGATCTTTTTTCATGTATTGATGGAATGATTTATTTGGTTCTTTATATTTTTGAGGTTTATTTTGATTGTCTTGCTGTTTTTGTCTACATTCGGAAATACTATGTCCGTATCGTCGGCAATAATTACACCATTTTTTGAAAGATGGTTTGCCTTTAAAGTTTGGGTTCTTTTCGTAAATATTGAGTATTTCAGTGATTTTTTCAACGAGGTCTGTCTCTGATTCCTGTATATTATTAATATTAGTGGGAGTCGTTTCAATTCTGTTAACGTATTGTAATTTCAGATTTTCCGTTTCTTCTAGTTTCATCGTGATTTCTGCTTGTTCTAATTTGTCTACTAGTTTTCGAAAATCTAAATCGGGTTCTCGAATTGAAGAAGGATGGGATGCTATCTTTTTTATTGCTATTTTCCTTAATTGTGGTGTTAAGGTCATCATTAAGATTTCTGTCATCTTTGTGTTTTTATAGTCGTGTGTATTTAGTGAATATGCTTTTCGAACTAGTGTTTCGATTCGTACTGCTAATTGCTTGATGGTTTCGTTTGGTAATCTGCGAATTTCATTACATAAAACTCTTTGTTGTTGTTTGTTTCTTTCGGAGTCAAACATTTTTGAAAATTCCTGTGTAAACCTTTTCCAGTTTGATTTTATTTCTAGAGGTAGTACTGAAAACCATTTTTGGGCTGCGCCATCTAAGGTTGTTTGTATTAACGCTGTGCGTCGATGTATCCAGTTTTGATGTAGTGGCGTATTAATTGGTTCAGGTCCAATATTTAAAATCAGGTTTGCTGTTACTGCATTTAAATAATCTTCTACAGAGTATTCAGGGTCTGTTTCTGTGAAAACCATTAAAGGTTTGTTTGATGTTATTGATGATCCACCCATAAGGTATGGATTCATTGTCATTTGTAATGATTCTGCTGCATTTGGCATTTGAGAAAAATTTGAAAGTTGGTTTCTTGTTATTTCATGTTGTTGGAGATAATATGGGAGTGGTATTTCATTTTGCATTTGTGATGGTTGATACGAGTGTGCAGTCATTGGATTTTGTTGTTGAATTGGTTGAAAAGATTGTGTATTAATTAGATTTTGTTGTTGAATTGGTTGTTGATGTTGTGCATCTATTGATTGTGGAGAAAAATTTCTATGATTTGTACGTGTTCTCTGTATTCCTTGTCTACGATATTCTTGAGTATTTGGTGCAAATATATCTGGTTGTAAGAAATCATCATCTGAGGATAAATAATCCATTTGATAAGATGTCTGTTTTTTATTTTTATTTTGTTGAAAAAATGGGTAATTTTCACTGTGATCCTGTGGAGGATTTGTTTGGAAATTTATTGAATTAGGTTGGGTCATTGGGTTATCCCAATTTCGAGATCTTGTATATTGGTTAAAATTTCTTTGTGGTTGATTATATGTTTTTGATGGATGTGTATAATTATAATTATGGTCTGTAAAGTTGTTTCTAGTGAATGTTTTGCGTGTTTTTGATGGTATTGTCATGGGTCTGTATGTTTGGTAATCCATATGTGAATATTTAGGGGCAACCGAAGGTTTAACGGTTGATTGTAAGGTTACCTGTGTTTGTGAAGGATTTGTATTTCTTGTTGTTGTTAAATTTGGGCGTATTGGTGAAATACTTTGTTGTGTAGTTGTTGTGTGTACAATTTCTTCATTTATGAAGTGTGATGGTGTCTGGATATCTTGTTGAGTAAGATTCCTAGTTCCATTGAGGTTTTCATTGTGTATGACTGTAGAGTTTAAACTATTATTTTGTGTATCGGGCAAAAATGTATTATAGTTTAATGGTGTTGCATCAATGGTGAATGGTATTATTTTTACATAATCTCTTATGTAAGATATCGTACTTATTGCTTGACTTGAGATTGATTGTGGGAAGCTTATAAATGCGGGATGAGACCATTCGGGGGCCCAAACATAATCTGATTGTTCTGTGATAGCGGTATCATCGTTCGAGTTTTGGGGTCTAAAATTTTTTCTTGCTTGTGCAATTAAATCAATATTGTGTGTGAAATAATCTATTATGAACCATGCCAAAATTTTTTGTAGATCGTGTTTTGTATGTTGTGAAACGTCGTCTTTCGTGAAATTTTCTTTAATGATGTTTAAATAACTAGAGAGTAGTGTGATTTCATGTCGTACTCTTAAATGTTTAGATGTTTCTGTCGGTGAGACATTTGTTATTGGGATTTCGTTTTCTAATATCGAAATATAACTATATATTATTGCGAAAACTTCATTGGTGAATATGGAGTTTGCTCTTTGTGAGTTATGATATTGGATGCTTTTTATATATTCTGAAAAAACTTTTGAAAATTCTAAATCAAGATCGTCTGTTTGAATTGTATATTTTCCATTATTATGGTTTGGTGAGGTGAATTCTATGGAGTAGATTCCATACTGTTGTGTTATGTTGCATATATCTTTTAAGTAGTGGTCTATGATTTGTCTTTTGATTTTTACATCTGGGAACTCTGTTTTACATGGACTGATTCCGGGTTCAAATAAATTTAATAGTAAATTTTTGCAAAATATATGCCGTCCACTATCAGTGGTTGCATCTATTATAAAAGGAAAGATTTCATCATCATCTGGGGTTTCGTCACCTGGGGTGTGCGTTGAGCTCATTTTTTCGTTCGATGACTGTTAATATGTAATTATTAATGTGTCGAATTGGTTGATTCCAATTGTATAAATGTACTGGTTTGTGTTTATACTGCTTTTTTATTCTTCTTTTTCCTCTTTTTGATGAATTTGAAGTTGTTTCTGAGTCAGAAAAATATAATTGATCGTGAAGTGGGCAATTTTTATCTATTGATTCTTTTAGTTTGTAAAGTGCGTCTAAACTGTTGGTTTCTGATTCTGAAAATGCGTTTCGATTTTTTGAAAATCTTTTTCGTGTTATTTGTCTTTGTTTCGTTATTATTTTTCTTTTTAGTGTTTGTCGTTTTGTTCGAATGTATCCAACTGTTTGTGTATGAGGTGTGATTACAAGGTCGTATTTTTTGTTATCTATTTCACAATTGTGTAAAACGATTGTTTGTTTATTTCCTAGGTTTTTAAATGACATAAGGTTTAGGATGACGGATTCAAAAGGTTGTTAAATGATTTCTATTTTCCTAAACTGTTAGTTCTTACGATTTTTTGGTTAGCTTAACCTGGGTCTATTTGTTCAGGGTTGGAGAGAAAAGTATATCGATTCCGAAGAATGATTTTTTACTTTCTCGTGGCTAGTATAAGTTAAGGTGTTAACTTACTTAATCTTACTTAGGGGTAGTGATTGTGTTCAAGGGTTGGAGAATAGTAAATCGATCCACAAGGTTCAGGTATAATTAGAACGCGAGTAGTTCGTTAGATACTATTTTAAACTTACTAAGTCTAAGATTTATCCTGGGTCTGTTAAGAGGGGGGGTCAAGTGAAGGATGAATAACCGAAGTTCTTCACTGTTTATCCTAATTTGAATGATTAGTTTTGTTTAAAAATTTCTATTAGTCTTAGGTCTTTAGAAAGGGTTGGGTAGTGAATCGACGTTTGAGGTCGTTAGACACTAATTAAGTGGGTGGGGGAGAACAAAGTTGTTCTGTTTGATCCAAGGATAAGCCTTGATGATCAAATTTGAAATTTAATTAAGTAGGAAATGATTTAAGATCCAAGGATAAGCCTTGATGATCTGGTTTTAAAATTAAGTGAATTTAAGTTTTAATAAAATTTTAAATGTGTGTAAAGGAAAGATTTAGTGTTTTGATGATATTAGTGGGTTTATGATTGCTGTTATGTTTTAGGTGATGGAGCTGGAACAACAGGATGATTTATGATTACTAACCATTTATTGTCATGCTACTAATTTTTATTTTTTATTTTTCAATAAATATTTTTCAAACATGTTTTGTATATTACTGCAGAGTTTTAGGAAAACGATCTTAGATCTTTTTATCAATCGTTATTGTATATTAATAATTTTGTTTAGCGCCTGAAATGATTTTGAAGAATAACTTCAAGGTTTTATGTTTGCAAATGAAAATCTAAATTCATTGCCAGTAGTATTCTAAATATAAAAGTTTGTTCTGGTTTTTGCCTAACTATCATATAGCTATATGGCAAGTTTCTACTTTGTCGTATGTCGTCTCTGGTTCGAGGTCTTCTTCCAATTCCGGGTAGTTCTGTTATGGTTCGGAATATTGGCTCTGATCTATTGAGTCGTAGAGACATTTCGATTAAATTATTGTCGTATAACATTTTGTAAATGTTTTTGTCTAATTTCTAATCTATTTTGGTTAATTCTAAGCTATTAAGGTCTTGTTCGAGACTTATGGTCGCACCAGATGAGTTAGGACTGGAGTGTATAACTCATAGAGTAATTTCGGATAGGGTACACCGTCTGCTCGTCACGCTATCTTATTTTCGGCCGGATAGATTCGTGCAACTTCTTAGTCTAATACCGATCCTAATCTTACTCTTATACTATCTAGTCTCAGGTTGTTTAACTAGTCTCTGCTAGGCTCAATAGATCTAGGGTATACTGGTTTATTGCGGCTGCTGAAGTGCTCGGGAGAGTCCAACTAATTTCTAAGTTAAATTCAAATCTCTCTGGTGCTGAAATTACAAGTAACTTCAGCACTTACAAATAAGTGGGTTGTTAGTTAGATGGATCATGATTGGTTAATATTAAATACTTTACATTGGTAAAATATCTAATTTATCCAATCATAAAATGTAGTTTAGATCAGGTTCCAAATGTTGTAATAATTTAATCATTTGTTAGACTGACACGTTTTAACGCAGTTTATAACATGAAAACTCATTTTAAATAGATTTTCATCAAATGAGTTTCAGAAAAAACCAAAGAGGGGGAGGGGGGCTGGAAAAGAGCCGGCTGGAGGAAGCTTTAAATGGGGAAAAGTTACTGGTATAATAAACTGGAAAAGAGTGTGGCCTAGTTGGTACGCAGTCCAGTATATGACGAGGAATGCGGCGATGAAGCCGAGTGTCTCGGTGGCGAAGAAGAGGAGGTACCTGAAGGTCTCTCTCCTGCTACCCTCCTTCTCATCTTCATCGAACGACTTCGTGGTGTCGTGCATGGGAGCTGCTTTATCTGCTAAGCGAAAACCCAATTAGGCGAAATTCAAAGTGGCTAGCTAAGAAGAAAAATAGTTAGTTTATACCGAATTTATACCCGTTATTGAAAAAAAAACTTCTGTTATAAATTTTTTCATTGTAACCAGCTAGTTGCTAACAAATTATAGTCGCACCACAGTAAAATATCTTAATGATGCGGCTATAATTTGTAAGGGGGGCTTAATGTGAAAGACAAAGTTCTCAATATGGCAGGTGACATACCATTTTATTCTCATATAAAAATAAGTTCGCCCAATGGGGTTTTCGCCTAATAGAGCTGCCCCCTCGTGCATGTTATACTATACAATGCTGCTGCTTGGTTAGTTTGGGCTAAATCGTTAGATGTTTTTTTTTCAAGTTTCCTTTTCAATGTTTGGTTTTTCCAACTGTTTTTCTTCCAACTGTTTTTCTGAATACTTTTGCGCAAAAATCGAAATTTAATATTAATCTAAGCACAAATGCAAATCTAAGTTTTCTCTATTCAAAGTTTTCAAAGAATCTAAATTTGTACAACACAAATCAAAAAGACACTTGAAAAACTGTATCTCACAAAATAGTAGTTAGATCTTTAGCTAGCTAAGGTTTCTGAAATAAAAAAATAAATTAAAAAAACACGTGCTGAATAAGTTCAGAACCTAATAGGTTGATTATTAATTGCTAGCTCTTTTCAAAACCCCAAAACATCTCCGTGTTTTAGTGTTGAAGTTGAATATCTAATGAATTACTGCCATAATCTAATGAGACGGCTCTTTTTAGTAAAGCCATAACCCCCCCGATCCCCAACCTCGGGGTTGTGCTAGGTTAATTATGAAGATCCAATATGTTAATTAGGGCCTAATTAGTATGCACGCCAGTTTGGCTCATATTGAAATTTCGCAGGTTGAGGAAAAGAAAAAAGTAAACGATACTTTGCATGGCGAGCAAATTAAGTATCGTGAAAACATTTCTCCTTCATAGGTTTAAGATTTCTATCATGTATCTGAACGCATAACTGCGATGAAAAAAGAAGTTCTGCATTACAGAAGGGGAAGAAATGAAGTTAACATTTGATCTAATTTCTTATTTCGCTTTCCTCCCCACCAGCAAATTATATTATGCTAGGCAAGTTGAAGAAACCAATTTCGAGAAGGTTTTCTCAAATTGCCATGACAAATAAGAAAGAGTGCTGAATTAATGAAAAAATGGAGTTCTTGTATATCGAGACAAAGCCCTAAGTAGTTTTGGCAATGAATCTGAGAGTTTCAGCGGGTTTCTTTTTTGTCGCTTTCAAGGTAGTAACTCCTTTAAAACATTTGCAAATATTTCGATCTGGCAAAACTATGAAGCAAGTTTTAATTTCGAACATGTTGTTGTCGAAAACACACTGTGTTGCCACGCAAACAACCTTCCATAAGCCAGAATACAAAATTGAACAAAATTAAGACCATTTGGGCAAGATTTCTAGAACAAAGCCTGGACATAGATCAGACCAGTTTGGCCTAGGTTCGTGCTTCCGAAAAACCAATGTGTTTACCCAAACCAAAATGTATAAACCACAAAAACTAATTTAAAAAGATTGACCTTGTCTGGCAGGTTTTTGCCGTCTGTATGTGAAATAAAACGTATCACAAAAGGCTGCTAATCATAACACGTTCTAGTCGTGAATGTGCCGATTTGTTAAACATTGTTAAAAAACGTTTATCCGTTTATATCAACAAATTCTGCAATTTATGACGTCTGGTTAATTCTGGTTGAACTAATTCAATTTGGCTATACCTTTGTTGTTTTGGCACAAATATTTTAGAGTTTTGAGTTGAGCGCGGTCACTATTTGGTGCCGCGACCCCGAAATTTGCATTTGTATCCCGTGGCTCTCTTTCCATTTACTCGAACACTGAACATTGAAAGCCAAAGCAGGTTCCTGAAAAACGGAACGGTGGAGTGGTTCCATCCTCCACGCTGCAGATACTCTTTTCACCACGATATTCAACTTCAGTCAACAAAGAGCGACCTCACTCTTAGAGGCCTACATAACTGCCTAACCTTCCACCAGCCTCAACAGCCGAGTGATCAGATCAAGTTGCCAAGACAATAGTTGTAAGGGGAAACGTTTGGGCGACATAATTCCAGTGCGTTCGGAGTATATATCATTGTGTGGGGTCAAGTGTTTGAGCAATTTCAATGGTCCACCTCCAATATCCCATGAAGGTGTGAGTTGTTATGGTTTGGAAGCAACTACGTGGACGTGAAGTCGAAAGACTGCAATCGGAGTTTGACGACTGATAGGTAAGCCAGCTCAACAGAAAACTTGTTGGACCGATCCAAAACTTTAGTTTTTTTTGTCTGTATATTCTAACTTTTTATGAATTGTTGCAGTGAAAGTATATCACTGAAAACAGACAGCAAAAATGTGGCAATATTGTTATAAAAATCACAATATTGTCATAAAACCAACTTGCTAAAAACACAAAAAATTTTTTTTTGAAAATTTGGGTTCTTATAAATTGAATAATAAACTATAGTCATTAGGGTGACCTACTCTGACTGGAACCTAGTAGCCAATCCCTATAACCTACATGGATCAAAAACCGACCAAAAACACTACAAAAAACAACCCAAACAAAAAAAATCGAAAAATGTCACAAAAAGTCATAAAGTCCACGTAGTTTCATTGGGAAACAAACAATAACTCCAGAAATGAAAAATTTTCAAATTTTTGGTCTAGTTTGGCAAAACTTTAAAAACTGCCACGGTGATGATAATAACGAAATAACATGACGCGGCACCAAAAAACATCGAGAAAATTTTTTGATAGATGTTGAAAAAAACACGAAACACTAAAAAAAAATCTCAAAATTAGCGAACGAGTCTTTGAAACTCGTCCAGTTCTAATTTCTACAGACCTGTAGCCTTATATCAAGCAATTCGTGTCCTGAAAATTTTCCATCACTGGTTCCCTCACGGTAGTTGTTGGTACCTCTAGTCATGGTTTGCTGGATCCCACATTTAAAAAAGGAAGAAAGAAACCAACACAAACTATTAGCTGATTAGTAGTGCCGTGCCCTGAACAAACCGGCAAGTATTGGTATACAAAAACCCAATTTCAGTTGAGTTTCTTTTCCAGATAACTGTTTAGTTATAACTGAAAAACTTCCAGCTGAAATTAAAAAGTTATATGAGGCGAGACAAATTAAAAAGAACACAAGTTGTTTGACACTCATAGCTCCGTGGAAAAGGCAAAAGAGGCTAAGAAGAGAAGTGTGAGAGTTGAGACTGTGGTAGAAAAGTGCTAATGTGTATTTGAAAACACGATCTCGAGGAATGAAGCTTTGACGAATTTTGCGAAAATTTGTCATGACCAAGCAAGCTTTTAATTGATTTGGGAGCGTATTTACGCCAGTTATTTGGTGTGAATGAACAAATGATCCAACATCAGGTCTTACCTTGATTGCATGTCCTCAGATGCTGACACTGAAGCTAATCCTAACGATCAAAAGTCCCAGCAAGATCTCTAACAGCTGTGTCTCTACGATCTAGTCTTTTTCATACGATGAGATCTAAGACGAGTTCAATTAACCGCCAAAAAGAAAGAAAGAACGTGGAAAAACGATGTTGCTAATCTGCAAAAAGATGAGACAGAAAGGCAAAATGAGGTAATTTGGAAAATGAGAGAAGAGCAAGACAGACTGGAATTAGAGAGGAGGAAAATGTAAGCTCATCATCAAAAGATAGAATGAGAAATGGAGCAAAATCAGTTGGAGTATAAAAAAAAATTGTTGAGGTACAAAGAGGAACTGCAATATCATATTATTAGAGAAAAAAGTAGACTTCAATTCAAAAATTAGCTGAAAAGAACAAAAAAGCTTCCGAAGGCCAAAACAGCTGAAATTGAATTTCAAGACGACCTCAAGAAAACCGATGACGATACTCACAAGTCTGAATTACCAGCTGTTACTCAATTTTCAGGGGCCAGCGGCAAGCCTAATGCTGATGGAATTGACAAAAAAACACCGAAGATTGCAAATGTAGCTCTGATAAACCCAGGCTTTAAGGCTGGACCTTCGATAGTCAGCTCATCAGTTCTGTTTAGTTCAGCTGATTCAAATTTTGCTGGTATGGTTTTCACGGCGACTCAAGGTAACGTACCATTCTTTGGGGTGGCAACAACAGCACCTGGCTTTTTTGTTCGTACACAAAGCAGTTTGTTGGTAGTTTCTCAACTTTCAGCGGTTGTACTGTCATGTATACAAAGTGTTCCGCTGTCTTCCGACCCTTTAAGCTCCAATAAGGTAATAAAACAGATCTTTTCTCAAAGAAAATCTTTCATTCGACCGTCGATGACTGTAAAAAGAGCTGCTTCAAACTACGCATTTAATTCGGATGCATTTGTTTTCGTTAATTTGAAAAGCCAAACGTTTCCTTCAAGCACACAACCATCATCATTTGGTTTCAACTACCAATCTAGAATGTCACACAAGGTGCTTGTTTCTAGTCAGTTTTTGGATGTGTCTTTTTGTAACAATGAAATGCAAAATGCTGGGCCTTTAAGCATCAATAATTTCACACCTTTCCCATGCGATGTCGCTGTATTTTATACTGCACCTCAAAGTATGTCAACACATTCGGTTGGCTTCCAACAGCCTGTTCAAATTCCAGTCTACGCACATGTGCAAACATTTCCAACCGATTCCACTCACCCGTCTCCTCCATAATCTTTTCTCAAATCTGAGCATGTAACTTTTGAAGACTTAGCCGTCATTTTTTCCATAACCAGGAAAGACCCATTGCCTGAATGGAAGCTTACCCAGTTCAATGGTTGTCCTTTAGTATGGTACGAGTGATTCGGGCAGTTCAGGAGCACAGTAGATTCCGCACACTTGATTATTGGTGTAAAGCTTACGCACTTAAAAACTCTGAGGTGAGGCAAAAACCGCATTTTCTGAGTTCGCATATTGTGGTAACTTGAGCGAAAGTGCGGTCAACCTCGCACAGTTGTGAGCGTTCATTTGGATAAAATGGGCAAACTCCCGCAGCGCAAGATGCACAACTCCGAGTGTGTGATTAGTTTTGCATCTACGATATCAGGCTTAGTAGCAGTACTCAAAAAGAATCAATGAAGGAAGCTTGTCTGCTTGGCTGACAGCGTTACCGATTGCTGCAGAAAATTTTGATCTTTCGGAGGAGGAGTTTCGGGATGCATTGAGTGTCCGGTATAACAAAACTTGAACGCTCTGCCAACTTTTGTGATGGTTACCAGTCACCATTCAACCTTCGGCATGCGTTAGCGTGCAAAAAATGTGGTCTCTTAACTTTACGGCACAATGAATTTAGGGATGCTGTAGGCGACTTAGCTTTTTTAGTGTGGAAGGATGTACAGAGAGAGCCTGTTATTAGAGAATACAACCCGCAAGATGAGACACCCGCATTAATTGCAGATTTGTTTTGTCGTGGAGTTTATGTTGGACAGGGAGGAGCGTCTTTTGATATTCGTGTCTCTGACACCGACGCCATCTCCTATCAGAACAGAATCCCCATGAGTGTTTTGCACTCAGTAGAGGTTGAGAGAAAGACAAAATTTTCAGACGCGTGTCAGGAAAGACATATGTCTTTCACTCCTCTTGTCGTGTCTGTTGATGGGATGCTCGCTCCAGAATTTGCAAATTTCCTTCGGAGAATAGGAGAAGCATTATCTACCAAGTGGGAGAAACCCTATAGTAAAACTATGAACTGGGTGAAGTGCCGACTGTCTTTAACCGTGCTCCGTGCTTCCAGTGTGCGCTTCCGAGTAACAAGGACCAAGTGAAGGAGTCTTGGCTCAGATACATGATTTCTTACCCTAGAGAAATATTTGTGGATGTTCTACAATGAAGAGAAATTGGCTAGCTATGTGCAAACTCTGCTAGTAGTGTAAATTGTGGACCTAAACGAAACAAAATGTTGAAAAAATGAACCAAATAGATAATTGACTGATTTCAAAAAAATTTTTTTTATAGAACAAGGAGGTTTCATTCTGTGTTGTTTTCACAGGAAGCGACTGTCCTTGTTTTAACTGGTTTTATGACCATTTTCTAAGTACCTTGTTTCGTTGAACCACGGACTGTTCTATGACTTCAGAAACACGCAAGTTTTTTCTCAAGCCTGAAAAGTGTCTGTCAAATACCCGGATAAAGTTTGCAGGTTAATTTAAATTCTAAGTATTTTTTGGCTAGCTTTGATTTAATTCTGGTTAGCTCTGTTTTAGCTCACGTCGTTTCAGCTCATCGGAACTTTGATTAGCTCTAATAACTTCTGAGCTTTTTTTGTTTGCTCTGATGTCATTTGATTTCAGATTGACTTCCAGTTAAATTTATGTAGTTTTGGTGTTACCAAGATGTCAGATTCAATTTTAAACACAACACAAATACAGTTTAACTTCTTTTGTACAGAGTATTCACAACCCGAAAGTTTTTCCCAGCCAAAATTTAAACCCAATATTCTTAACTCTTAAAAAATTTAACCCAAAGTTAACTAATAGAGAGACTCAAAATTTACAATATTTCGACAAAACTTACCTTGATAAACTCAAACAGCTCGACTCCCGTTCTCATTTATTGAACTTCAATGCGCTGAAAAGGTCCCCTATAGTGAGTTTATTTAAAATGGATATAGAGACAGATGCATGAATCCCAATATTCCTCCCAATAATAACCCCTCACAGCAGCTGTCATCTGCGGTGTCAGTGTCTCCTGTGACGTCATCTGACCCCTCAGCCTCCAGCAATACAGCCCTCCAGACAACTCAAGTACATCAACCGACGGCCTTTTTTTACAATATCAAGAACCCCAATTAATAGGCGCCAAAACTGTGCATTTTTGAGCTCTCTCTTGTCCTAAAAAGACTAACTTGTTTGAAAAAACGCTATTGCAGCCAAATTTTGCATGCAAAATATGCTGCTTTGAATCATTTGGGGACAAAGATAACAAACTCGGAACTTAATAGTTTTGTTTCCGAAGTTCAATGTTTTCATAATGATTTGAGTGTATAAATTGCCGTTTAATTGATTGTTTACTCGGTTAGTTTCAAGTTTGGACAAAAATTTGGTTGATTTTTACGCGACCTCCCCCTCTGAAATAGCATAGCGCCCAATGCTCCTTTACAAAAAAAACTACTGAGATTTCAGCTTTGAGCCAGACTGGCCCAGGCACGTTTCACTTTTTGACAGCGTCGATTTAAATTTTTTTTAATACTCAACTTAAGCGACATTCAATCAAGTTTACCATAAACATTCAAAAATCGATTTTTACACATTTATTTGATTTCAATGGCGGTTATGCTTACGAAGGTTAACTTTTTGAACAGGGGATATGATATTGTAATCTATCGCACCAGAAAGTTGCCTCGGCCGTGGATAATGTCCAAGGGAATTCTCTTTACTTCATGCCCGTCGTGATCACATTTCTAGTATTCGCAATGCTGTTTCTGCTAATCATAATAGTGTACACGTTGCTGATCAGGCGGTCGGACAACTACACTAGCAATTTGACGGCCATGATAAACGACAAACAAGTTACTGGCGTCGGAAACGAAGGTTGCAGACATACATGAGATAATCTTGGTTATCACTTTTTCAAATGGAAAGATCTAGAATTATTGAGTAAAAATATTAAAATATATTGGTTAGAAAAATGAAATTGGGTATGCTCGAGCTTCTAATTTCGAATTTCTACTCGACCCAGACTCTTGCCTCTAGTAATGATTTTCAATGCAATCAAATCGATTCAGGGCGTGTTTTTTTTGCAAATTGGTTATCATATAAAGCAACGATTGGAGCCTGTCCTAATACTGAACAAATAACACAGTTGACCCGTTTAACAACATGATTTTGTTTGATTGCAGAATTTTTTCCGTTTTCCACAAAAATTTCCCGTGGTTTGAGCTTTCACTAAGCCCAAATGTTGGAGAGAAGTGCGAGATTAAGTCGACCGTTGAATTAATTAAAAATATAAATTGGTAAGCAATTTTTACTCTTTTGAACACCTGAAAATATTGTGCATCGCAAAAAATTTCCATTGCAAGTGCATTTCACTTATTTGCAGGAAAGCAGCTGTTAAAAAAGGCTCGCAAATAATTTTTTGATTTCATACTAAAATCAACAAAATTAAAAATGACGCAGAAGATGTGAAGGGGCTCTTAAATTTTAGAGCGAATTTCATTGTTTCGATTTCCCACTGTAATAAAAAATTGCCCTAATGACTCGTTTTTTTTCTTATTGCGTTAGTTTTGAGTTTTCAATCATCAAAAACACTCGAAAAATTTCGAAACAAAAAATTTTGAGAGAAGAAAAAGTTGCTCGGATTTTTTGAGGCTTTACATTGATACATTCAGCACATTCAGCTTTGTTTTCATGAAAAAATCCTGTTTTTAAGCTGTAAATTTTTCTTATTTTAGTTTGTTTTGTTTCCGCATTTGTGCAAACGATTGAATTTTTTAAGTAGCAAACGGCAAATAATCTTGTATCTTTGGTTTCTGATGGTATTTTTTATTGAAAGGTTCGATAGTAAAAGCGTTAATTTTGATAGTTTTTTTGGTTTTTAGTTTACTTTTATCGTCGGTAGGTTTAAAAAGGTTTTTAGATGATTTCAGAGATGCAAGACAATACTTCTTCTGTTAGCGAGTTGTTTGTCAAACATTTTCTATCTCCACGACTGGAAAAAATTGGAAAGGAATAAACGAGTTCTCTCAAGATAAGACACCATCATTGCTAATTCTTTTTTTCTGATTATTTTCACTAAGTGATTTTCTTTTGTTCTATATATAGATGTCCTTTATCTATTACTTTACAGAACTACAAAAAATAGTTAAAAATTATTTTAAAAAAATTTCATAATTGAGTTAATATCAATTAGTTGTGTTCCTGTATTACCTTGAAAATCTATATTATGATCTGGAAACTTTAAAGTTTTGATGGTACATTATTTAGGGTGCAGAACATTATCTGGTATTTACATCATCTTTCTGTTTTCAGAGTACGTTTTTCTGGTTGATTTTATGGGTTTTCTGGTGTTTCAGAAACAATTCCACATCATTTAAACAACTTGGCAGAATGTTGATTTTTTTTTGCTTATTACCCTTAATAATACATCATAAATCTGCGCGCGGGAGGAAACCATATGATAGTTTTTTAGAAAAATCGCTTTTAAAGTAAAACTACTTAAGATTAAGAGATTATTGGACCTTTTGGACGCAATGCGACTGCTTCGTACTAGCAGTGAAATAGCTAATAAGTAATTAGACCAAACATTGTTTAAATTAGTTGCATTTAAAGCCTTAAAAAGGATCCCGTTATACTTTAAAAATCCTAATGTAATCCTCGACCTAGTCGACTTCGCCTTTAAAACAGAAAATCTTTTTTTTTGTCCCCAAATTCAATGTCGTAGCCAAAATTCAGTCATTTTGGGTCGAATTGTTTGAAATTTGAGTTGTTTATTTTGGACTAGGCGGGGCTTCCAAGGTGGTGATTTTCAAGAACAAGTTAAATTTCAAAATATAATAGAATCTAACCTAATATTTTACCGCACTTATGACCAGTAAATGAGTTCTCTCTTCAGCATCCAAGAATGACCCCCTGGATAATGTGGCTCCGTCAGTGTACTTGAACAAGTCTCTGATCCCTCGGGTGGAGACCAAGTTCAAGACGGAGTCCGCACTGCGATTCACCAAACAGAAGTCGGACATCAGGTCCACAATAGATGGCCGAAAGATCAAGAAGTACAAGGACACTGGCAGGTTAATACACCTGGTTATAGTGCCATTCAAGTTCTTACAAGAATCTTTTATTGTGTAAAAAAACTTTAGGAAATCTTGCCAAAATTTTTCATCATGTCAGCAAGACCTCATCATATTATTCAGAGTAATGAACGTAGTGAGTACTCTTATATAGGTCTTGCTGTTTTTTTTTGTGGTTTTTTCGGGAAAAAGTCTTAAATTTTGTTCACGCTCAATTTTGGTTTTTCGCGGTTTGACTTTAAATTTTTTTTGTAGTTCACTGAATTTCCATTGTTAAACGGAAAGCTAACTCCACTATCGAACAGCAAACAGCAAAAGTGGTGTACACATCACGAAAAACGTGATCGACTTCTAATTTCGAAATTGGAAATTAATTATCAGATTTCCAAGTGGAATAAAAATTTGCCTATTGATCCAATTTTCTCAAATTGGGTTAGTTTTAACGGAAAGTCTCCATCATGCTTAGTTCTACAACTTCACAGGGCTCAAAGTCATCTATTTTTTCTTAGAATTTCAATTGTTGAAGGTTTTTTAAAAAAAAAACAAAGAGTCATTTTTTTTTTCAGTTTTCTTGCGTTCGTTACTCTTTTCCAACCATAAAGATTTCTCTGAGACGTGGAAGTTTCCTAAGACCCACTATAGTGAACATTAACTTTTCAAAAATATCATCCATCGTATTGTTAATTTTAAACTTCTCAAGTGCCTGCTCGAGGCAAAAAACATAGAGAAAATGGTTAAATGTAACTCTAAACTACTGCAAAACGAAATTTTGCTAAAAATTATCCCTCACACCAAGTAACTCCTTGGTGCCAAAAAAACTTTCGACCCTAATGGTTGCCTTTAAAAAAGAACCTTCACTGTAGTTCATAATAATGTAATAATAAGTAAGGTTATATCTCGTTTTTTATGTCGTGATTTTAAATCTCCTGTTTTTGTAACTCGTGTTTTCATATCTCATAAATATTGTGAAACAAGCGTAGTAACTTCTAGCATTAGCCATGTTCTAAATTGTAATTTAAAATACCTGCCACAAGCCATCGCCTTTGGATCAATCTTCAATCTTACATTGTTTATTGTTCTTTTTCGAAAAACCAATCTTGATTTGCACAAATCCTAATCTGAGTTTTAATCATTTAGTTAGCATAGAATTCTTTTTATCTAATTTTTTTAAAATCTATTCCTCGTTAAAAATCTACTACATCTTAATTGCAGAGAAACCCGTACTTTTTTGTAGTCCTTGGCTAGTCAGGCTTAGGTAATTTTCTATCCGTTAGTAGCAAAATTTTTATCGAGACGAACTTACGATAACTAGGGTTCTTTTGGAACAACGCATTGGCAAAAACCACCAAGATTGGGAAAAATGAGCTAAAAATTTAACAAGCATCGCCAAAGATTCCGTTGATATTGACGATGGGATAAACCCACCATCTAGGGCCGAGCTTACGTAACCCTTTCCAGAAATATCGTAGCCGTCCGAAGACAAAACCCGTCAGTTAGACAGAGAAAAAGAAACAGACAAGCAATCAGGGCTTATAACGAAGAACTGCGAAGGAGAAAAACCGAGGATAATGCAAAATACATTTGTCTGAAAAAAATATAGACAAAAAGCTAAAATCACAATTATACTTGGCAAGATAAATTCTTAAAAAAATGCCTGGCTCAAAAAAAATCCAGGAAAAAAGATTTCAGACAAAAATTTTACAGAGTTCTGGGATTTGAAGAAAGCAAAATTCACTATAACTACGGATTTAACATATGAAAGATCCACATTTTTGGTCGATGACAAAAAGATCAAGATTCAATGGAGAAATTTCATGAAGTTCTATCGTAACTTGCCAAAAACTGCAAATTAGGAGACGTAAAGACATCACTACTTTGAAATGTTTTTTTTGCAAATATTAGAAACGTGGAATACAGCTGCGTAACGAATACTTAACCCCTGAGAACGTATTAGCCTAAAATTTTATCAAGACCATCGGAAAAAAGTCTTATCAAGGCCGTCGTACTACTATTATCATTGGAAAAGTCGTAGTAAGGATCCAATCGAAAAAATCAGACGCAAAAAACCAACAATTATATATCACTGAAGGTGCAAAAAAGATTCTGTGGCAATGAAATTCCCCCAAAACTTGAGATAAAGATGTACAAACAGATGTCCATGAGCTTAATTCCAACCACAGACATCTAAGGAAACTCCCGTTGGCAGAAAAATAAATCAGAATAAAGTTAAACTAGACATTCCTTCAGGTTCAATCACTGACACAGCTCAAAATTGTGAGTTTATTTTAAACATATCTTAAAATTTCCAAGACCTTGTATCAAGGATAGGCAGATCAAAAAATGTAACATTAAAAATTAATTTCAACGAACCATTAAAACCTATACAGGTAAAAGGCAAGCGCATACCTATACGCCTCTTCCAAAAGTCAAACACTGCATCAACCAATCACTTAACGACGGCCATATAGAAAACTCTCTAGATGGTCGGAAGTTTTTTATATCCCCAATGGACGTTACAAAAAAGATGAACCCTTTAATTTAGTATTGAATTGAAAACTACTAAACGAACAGTTAATCCATAATAAGTATCAAATTCTCTACTTGTTTGAACTAATTGACAACGTCGCCTCAACAATTAGTGGTCAGATAAAATCTGGTTATCATCACTAAAGTTAAAATACGCCTATATCCAGATACCCTTGTCAAGAAAAGCATGTAGTCAATGTAGTTTTCACATAGTAAAGGAGACGTAAGGGGTTCATATCGGTTCAAAACAGGATTTTATGGCTTTACTAGTTTCAACGAATAATGGACCGCTTGTACGAGAAATTACCAAGCCCACATTGGTAATCAGACAACATTTTATTTGCTACAGTTGGTAGCGCTAAAAACCAGTATAAAATAGTTACAGAGGTTTTGAAAACTCTGCACGACGACAGAGGTTTAGCCATAAATTTGGGAAAACTTAATTTCTTAACCCATAAATAAGAATGGTTGGGATTCAAGATCGATGCAAATAGAACCATGCCCTGATCCACAAATCTGATGCAAGTTGCAATCTAAAAGGATCAAAATGTATTAAAGACATTACATCTTTAATAGATTCAATTAACCAATATAAAACAATAACCCAAAACCTAGCTTCCCTATCAACAGAACTAATGAAAAAAAACCAATAAACTGGTCAGGTGTACATCTCGCGGCTTTCGACAAAATCAAGAAAGAAACTTGAAATACGGTGAAAATCACGACGTTGACGTCAAATTTAGATCAAAAGTAAATGTAATGCATCTCATTTTTGAGCGCATCTCTCAAGCAAGAACATGAAGGAATCTGGAAAATGGTAACATTCGCCAATCGATTTCATAACCTCAAACTTTTGGTTTTAATATGGGCACTAGACCATTTCAACAATTACTTTTAAGGCCAACACGGATCACAAAGCGTTAATTAGGGTCCTAAAAGACAATAGGTACACAAAAACGGACCAATCCGGGCTTACCCTTTGGGCAGACAAACTTCTACTTTATGATTTTACTGTTGAACACCTCCCGGGTAAAGAAGAGGAATTTGTAGGTTACTTGTCTAGACAACCATCGGGTGAACCGATAACTCTGCCATATGACAATGAGAATTATATGATTGCCTCGGTAAGTCATATTAGCCTTCTTCTGGGCTTTAAAAATACGATGCGTAGATATTCTCGTTCAGAAATAAGAGAAAAAATCTCTCAACAGTTGGAGTCATATGATCTGAAATACTGCAAAAAGATTGGTCATTCAGATAATAAGTTGACAACGCAAGAAACTGAACGCGAGAATCGAATTGTCAAAGCTGCAAAAATTTTTTTTTGGCTTATTCCAAAAGTTAAATGTGCTAAGTTTTTCATTCGCGTACAGAAAACTGATCTCCATCCAGTCAAATTTTTGATTTTTTTGCAAACTAAAATCTTTAAGAAATGTTAGACCATTTTGATTCAATCGAACAAAATCACTCCAATTTAGACAACTTTTCTCTAAATATATCTCGCTCTACTGTACTCAGTACAATAACCCGACGGGTATAACCAAAGGTCAAACTACCATCTAAGATAAAAGCCCGAAAGCCATAAAAACAAATTATTCCCAATTTCTGTGCTACAAATTTTTGATACTAAATTCATGGCTCTCCTCACAAAACAAGATCTTGTATTAACGAAAACTATCAAGTCAATAGACGTAGACCGAAAACAGCACATTCTACAGATGGGAAATCATTGTGGAACATCATAATTAAGGTACATCATAATAAACGTCATTTTGGAAGAAACATAGCTCTACAAAGGGTACCTAGAACTATTAGAACGGACCAAGTGTCAGAGTTCATCTCAAATGAAGTTCTTGAATTTTGTCAGGAACAAAACATAACCATCTTTTTAGCCCAGTAGATGACCACAGAGCCACATGTTTGGTCCAAAAATTATTTAGAACAATCAATGAACGACTTGTGGTCATGGCACAGGTAAAACCAAGACCTCCTCTAAAACTAAACCCATTGAAACTCTATCGGAACTGTTTAAGAACCGAAACACAACAATCTCTAAATTGCTCACCCTTCGAAGTTCACTTTGGTAGAGCACCAAATACTATCTGACACCTCGTGAAACACCCATCCTCAAAAAATCTAGATTGGAAAAAAAACTACTATGCATAGATAGGGGAAGAAACTGATGAGCCGGGACAGACGCTATGACTGCGACGCCCTTGACGAGGTTGAAGACGGACATGTCGACGAAGATTCATCCTCATCAGACGACAATACTAACGTAATGAACTAAGTAGCTACTAGTTCGGGCTCTCCAGTCAAGGTTCTCTCACGGTGAAACGAAAAGCGCTAGGAGTAGCAAATCCCGTACTGAGTGTCACAACACGAAGGTCTCTCATTTATAAAAAAAAACTCAGGATCGAACAAAGGACAAACCGTAGAATTTATAGAAGAAATAGTGAGGAAATCAGATCATACTATAACTCTTAAGAGCGGTAAAAAATTCTGTAAATCTGATTTAGTGGTGAAAAGATCAGTAGAACAAAAGGAAAAGAGCCCTCGGAAAAATAACCAGTTAATAAAATTCTATGCTATGGAAGGACCCAGGAAAAACAAATTAGCCAGCTAGGAAATTTGGGCTTAAAAGCTTGCAGACGTCTCAGAGAAAACAAAACCTCGAGGCAAAAATTGAACAAATCGACATCGCCGGGCGTAATGCGGCCATAAATAGTTCATGGGAGACCCTTCTGCGAGAGAAAGACGAGCAAAATAGGCAACTTAAAACCCCAATCGAAACCAAGAATTTCATTGACCTAGAACCTCATCAGGGCAACCCGAACAAAACCAAACGCCGAGAAGTCAGATACCGAACAATCGTTCATAAATATGTCAATGGAGACCCTTACCAACGATGAAACTAGTGACCTAGTTTTGCTGAGAAACTTGAAGCCACCTACACAATCCAACCCTGGACCAGCGTCAGACACTTCATCTTATAGATCAACAGAAATAAGGCGAGATGAACCAAAACCAAGGAAACTAGAGTAATACAGGAATCAGGCCATGACCCCGAGACCCGAATTGGCCTTAAAACGACGAGCTCAGACGCCGATCAATCTCCTTTCTTACCTGTGATTCTCCTCGATAGCCAGGATACAACATACGAACGCCAAATAGATGCCAGCCGACAAACCGTGGAAAACCTGCTAGAAATGAATAGCCGTCAAAAAAGCAAAAACGTCGGAGTAAAGGAGGCAGTTCCGACCGTGAAAAACCCGTAACCGAGCCAAAACTTACTCAGTGCTCTTCTACGCCGAAACCTACGAGGAAGGCTAAACGGAAAGCTTATCCTTCAATAAATCCCCCCCACCACTGAAGATATCAAAATAGCAAATGAGCCACAACACAAGACCGCGTCGGACTAGACGGCCACAGCCTTTAATGTGCGAAAAAAATTGAGCTTATATCCTCATGCTTTAAAACCCCCTTGCTATCCAATTTGGAGGCAGTAACAATTAAGGTGGAAAACCAGCCAGTCCTTTTGAAGACTTCACCACTTCTGATAGTCACCATTGAGACCTTCCACTTCGCGAGTTAGAGGGCAAGATGAAGTTGTTCTCAAAAAACTCAACACGCTCTTCCCATAAGAAAGTCAAATTCAAGCCGAGAGTCCAAGAAAATCAGCATGACCCGACGGGCACTCCCACCCGAGTCGAGATTTTTCACCTAATTTGAAGCAAGATTTGAACGGTTTGAGCGGTTTTTTTAGACAATTACGCTCAAAATCTTGCTTCAAAATGAGCGGTTTGAGCGGTTTTTGAACGGTTTATCTAAAAAAACCGCTCAAAAACCGCGCAAGATTTGAACGGTTTTGAGCGGTTTATCTAAAAAAAAACGCTCAAAAACCGCTCAAATCTTGCGCGGTTCTTGAGCGGTTTTTTTTAGATAAACCGTTCAAAAACCGCTCAAACCGCTCATTTTGAAGCAAGATTTTGAGCGTAATTGTCTAAAAAAAACACATCAAAACGCTCAAGTCTTGCGCGGTTTTTGAGCGGTTTGTTTAGATAAACCGTTCAAAAACCGCTCAAACCGCTCATTTTGTAGCCGGAGAAACTTGATTGAATCTTTTTTCAATGGTTGTTTGAAATTGTATGAAAGTTGTATGATTAGCATGTTTCCATACATTTGATGCAGGCAATTGTATGATAAGCTTTTTCGGTGTGGGGAAATTTAATATAAGCATTTTTGGTCTATGGAGGTCAACCCGGGGTCAAATTACCTTTCAAGGCCTTTTTGTTGGTTTTAATCGGTTTTCTGTATAAGACCGCTCAAAAACCGCTCAAATCTTACTTGAAAAACCATTCAAAAATCACCGCAAGAAATGAGCGGTTTTTGAGCGGTTTTTGAGCGTTTTTTAAGCAAGATTTGAGCGGTTTGAGCGGTTTTTCCAAAAAAAACCGCCCAAACCGCCCAAACCGCTCAAACCGCTCAAATCTTGAGCGGTTTTTGAGCGGGATCTCGACCCGGGCAACGAACCTCTGACTCACGATACTCCTGTTTGGATGAACACGGCTTCAACTATCAAAGCTATGGACCACTTGGGACACTCAACGACTTCGGAAAAGCTAAGACGCTGGACGAAAATCAGGGCAATAAAACGAGAGGCCTCCTGAAAACTTAAAATTGTTATTCTCCTGTTAAACGTTCCTTAACCTTTACTAAACTTTTTGTTAACAACCTAATCTAAACATCCTAATCTGAGTTTTAATCATTTAGTTAGCTTAGAAGTCTTATTAATAATTTGATTTTTATCCCAGTCTCATTTTTTTAGCTTAAAAGTCCAAACCATCTTAATAGTACAGATACCCGTACTTGTACATATTCTTAAACTAATCTTAAATTAAGAAACTTTTTATCCGTTTTTAGCGAGATCTTTATCGCTAGGTATCATTATTTCTTAACGTATATCTTGTTTTTATATCTTGTTTGTGTTCAGATATGCGCCGCCGTGTACGAATAGAGTGTGTTGGCGTGTGCCGCGGGTGGTCGTTTATAATGACTACTTCGTGGAGGTGCTGAAGACCACAAGGCCACAACTGAAACAGAGGAAGAGTGGCAAAAAGGGCAACGAGGAAGAAGAGGAGGATATGGACACACTCTCCAAGTTTGAATCAAACCTATTTAAAATTGATTAAATCAAGTCAAATTATTGGGAATTTTTCTAGTACAGACAATGTTTTCAATGATTTTTGATGATATTTGTTTGCAGATAAGTTTTACCGGCTGTACAAGGAATATGATGTAATTTCAAGAAAAAAAAATCATTTTTACACCATGAGTCAAATGATCTTGATGTGTTTTAGAGGGCCCCCAGTTTTGGACATGTACGCCAGTGATGACAATAGCGAAAAAGATTCAGTCTACCAAAGGGGCAAAAAGGTAGAGAAATCTAGCCAACGTAAACAACAAAAAAGCTCAAAATCAGCCAAAGACAACGAAAGCATTCGTTTGTCTTCAAGTTCAGAAGGAGAGAAAACCGACAACCAACTGGTGCCTGCGAAAGACGAGTCAAGCCACGAAGTTGCGTTCGGAAAAGGCACCGGAGGCAAAAAGAGGTCATATGTTCGGGCTTCGGTGAACCAATCAATGCCGAAGAGTGGCATGCAGCCCGAGAGAGCAGTTGCAGAAAAACGAATGCCTTATTTCAATTAAAGTCTTAATTTTCCCCAAAACCCTTTGATAGCTAATTTTGTATTTTTCATTCGCACATTGCTCGTTTACCTTATTTATAAAATCTATTCAAATTATATGTTCAAATGCCGTTGTACATGTGTAATAATTAGAGTTTAAAAGTCAATATATAAAACTAGGTCTAAATTGATAGCATTCAAAATTCATTTTTCCGTTAAGTTTCAGATGGATTTGAACTTTTTTTTTCATTTTCAGAAAAATTTTCACTCGTACTGCAGACAACATGAGCCAATACTCCAAGAAATTTCTGTGTTGAAAAAGAAAACCTCTTTCTAGATCAAAAGTTCTTGAATTCAATGAGGTTTGGTTGGTCGAGTGTGGTTCAAGTTTTTATCAAAAACTTTTACATATTATAAACTAAAGGATGTGATACAAGATTTTCTCCTAGGGGGTGTCGGGTTTTTAAAAATGTTGTCGACTTTTTTCAGATCGACCAACTTGATTTTTCAAGCTCTGCTAAACACTCTAATATAAAATCACAATTTGCCAAAACTTTCTGAGCGGCAAGCGGCTCTAAAAAGATCTAAAGCGAAGTTGGAAAAATATTTGCGCTGTTTTCACGCCCTCACCCTCAAACTCAAAATTAATTTACAAAAAAATGTCGACATAAGCACCCGTAGAAAAATTTTAGGGTCCGTCAATGCGAGGTCAAGCTGTGAACTGTATAGGCGCAAAATTTATTGTTTGTAGGTTTCTTGAATACAAAGACAATTATTTAAACAAGTTGAAGTTTTGTCGGAACAATCAAAGAAAACGAAAGAACGAAAAAAAGAACAAAGAGTGTCCTCGTTGCGGAATCCACTTGCAATTCACAAAAATTATAGTCTGACCTCGTAATGCGTCAGGTAAAAATGGATGTCGGACAATAGTGCCAAAGGGGTGGATACACTGAGATAGGGTATCCGCCAACAACGCCCCTGCACCTAAATTCGCTACTGGTCCAATTGGGCCGACTGCTAAATAAAATTTCTCGAGTAATTTTTGAGAAAAAATTATACATATTGGAGAACATATTGGCAAACGTTTTTTTATTCTTCAACCCTCCTTCCCTAATACACCCCACGATACGTTCTAAGCTATTAAAAGTCAATGAACGCCGTAAAAGCACTTATTTGGGTCGCGATTATCTTTTCTTTTTTTTCGGCTTAACAAATAAATTTTATCACTCTAAATTTGAATTGTAGAAGTTAGACTTTTCAAAATTTTAAATTCAATTCAAAATCTGTTTGTAAAAAGAAAGTGGTAATTGTGCTGAAAAACGTGAATGACTGAAAGTTCCTAACAAGATTTTCTTATAAAACTTCCCCGCAAAATAAAAAATGACCTGTTGATCAAGTTTTCTCCAACTGGATTGGTTTTTTAAAAAAACATGTTTTGTAAACAGACCAAATTCTCTATTCGAATTTTTTGAGCGGATGTCGAACGTGGATTCTAGGTGGCTCCAAGCGGGTGTGCTACGAACTATCCTCAATTAGGTTCGTCTCAACATAAACTGCTCGTTTAAAACTTTGATTAACAAGACTACTCGTATCAGAGCGAATCCATGAATGTTCCGACTGCCTTTTTAGGTTTATGGAGCAGTAATAACATAAACAACATTAAAAAATTTAATGAATTTTTTTCTCTAAAATTTGAAAATTTTTCTATGAAAACCATCCCACCACACTCCATATAAAAAACAAAACAATGGATTTCGCTCCTTGTAACAAATCAATTATGGCAAATAAGCGTCTTTCAACCAATTTGGAACAATATCTAAGACGGATTAAATCCTCGCTTACGCGTTAATAGCGCTAAATATAACGCGCGTTAATTGTCCCAAATTGGCCAAAATGGTAATCTTTAAACCCCATAACTTTACGAAAAATGATCACAGGTCAAATATTTTTTTCAAATTTAAGCTCAAGACAACAATACCTTTTGAATGATAATAAAAATTCCGTCAAAAATGGCTAGTTAAAAAGCCAAAACTTGTCTGAAAAAAACCCACCCCGAGCACAAATATTCAGTTACTTTCGTATCGAAAGTCGGAAGAATAACTATCTATGATGCTGAAAATTTAGCACAAACTAGTTACCGCTCATTAAAAAGCGGCCAGCTAAGATGTCATAAAATCTTCTAAGACTACTGAAGTTGTAACATTTATAATTTATCAAAACATATTTTACCGAAATATGGTGGCGATCAATCAAAGGTCTGTACATACGAGTAATCTTGTTATTGTTTAGAATGGTTAGTTGTTAAGCCTAAGTTAAATTGCATTAAATGCTATCTTAAAAAGCTCAGAAAAACTTTGATCCAAATACTCTTTAGGAGCAGAGAAGAGCTGAAAAGTGGGTTGTTTTCAGCCATTTTTTTTAATCTCGAAAAAAACTTGTCAAGTGCACAATCAATTTGAGTTCTTTTCAATCGTAGTTGATTTTCTTAAAAAATCATAAAGTTTTCGAAATGTTGCAAAAAAAAAACTGGTCAAATATTTTTGCTAGGTAGACTCAACTTAGCGAAGAACATAAAATTGTTCCGATTTTTGAAGAAAATCAGAAAAAATCTGTGTTATGGTTTTCATTCAGACCATTTTTTTAATAAAATTTTAAGATTCCGGAACCCAACTTGTTTTTCATCACTAGTTTGCTACGCACTGTCCAAATGCATATTGGATCTGAGTAAAATGCTCGCTGAATACTTTGAATACTTAGTTGATGGTGCTGACATGCGCAATAGAAGTTTTTAGCTCGCATACGAAATGTTTCCTTATTGAAATCAAGCAAATTGTTTGTCAGTTTGTTTTCTATTCTGCTTTGAGTATACTAATGACTTATACTTCTCAAATAGCTTCTCCTAATATTTTATATTGACAGTCCAATTTTATGTTTTATCAAAAGACAACCAGAACAGTCAAGACGTTGCCCTTTTCAAGTTCTGTATCATAAATAGTTGATTATATTTGCGAGAGAAAGTTTCTTGTAATCGGGAACTAGACTTCTCCGTAAACAAGTTTTTCTATAAATCTCTGAGAAGTTTACGTTGCTCTAATATTGAACCTTATCAGCTTCCAGGTTTCTTTCTACTTGGCAAAGAATAGTGTGATTTCCTTAGCACCTTATGGTTTGGGGTTGGGGTCCCAGATCTTGTTTTTTTACGGAATGAAAACAATTTTGTTCCAGTTAAAATTGCATAGTCGGACTTTGGTTGGTCTGATCAAGTTTTGCTGGCTTAGATTTCCCATCACGGACTTCTATTGTCCTCTAAACAGGTTTGATCAAAGTTACTAGCGTTTCAGAGGAAAGACTTGCATATTTTTTTTCTAAATCTAGTTTTATTCGGCTCAACTGGTGTTTGCTGAAAGATTGTTGACTCTTATTCAGCTTTGTAAAGTTTGTTTGATTGCTATTTTACTAATCAATTATTTTGCTTGGCTTGTTTGCGTAAAAGTATCTTTTATCGAAAAAAGGGAAGTTTCGTCTTCTCCATATTACCCAGTCAGTTCCACCTCGCCAATTTACCCTTTCCCTCAGTTTGCCCCCTCCCCTCCCCCAGTTTGTGGCGGGGTGATCAAAATTTTGGGGGAAAAGGTAAAGAGGTGGAGTTTACGCTGAGTAGTCCCCCGCTCATTGGTTAAAAAATTTTGGGGCGGGTAAATTGGGGTGGGTGGCGGTCAACTGGGGAGGGGCAAACTGGGAAAGGTGTAAACTGGAGGGTGGGAGGGTGGGGGTAAACAGAAGTGCAGCAAGGAAAAAACTGCCAGAAACAACACATGATTCTTTGATTGCGTTTTTTTGTTTCAAGGTGTTTATAATTATTAGTTCAAAATTTATCATTATTTGTCATAGATTTGCAGAAAACGTGCAACAGACTGAGTAAACAGACTTAGAAAGCATATTCCATGTGTAGAAAAAAATCAACAAGTATAGCCGGTTTTTGTGCATGAACCACAGAATGTTCCGACCACAGTCCTAAAAAATACAGAAAAGAGTTTTTTTCAAATTAGTGTCGTAAAAATGACAAGCAAAACAAAAAAATCAAAATCAATTTTATAAAAAGGCGCAAAAACACTCAAAAAACTAATGTTACTCGAAAAAACTAATCTTTTACGTTTTAAATTAAGCTATTGTAAGGTTTTAATTCATTAAAATAAGCTATTGAAAGCCTGCTTGCTCGCTTAATTCGCTCGAATTAAGAAAAAAACCAAAATTTTCAAACCGGTTTTTCTCGACACTGATTTTTTTTTGAAATATTTGAATGTCGTTGAAATCACGACTGTAAGGGCTTAAATATGACTCAACTATCTCCGATGGTTATTTGTTATGGATGAATTTGCGTGGAAAACAAAAAAAAAATAAAACAAACCCGAATACAGAGTTTCTCCCCTTTTTCAAATGATGAGAACAAGTGAGCAAGTAGAAACACAAACTAAATTGTTGACATTGAAAGGTCTTACTAGTATCGCTTGGCTCTAACTCTTGAATTCAGAAACGTTTAGAATCGGTATATTCTGTTGCTTAAATCATTATGTCAACGAAATAAAATACGACATTCAAAACTAAAATTGACTCATCAATAAAGAACAACATTCGAAGCAAGGAATACGGATTGAAGTTTTTGAGCCTTGGCATGGTCAAACTTAAATCCCAAAGTCCAGCTAATTGCAACACCTATTCAGTTCAATCATCTTTCATTATATTGAAGTAGTCATTCAGATGTTCTGTTTGTTGAATCGACTAAATAATGGATATATTAGTGCAGTCAGCTAGTCACAACGAGCCTTTAAATTTCGAGGTCACAGAAAATCATGTTCCAACCGTCGAAACACCTAGTCTCCCCCTAATTGCCAACTTGATTTTTACTTGTACCAGATTATCGGGAACCCAAGAACGGACGAAAATCTTCAAGTATGTTACTTTAGTCTTGACCTTTGTGACGTATGTAAGTTTTCACTTGTCTCGGAAAGTGGTCGGAATCGTAACCCCAGTTTTGACGAATGGTTCGCAGAATGGGGAATTGCCTTGGGGTCCTTTTGGCCAAGACAAGGAGGACTCAGAAATCGCTGCTCTGGATGCGAGTTTTCTGTTCGCTTATGCTTTTGGGATGTTCTTTTCTGGGCATCTAGCTGAAAGAACGGATCTGAGATATTTTCTCTCTACTGGGATGCTATTAAGGTTAAAACATTTTTTCTAAAACTATCTTGTAAAGTTAGGTTGCCTCTTTTTCCTTTTCTCCCACCTTACAAGGTTAATTATGAAGACCAAATATGTTTGCCATAACCTAATTAGTCCGTATGTCAATTTTCATAACAATCGAACAATGTGAACAAAGTTTTTATTTATAAAATTTTGCAGGTTGGGGAAAGGATCAGGAGCCCTTAGTTTTTCACCTGAAACGACCTACAAAAATTGCCTCAGAAAACACTTTGATAACAAGATTATCGTTTCAATTTACTCTCCCAAAACAAACAGAAAAACAATCGTAATAAGCATGGTTAAATTTTTGTGGAAATGGTCAGCTATTGCACTGGTATTTTTAGTTGCTTGTTTACTGCAATGTTTGGTCTTGCGCGCTTCATTGACATACACGACCTCGGATACTTTATTATGGTGCAGATTCTAAACGGATTCGCCCAGAGCTCAGGCTGGCCATCAGTAGTGCCCATTCTCGGACACTGGTTCGGATATGGTCAGAGAGGCTTTATTATGGGTATTTGGAACTCACATTTATTTGTCGGCAACATTTTGGGCTCCATAATTGCAGGAATTTGGGTTGACACAAATTGGGGCTGGTCATTCATGGTTCCCGCCGCAATCTTAGGAGCTACAGGAGTTTTAGTTTTTTTGACAGTAGTACCATATCCCGAAATGGTAGGCTGCACTGATCCGAATCACGAGACTGATCCCGAGGAGTTGCCAGCAGCTGTGAACTTTAATGTCAGTGGATATCGTGATGAAGATCGCGGGAACCAAATCGGAGGGTCTCAAGAGGCTCTCACTGAGATGAATA